>NC_069793.1:94025627-94339453 GCF_027406575.1 Nycticebus coucang | reverse complement strand
ATGGTTTCACCAGGAATGAGAAAGCGGTAGTGGATCAGACCATAGTAGACCAGGACCCAGTGGCCATGACCTTTTTTTTGTGCAAATTTGGGTTTGGGAAGTGTTTTGGAGGTTCTTCTCGGTCCAACCACTGAGCTGGTCACTGCCAGTTGTCATATAAAATCCACTTTTCATAACACGTCACAATCTGATCAAGAAATGGTTTGTTGCTGTTGAGTAGAAAAAGGAAGACGACACTTGAGAACGATGATGGCTCCAGGGGTCCTCAAACTTTTTAAACAGGGGACCAGTTCACTGTCCCTCAGACCGTTGGAGGCCTGGACTATAGTTTAAAAAAAAAAACTATGGGGCAGCGCCTGTGGCTCAGTGAGTAGGGCGCCGGCCCCATATGCCGAGGGTGGCGGGTTCAAACCCAGCCCCAGCCAAACTGCAACCAAAAAATAGCCGGGCATTGTGGCGGGCGCCTGTAGTCCCAGCTATTCCGGAGGCTGAGGCAAGAGAATCGCTTCAGCCCAGGCGTTGGAGGTTGCTGTGAGCCGTGTGACGCCACGGCACTCTACCCGAGGGCGGTACAGTGAGACTCTGTCTCTACAAAAAAAAAAAAAAAAAACTATGAACAAATTCCTATGCACACTGCACATATCTTATTTTGAAGTAAAAAACAAAACGGGAACAAATACAATTACACCGCCTCATGTGGCCCGCAGGCCGCAGTTTGAGGACCCCTGGCTCTGACTTTCAGGCAGCTCTTGAGGAAGCTACTTACCGAGCTTTTTCGCCCTTCCAATTTGCTTCGGATGCCGAGCAGCCACAGAACGTCGACCCTGAGCAGTTTTGCATGGAGCTGTCAGAGGACCAGCTTCCACGTTTGCTCTCCACCGGTTGTCGTCTCCTCCTGATGGCCAGCCACTGTGCTCCTCATCTTCAAGGCACCTGTGTCCTTTGCAAAACTTCTTGAACCATCACTGCGGTGCATGTTGGTACTTCCTAACATTAGGACAAATCATGAATGGAACCAATGCAGAAAAAGGGTTCTCGTCCAGCCATTCTTGTTGTACAACCAGCTGGTGTTTCCCCTCCATGGACGAGGGGTTAGCAGCTCTATGGATAAGGGCAGTCCTGGTCACACACCTGACTGCATTTGCACCAAACAGCAGAGATAGCCAGCCCAGCCCTTCCTGCCCTCAGTCCTGCTGCTTGCTTCTCTTTCCTACCAATCACTGGCCTTTGTGGCATTTTTGTCTGTATTAAAAACCTGGTCAGTTCTTGGGAGGCTGAGGGAAAAGGGTCACTTGAGCCTAGGAGTTTGAGGGTGCAGTGACCTGTGTGAAGCCACTGCACTCTAGCCTGGGTGACAGATGAGATCTCGTCTCAAAAACAAAACAGGACGAGACGAAACAAAACAACTCTGTTGAGGCAGATGTCCTTTTTCTTCAGTGATTTTCTTAATACGTGGAATCTGGGAACTCATCTGCTGCCTCTTGGTCATTAGAATCTGCCTCTCCTGTTATCCTGACATTTTAAAAACCAAACCTCTTTCTAGAATTATTAAACCATCCTTTGCTGGCATTAAATCCTCCAGCTTTAGATCCTTCACCTTCCTTTTGCTTTAAGTTTGATAACACACAGTGACTGCTTTTTCTCAAATCATGTTAGAGTTGATGGGTGTACCTTTCTTATAGCAATCCTGCACCCACATAAAAGCTGAATCTTCAAAACAAGATGAAAGGATATTTCACAGAAAGCTCAGGTTTTTTGTGCATAGCAACAGCAATGGCTTCACAGATTTTCTTTCTTTTTTTACAATGGTCTTTATGCTGGATTCACTTATCTTGCCATGGTGGTATAACTACAGACTTTAAACTATGATACCTATCAAGCTATTTCCTGTTTTGTTTTTATGATTTCTGCTTTTAATATCATGCTTACAAAGGCTATTCCATCTCAATATTCAACATTTATTTACCTATATTTTTCTCTAGTGCATTTTTTCTCCTTCAGATTCTTTAAACCATACTCAATTTATCTTGGAGAACTTGTATCTGCAGGGGAACAGCCTTGCTCTGGTGCCTGTGACCTCATACATTATGGTCATCTCCATAGGCCATGGAGGCAAGACGTGAACTGCAGTGGCCTGAACACCCATGACCCTCCTGGAACTCGAGAATATGGGAGAATATGGGAGGTTGGGCGGAGCTCCTGCCAGGGCATTTCACATCACTTCCTGGTTCTGGAGAGGTGGAAGGCTTCCTGCCTCCCCGTCCTTAGCGTAGAGCTGGAAGTTTTGAAACTTAGCTGTGGTATGACTGTGGCTTCTCTGCACCAGCCTGGTCCTTTTTATTTCAGTGTTTCCCTGCTCCAGGGTCCAAGGGCCCTTTGGCTGCTTTCTTCACTGATTTAAGAATATAACCAGGGGCCTGCTGTTTCTTTACTGACAGGATCCATCAGCTCTGCTTTGGCCTTGTGCTTGTTGGTAGCAATCTATTTTCTGCTAAATGTTAGTAAATTTTCCTGATCCATCTACCAAATAGTTCATTCTTTTCCTTTTTTTTTTAATCTTTAAAACAATTTTCTTATATATGAAATTATTTTGTACTTGTGTTTGTTTCTGGACTTTATATTATATTCCATCCTACCCCCCAATCTCTCTTTTCTGGGCCAAGACTCACACTAACTTTTTGTACATTTATGGTCCATTTTAAAATGGGTAGGGGGAAAGGAAAACCCTCCCATTATTCCTGCTTATGCGATTTCTTTTTTTTTTTTGGATGCTCTTACAGATTTGAGTGGAAATTTTTTAAATAATTTGGTCAAGGTATCAATTATATAGGTTAAAAAATATTCCAATCCACTGGAATTTCATGACATCTTTCGGGTGGAGAACTGGTATGTTTACATTACTGAGTCCTCCTACCCTGGAATAGATGTTTCTTTACATTTATTAGAATCTTTTTAAATTGGTATTAGGGTTTTCTTCAAAGAGGTCCTATACATTTATTAAATTTAGGACTAGGTGTTTTACATTTTCTGTAGCTATCACGAATGGGATCATCTTTTTCTTACATTTCGTAAATGGTGACTGTTTATTAAAGGATTTCATAAGTGAGGTCAGTGGGCATGGTGGGTGGGGGTGGCCTGGTGGAGAACTGTGGTGTCTGGGGGGGCCTATTGCCACAGAAAGTGCTTGGGTGCTCTGCAAGCTTTGCCACTTCTATTTTTTTCTCTCGTTGGCAACTTTGTCTTCCCTGTGGCTTCTTTGAAGCAGACCCTTCAAAAGGACTCAACCCCCAGTTCTTATTGAACACATCCTCTGTGAACAGGAGGTGTGCAAGTTGAGGAAATCTCAAGAGGACATTAGAACCCTCTTCTCTGAAAAAGTCAAAACACAGTTTAAGTCCTCTCTCCCCCTCCCCCTTCCTCAGATGCTGACACAGAGATGGTTAAGCTCCCAGGAAGCCGCTTCCTATTGGTAGGACCTTTAGAAACCATTTCTCTGTCTCTTTTTCAAAAAGGAGGCTGAGATTATGATACAATGGAAAGATGGCCCTGGAGAGGAGGCCTGGGCGGCGCCAGGAGTGCGAACACCATCCATGGATTTCTTCCTCTTCTTTTTGTCACTTCTGAAAGCATCTCTGAGAGCCAGGCCAGGTAAGAACAGGACATGTTTAAAAATGAAAACGAAAACTTCCTGAAACAGCTTTCTGTATAAAACGACTTCAGGAGAACAGATGTAGTGGGAGAGAGGGAGGGTTCTGTGAGCGTGTGACTTACCGCAGGGGCTGGTGATGCATCTAAACAACACAAATAGCAGCAGAAACGACACAGCTTTGCAGTGTGGACACTGAGTCCTGCAGAAGAAAGAGGGCAGATGAATAGAAGGAGGCTGAGAGTTAGTTCCACAGAGCAAGTGCCTTTGAGTATTCTTAAGATAACCTCTATTTTACTTGAGTTTCTGGGATAGGCTTCTAACCCTAGCAACTAAGCAATGCCTGTCCAGGCCATACCTGACTCAACCTAAGTATTCTGAGGCCAGGAATCTCTTATTTTATTTATATTTATTTAATTTATTGAGACAGAGTCTCACTATGTTGCCCTGGGCAGAGTGCCGTGGCATCACAGCTCACAGCAACCTCAAACTCTTGGGGCACCCGGCTATTTTTTTTTGGTTGTATTTGTCATTGTTTGGCAGGCCTGGGCTGGATTTGAACCTACCAGCTCGGTGTATGTGTCTGGCACCCTAGCTGCTGAGCTACAGGTACCAAGCCTGATAAAATTTTTTAAAGATATAATTTCAGTTAGGAAAATCTTGGCTAACAACTCATGGCTCTTGCATCATGGCAACATACCAGTTCATACGGCACTGTCTGTGAGGCAGTTTTTAGCCAGTAACGAAGAACTATATTGGAACACCCGCCCTACTCGACCTGATCTGGCTCCCAGTGACTTTTTTCTTTATCCAAAAATAAAGGAACTATTGAAAGGAAGACATTTTGATGACATTCAGGACACTAAGTGTAATAAGGCAGTTTTGGTGGCCAGCACAGAGTTCCAAAACTGCTTTGAAGGGTGAACTAGCTGATGCATAGCCTCCCAAGGGGAACATTCAAAGGGAACTGTAGTGATGATATTCAGCAAAGAAACACTTTTTCTAGGATAAGTTTGTGAACTTAATTGTCAGACTTCTATGCTGTTCCTTGTGCTATAAATGTAAAACCTAATGATACATTCGTGTATGTCCTGAAGGTTATATAATTTTCTTTTACTTGGAAAACCAGAGGGAATGGGAGAAAGAAATCAGTAAAATTCGCTTTACTCTAATTCTTCCCCAGTCTTTCAGGCTCAGTTAGGGAATCTGAAATAGGTCAACTTCTGAAATAGGTAGACAATGATACAGTTCAGTTTTAAAAATCTGGTAATGCCAATCATATCTGTAAGTGCATCTTAAAGTAATTTTAAGGTGCTCATTATGACTAACCACGTATTAACTTGATCACATCACTCAGCCTGAGCTCCGTTTTAACTCTGAATAACCCGGTACTTCCTTCCTACCTACCTACCTAACAGTGATGTTATGAAGGTAATAAATTGTAAAGTTGAGATGAAAATAAGGTCTAAAGATTATCAATAAAGGCTTTTAGAAAGCACTAGCTAAATATACAAACTTTTGTTTAAGTAGTTCAGTTTGAAAAAAATGCACAATATAGACGTGGAGTCAAGTCTTGGGCTCCATTTCCAGCACTATTCCTGACTCAGACTACATGCAACCTGTGCCCAAGTTTCTAGTAAGAAAATACTGATGTAATTAACATGTTAATGCTTTAAAAAAATTTATCTTCAACCTTTTCAAGGTTCATCATTCATGGCTGAGGAATCCTAGGATTGGGTCTCTATCTGTAGAAGGCCCAATTTCTAATCCCAAATTTTCTATCAAAAAATGATCCTCTTAAGTCACAGCAGGGTTAGGAAAATTCAATTTCCAAGAGCACTGCTTTTAGGAGAGCACTTCCCACAGATATACCCTCCAAAATAATGAACAGAATCCTATTTCCAAAAATTTTATTTTAAGCATTGTTTGATTTAAAACTTCCCAGGTTCTGCACCTCAGGCATGTCAGTGTTCTTTCAGAGAAACACGGCAGGTGAGTGTCCAGACGAACACAGGTGAGTGCTACATACTTTCCAGAACTGTTTACACAGCTCCCCTCTCGAGCCAAGGGGAAGGAGGAGTGCCTGCAGAGTGAGACACGTGATGCTACTCCAGACACACACCGAGCCACTTACTGATTGATGACCCTTTCATACTAACATGTGGTCCAAAAAGGAATCCTTCTAGTCTTTCATCGTACTCTTAAAGAACACACAGAGAAAATATTACAAGTGAACTGACATTAAATCAATGTGGGAGAAATGAGGGGGGGAAGTTAATATACAAAGAAACACAATACAAAAATTAAATTACTTAGTAGCAAAGTTTTATAAGCTATATAAGCTCTAAGAAAAAGTTGGGGACACAGATTGGTTATTTAGATTCCCTTTTCCCATATTAAAAAGAAAATATAGGAAAGTTAGAGAATGGAGACCAGATTCAACCTATTCCAAAGTCCATTATCAAATAAAGTATCTCTACAGAAAAAGGTATTTTGGAATTTAAAATTAGGGAAGCCTATACACAATTTAGACAAGGAAAAAGGAAAAATGATCCTTCACATTTTACAGTCTTTAATTAAGCACATAAAACTGTACTACTTAATATATTTCTCCATGAACTTTTTGTGAAACTCAGATCGCAGTGTATCATTTACAAATCTTTTGTCTTTCTTCTGATCATCTACACCTTTTGCACAGTTCTTGAAGACAACATCGTCATCCCACCTGAAGGGAAAAAAGAAAATAGAATGTCTTAAAAAATCTGCATCAGGGGAAAAGAATACCATGTACCTTGCAAAGCTTAGTCATTCAGAACATGCTCAACACATACAGCACTGGACACAGCAATTATACCCAAAGAATAAAATAATTCTTAATGCCTAATCTTGCCTTATATAGCAGGAAAGGCAACTCTTGTTTAGAACAAACCAAACATTCTTATTACTTCTCCTGTAAAAGAAACTTTTCAACTGAAAGCAGTAATACTTAGATTTTAATTGCATAAATACTTAATCTTCAAGTCTAAAACAAAGAGGGAGCACCTAGGTCTGCTCCCTGGTATTACTATAGACATCTCTAGATGAAAGTAGCTCATCAATTTCTGCAGTTTAATTATGACATATATTGGAGTATAATAATTAAGGGTCAATGATGGCCCAAATCTGCATTAACCAAAGAGAAGATAAATTGACAAGCTCAGGGCAGAACGCTGGTTAGATTCCACATTGCATAAGCACTTAAGAGACACCACAGGTAAGCTATAAAATACATGTGGTATAGAAAACAAAGCATGAAAAAAAAAAAGAAAACAAAGTATGGTTTCAGAGTATTGTCTAGCACATACAACACAAATCCATATACATAATATGGAAACTCTCACGAATATAACTAAAATAGAAGCCCATGTGATGTGTGTGTGTGCGTGCACACGTGTGTGCTGAAATAAACTGCCAAAGAACAGGGGCACCGTCCCTGACATAGTACACAGAAACAAAAAAGCTGAGTACATCAATATAACTGGAACATAAGACATGTTTCCATCTCCAATTCCATCTGTATCCAATAAAGGCAGAACTATAAATCCTTTACTTAGAAAAGCCTGTTTGCAAGCCTGGCGTTTGAAAACCTGGATTTCAGGAATCTTCTCACTGTCACTGTGCCTAGAGCATATAAATAATGTGGTATATTCTGAATACTTACTTTCCTATTTTGAATCTGGATTTTGGTGTATGCTAGGCATAAGTTGCCTACATGGTCTCCCCCTCCCCACAAAAGCATGGAGCACCGAGGCTCTAATGGGCTCAGTATACGCATCCACATCACTATATATTATCGTTGCTTGGGGAGAGGATGCGGGGGCAGGTGATGGACACTGAACTCGGTGTGACCACTCACAGGAGGGGAAGAACACAGGGAAGAGGAGGGCTGCACGTGGATTCTTCTATCTTCTCCCCTTAGGATTTAGCTATGTATCTTTATTATCTTAGCCATGAGTGTAAGTATATGCAACTCCTTGACTTCTTCCAGTGAGTCTCTGAATGTGATGGGTGGTCTTGAGAACCCCTGACATGCACACTGAAAATGTAAGCCTTGTAGGGGCAAGGGCGCAGTTCCTTACTCTGTCCCCAAGGCTCACATTATCATCTGGTACACAGCTACTTACTGTAACTATCAGTTGGAAGTAAGTTTATTTTCCTTCATTTACCTTCTTTCATTATTCCAGTCACTGGTAGAGAAGAATATCAGTGACAGATGAGGTTTTAAAAGTTTTACCTCTTTGCCTTCCAATTCATAATCTGTGTGCATGCACACAGACAAACACAGCCCACATACTTCCACATACAATCCAGGTGCATACGCACACACACACATACACAACCCATTACTGAACAGTACCTTCTTTTAACTTTGAAGTTGGCCTGAGGCTGGGATGGGCCAGTGAGATTTAAGAGAGGATTTCCACTCAGAATATTCTCCATACGAATCCTTTCTTCTTCGGCTTTTTGCTCTTGTTCCTGTCCATGATAAAGGAAGAGTCATATTAACTCTGCCTTCTATTTTCTTGTATTAACTCATTAAAAAAGAAAAAAGATTGTTAGGATTTTATGGGAAGGAAAACATCAAGGTAGGTTTTTTTTATTTTTTGGTTTTTAAGACATGTTAGAAAAGTCTCACTTATTAAAAGACATTTAGCAAAACTATTATCTCAATTTTTAAGGGCTATATTAAATTGTGATGAAAAATATTATTTTGAATTACTAACCATACAAACTTGCATCTTTAGTGACTAAAGTTATTACTAACCAAGAAATAGCTCATAAATTAAGACAAGCTACCATGTAAAAATGATACTCAGTTAACATTCATTTCTGCTACTAATTTACCAGAATTTTGTTCTTGCGATTTATTCTTATGCCTCTCATCCTACATCTGTTAACACAGTGTCTTTCTTCATCTTTATTTTAGTGTCAATGTTTTCAAACTCAACCTCAGTTCCATTCTTAGAATTGGGAAAATAATAGGCATAAAATTCTAAGCTATAACTTAGAATTTTATCTCCCTGTTAAGCTCGCTTAAATTAAACTCCATTTTGCTCTGTTTTGAGGATAGAAATCAGTGACTTAACAGATCAAGGAAAAAGAGACTGCATTAAAGTCATTTTAAAATGAACTTTTATTTTAATACCTTAATTTTTCACACAGATTACTGATATTTCATTTTGATATTCAAATGTGAACAATGCTTTCACTTTTAGGAGGGCAAATAACTGGGCGTAAGAAGAAACAACATGCAGGGAATGCACAGGGAGATTCTTTCAGGTCACTGCTCAGACTTAAAATCAGGAAATATCCACCAAGATTAAGAACAGAGAGCTTTCTAAAATTTATGTATCTATTTTCAACAAATTATACTTTTGCTTAAAATGAAAAGACATGTTTCTGAAATGCTAAAATAGGAGCTCAAGTATACAATGTATCCAACAACAGGAGCTCAAGTAAACTTCTACTGATAATGTGTGTGACACATAAAGGTCTTGGCCTTTTTCTTTGGAATATTATTTCCTTTAGAGTTACTGGATGATTGCCACACACAATCAGGTGAGGGAAAAAAGACCTCACCTCTCCCCTATTCAAATGCCAGGAACCTTGTGCTTCATGAAGGGTAGAAGTTAGACAGCCTTCAGGTCAAATCTGAACCAGTCCATTTTTATAAATAAATTTTATTGGAACATAACCACACCCATTTACTTATGTACTGTCTATGGCTACCTTTGTGGTATATATATCAGAGTTGAGAAGTTGCAATAGAGACTGCATGGGCAGTCAGGCTAAAATACTTACTATCGGGCTTTTTATAGAAAGTGTGCTGACCCCTGACATAGGCTAATTGGTATGAAAACCTGATTTTGAGAAACCTTAAAAACCAACCAATAGAAAGGGAAACAGGGATGAAAGAAACAAAGCTGTTATTTAACCTGGAGAACATCAACACATTTTTGTACAAAGAGAGTAGGTGAAACTCACAAAACTTCTGCAAAACCTTCTGTCTAAAATGTTACCTTCTCTGCTAACAGCTTCCCTGGTTGTAAGGCAGATGGTTCCATTTCACCATGCTGAAATTAGCAACGGGGACTCCTGCCCGCAGAACTCTGTGACTTGCTCAGGCAGTAAAGTGGAATCAGGAATGGAAAGTGGTAAAGATTTGCTTATACTTGTCAGGGCAGGAGCAGAGACCCTGGGAACTAAAGTGGCATTCTCTACTGGTGGTAGTAGTTGGAAGTGATCAGCGGGGGTTTGGAGTGCCACAAGCTGGTCACTGTTAGGTTATAGTGACCAGAATAAGAGGCTGGGAGGATTTAAGTTAGTTTTTTTCAAGTCCAAACACCCTTCTATCCCCTTGCTTTATGTTGTTGGGGCTAAAAGTTCAAATGACATTTCTGTTTTTCCAACTGGATCCCTTTCAGAGTCTCTTGGGGGGTGTGGTGGTTGTGGTGTTAGAGGGAGCTTGCAAGGCTGGAGAAGGAAGAGAAGACCTTAGCAAAGCTTCTTCTGCCAGAAGCACATCTTTCCCACAGCAGTAGCTGAACCTGCTTGTCAATTTTGTCCTACTTATAAAACCAGCTTCTTTGTATCTCTCAGAGATTCTTGCCCCAGCCAGCAAGGCTTGAGCTCCTACTTTTGGATTTCTGTCCTCAGAAATTTTACTTTTATCTCCATAGGACTCCTGTTATGAGTTTCTAAGTTTAACAATTTTCACCTCTTCCCTTTGTACCTTCAGTTGAAGAGTGGTGGCTACTTCCTGTTTGCTACCTCTGCTCTTTTTCCCTTCTCAGTTACCTAGCTGACAACTTTAAACATACTGCAATTCTTCAGATTAAAATATTCCTGTTAAAAAAATTAAATCAAATGAAATGTTTACCTTCCCTGAAAGTCAACTAAATTTAAATTGCTGGTCTCTAAATATTCAGAGCAGTTAGGGAAGCTAAAAGAATTTGGAACAACTGCCCTCTAGTGGTGTATAAGTGAGACTGGGAATATAACTCTTTGTTCTTCGATTTTTTAAAAATTAGATATAAAAACTGTAATCCATTATTAAAATTATACTTTCCCTTGCCAAACTTTGGTGAGAATCGTATTCTAAAATACTTTTTTTCTTCTAGTCTGAATTCTAACAGTCTTCAAAGCCTACCACAAATCCTACTTCTATTCTGAATTCCTCCCTGGCCTTTCTGACTCCCTCAACTCCACCCTCCCCTGACTTCTAGCATTACCCTATGACAGTGTTTCTTCCAAGTCTTTCCCCTCCTTTTTAAATAGACCAATTCTTCGCTTAAATGAAATCTTACACAGAAGTCCATAAAAAAAGCTGTGCTACTATGGCTGAAAATGGGGACAGCCATCTCTACTTGAACGTCTCAGAACATGTCAAATTGAATATTCAAAATAGAACTCATCTCTATCTTCTTGACACCAATATCTATGTAGAGACTGGAGGGTCATTTTTGCTGCCACATATAATCAGCCACAATCTGACACTTCCTTGACAGCATCTATTTAAGTCTCTTGATTCCAACACCGATTATACAAGTTTA
Source organism: Nycticebus coucang (assembly GCF_027406575.1). Taxonomy (NCBI): domain Eukaryota; kingdom Metazoa; phylum Chordata; class Mammalia; order Primates; family Lorisidae; genus Nycticebus; species Nycticebus coucang. Next base: position 94,328,215 of record NC_069793.1, on the reverse strand, counting down.
GACCATCAAAGTGCATGTGAGGATTACTGGAACAGTCTGTTTTTTTCTTTTTTTTTTATTGTTGGGGATTCATTGAGGGTACAATAAGCCAGGTTACACTGATTGCAATTGTTAGGTAAAGTCCCTCTTGCAATCATGTCTTGCCCAGTCTGTTTTTTTCTAATCCATCCTCTATATTTTTGCCAGAGTAATCTTTCTAAAATGCATAACCAATCCTATCAATTTCCTGTTGAAATCAAACCAACTCCTTATAACCTTAGGAACAAAATTCAGACTCCATCAGTGTTAATTTATTATAGATAAATTATAATAAATATAATTATAGATAAATTATAATAAATATAATTCTCTGACCTGTGCTTGCCTGCCCAGTTTCACCTCTTATTATCAGCACTCTCATTCATTCATTCAAAGTTTTAACTACCTTTGAGTTAAATATTCTCTTATCAAATTTTGTAAATGGAGAGATGATGGGGGCTCAGCAGTTAGGTAATTTGTCCTGGGTTACACACAATCTATTGACAGATTGCTTCAATAAGCGCCTAGGCAGGAGCGAAACAGAGAGATGATCTTTGTAGACCACGGCTATATCTTAATCATCTTTGATTCTTCTGACAATTTATAAACTATATGTCTGTTGAACAAATAAACAAGTGAATGACTAGCAATTTAGCAAGCATTATTAAGCATATTCAAACAATTTGGAAGGAATTTCTAACATTACTCAGATACCTTGAATTTAAAAAATAATTAAGATTTATAGATCTACAGGAGCTATTTAGAACATGGTGAGGAAAATTTCTAATATAAGATATTACATGAATTGAAAAAATATTTCTATTTTAGTACGTGTGAGAAGATGGGAGTTGTAAATATTTAACACTTCGATTTTACCTTCCTGGCTTGCTCCTCAGCTCTTTCTTTTTTAATTTTTTCCAGTTCTGCAAGAAGAGCTGCAGTATCATCATCATCACTTTCTTCTTCAAAATCTTCATCTTCTTCCTTAAACAAAATCGTGATGGTCCAGAAGAATGAAGAGAAAGTACACATTATTCATTTCTTTCCATAAAGACTTTGGGACATAATTAAAATTTATAAATAGTCACTAAAATTTCAACCCCTGACAAAGAACCTTTCAAATGTATATGGCCAATAGAGAATTTCCATATGAAAGTATTTCCAAAAATTGAAAAGAAATACTTAACAGCAAAACACAGTACATATATATATACAGTGTTATCACCCTAAGAATCAAAATATTTTTATGTAGCATAAAATGACTTTAACCTAGCAAACAATAAAAAAAATGCAAAAAAAGGGTACTAAATTCCCAGAAGAAAGTAATTTCTTTTCTTTCTTTTTTTGAGACAGAGCCTTAAGCTGTCGCCCTCGGTAGAATGCTGTGGCATCACAGCTCACAGCAACCTTCAACTCCTGGGCTCAAGTGATTCTCATGCCTCCGCCTCCCAAGTAGCTGGGACTACAGGCGCCCGCCACAACGCCTGGCTATTTTTTGGTTGCAGCTGTCATTGTTATTTGATGAGGCCGGGCTGAAGTCGAACCCACCAGCTCAGGTGTATGTGGCTGGCGCCTTAGCCGCTTGAGCCACAGGCGCCGAGCAGAGAAGAAAGTAATTTCAAATGAATAATTGTTAAATCTCACTTAAAATTGGATTTCCTATTTTAATTATTATTAGTAATGGCATCAGGCAACTCCAGAATTAACTGCTGATAGGCAGGGTATAGTGGCTAATGCCTGTACTTCTGGGCCAAAGTGGGTGGACTGTGTGAGCTCAGGAGTTCAAGATCAGTCTGAGCCAAAGTGAGACCCCCACCCCTACTAAAAATAGGGAAATCAGCTGGGTGTGGTCTAGTAGTCCCAGCTACTCGGAGGCTGAGGCAGGAGGATCCCTTAAGCCCAGGTTTTGAGGTTGCTGTGAGCTATGATGCCACAGCACTCTAGTCTGGTGACAGAGGGAGAATCTGTCTCAAAAAAAAAAAAAAAAAAAAAAGTGGTGCCTGTGGCTCAAAGGAGTAGGGCCTGGCACCATATGCCAGAGGTGGTGGATTCAAACCCAGCCCTGGTCAAAAACTGAAAAAAAAAAAAAAGGAATTAATTAGTGACATGCACAAATTAGATATTACCCCTAGTAGGCCACTAAGATTTTTTCACTGTACTGTATACAGAAAACTACAGAATTATTTAGAGGCTATAAGGTCCCACTGAATTTTAATGGTAATATGCTAATCCTTAAAAACCTTCTGCTTAGATTACTTCCCTTCCTAAGCATAGAGGAAACCATTAAGTGCAGTGCATGTCTACAGAGGCATCATATTTAATATGGAAAGGCCCCTGGGTACTTCTAGAGGCTGCTGTTTATTATAGAGAGCCCTGCGGAGATTAATAACATGGCCGCCCAATCCGCAGGGTTTAATACAGGAAATTATTTGGGGGGAGAGCATATCCTTTAATAGATTATTTCCATATTTGGTTCTCTAGAGAGCAAATTTGTTTCAAAGTCCTTAACACAAAATAATACCTTCTGTTGTAAAATCAACTGTAAAGTTTAGCATTGAGGTCAGGGCTCCCTCTGAGTAACAGTAAATAAAAATAAATTATAGGTCACTTCTAAAGCTAAAAGCATAAAAAAGTGTTTCAGAAAAGTGTGGCAAATAAATTACTGAATAGAGATAAAAGGAAGGAACAGAACATACATCTGTTAGAGGGTCATCTGCATCAAGGTTGGCAGCAGGAATCTGGTCTAACCGAGGCTTTTTGGACACTGAAGAGGAGGTTGTATGTTCTAGGGGAAAATAAACATCATCAGCTTACTGAAACAAATAGTGCATTTCTTAGGCTTTAGGGATCTGTGGGCACAAGCCAACTCTAAAAGCATCATGTGCTTGACAAATAAGCTTTTGGTAAATATTTGTTGAATGGATTAATAAAAGCATTAATTTTAACACAGAAACTGAAGCTTCACTCAGAAATTCAGTAACAGATTATATCTATGCTGGAAACAATATTATAACTGATCCCTTTAGATGCCCTCCCATAGCCAGTTTCAAAAACAGGACAATCTGATAAACAGAACCACACGGTTGGATGCTATAAGCAAAGAAACACTCTTTGATCTTAACTGAAATAAGCACTGCTAAATATCCCCAGATCACTCTGTTCCTTCTAATATAGAAGTATATAAAGATGGAATCTGAATGAACTTTATTATCATCTCTAATCACTGAAGAAAGTATTACTGATCATATCAATCTTTAACAGCAAAGAAACAAAAATACTAACTTTTCCCAATTAGCATTATGAATGAAAAATTACTGATGACATAATTTTGTGAGACAATGTCTGGGACAGTGTTGGTACCTCGGGTTGGACGATCTCTATTTTTCTCTCTTGCAGCAGCTCTCTCTCTTTCTTCCAACTCTCTCCTGAAGTCACGGTTGCGCACCTCTTCAGGAGCATCCTGAGTTGTCTGTCTATAGTAGAAATAAACCAGGGCAAAAATGTTACATAAAAGCAAAACCTGTGGCTGTACAATCAGGAAGGCATCTTTTCCTTTAAGTATAAAAGAAGTGAGTAAACAAGATCATAATCTAATTTGAAGGTTACTAGCAGGAACTCTTGTTATTTCAGTAATATAATCACATATTTTCCCATAAAAGGACAGACTGATTCATTACAATGTCTTTTTGTATTGTATCAACTCAGGACTTGTTACTGTAACATTTTCAATCCCATATTGACTTGGCCTATACTGATAGCCTACAGTCTTTCTGAGATTATACATCAATCTTTAACTCTTAGCCTCAAGTGATCCTCTGACTCAGCCTCCCAGTGTGCTAGGATTATAGGCGTGAGCCCCTGAGCCTGGCAGAGATAATATATTAATTATTATGCCATCTATATATAGAAACTCCTGGTTAATAGGAATTTCTGTTGAGGGGATGTCTGGTTTTAAAATCATAGAGCACAATTTTAGTGTTAAACACTTGACTGCATTCTATTCCCATAGTAACAAATAACTAAAGTGATTATAACTTAGATAACTCATGATACTGTATCATAACCATGCCAGAAACAGATTTGGTCATATTTTGTGAATAAGAAAAAATGAGTCTATACTACCTGTATTTTATCTTTGTATGAGAGGGTAGGTCTCTGCTTGAATACTGCTTTGAGAGTTGGCTCAAATCACCTTCCCCTTTTCCTCTTCCACCTCTGGCAGGTTCAAAAGTTGGCCTGGCTGCTGTGGTCATCTTTTACGCTTTGAAGAAAAACAGTACCAAGTTATTTCTAACATGACAAACTCTCACTTTATAAAGCATTAACCAATATCCATCATTCTGAAATATATTCCCGAAGTCATTCCCCAAAACTTGCTTAAATAATCTTCTCAAACAAAACTTTTCAAGAAAATAAATTATGTGGCTTAGGCTATTCAAAGAATATGGCTTCTCAGGCAGCTCTTATTTAGTACAAAAAATTCTGTCATGAAAATCTGATCTTGTGTTCCTCTTCTTCTGATTGTGTGGCCTTGGGTGAGTCAACTGGCTTAAATTTCTGTCATCTGTAGAATGGGGATACTCCTCATAGATACTTAGAATTACGACACTTTACATGTCAAATCCCTTGTAAAATAACAGTACTGCCATGACTGAGTTTTAAAAATTCTCAATTCATTCTTACTCCACCATACACCCTAAAGGACTGCATTTTACCTAAATCTCACACATGGCGAAAAAGATCAGTAAAAACAAAAGCTATAGATACCTATATTTTAAAAACCAGTGACAAAGTTACTGAGTATCCCAGCGAAAAGAGTGCTGAACTTCAATGACAGTTACATAAACAAACTTCAACAATCATTTGTTGATCTTCCTCCTCCAAAAGCTATCATAAATTAAATCTTTTGTAGATTTAATTTAAGGAATGCTCAAAAAGACAGATACCTCACCCCCAAAGGAGGTGACCAAAAACCAAGGCCTCCTTTCTTGTACTACTTTGTTTTGAACAGCCTAAGAAACGCTGCCCAGCATATGTGGCTCCTAAACCCTGTCAGCGTCGCGAAAGCAAATGGGTAAGGAGGGCAAAGGCGTGTATCCACAGAGAGGAAAAGCAGGGTTTTCTGGCGCCAGGGGCACCGCCCCCTACACACCTCTGGGACTGTCACTAAGGCGGCAGGCACACCTGCCTCCATGAAGCGCGTTCCGTAGCGGGCCTGACAGGCGCTGGCCTCCGCCGCTGGCCCGCGCCTCTGGGGCCTCCTCCTTCCGCGCTGGGTACTCTGCCGCCATCTCCGACCCCAAATGCCCTTTCTCCTCCCACCCAGGTGAGGAAGATAGTCTGCTAGCCTCCCGAAGCTCACTTTAGCCGAGGTCCGACGCTGCAGCCCCCGCAGACCATCCAGACACAATTACCGCTTCGGCTCCCAGAAGCCTCTGCACGCAAGACTAAAGCCCAAGACCCGGAAGCAAAACCTCAGCACTTTAGCCACGCCTCCGAGGCGGAGGCAACTACCAATCCGCAGAGGCCAAAGTGGAAGTCGGTGTGACGTTGTAAGGGGCGGGGCTGAAACGGCCCAGGGGGCGGGCGTTTGAAATCAGTGCCTCGGAGTAGACCCCAAACATCATTTTATACCTTGAGGAACCAATTACTTAATGTCTCTTCCGTCTTTTCCTTCCCCGACCCCCTTCCAGACTCCATCATTCCTGTACCGCGTGGACAGCCCCGGTAGCCGACACCACGTTCCCGGCTAGCGGGAGAGAGCGTGGAAAAGGATTACACCAAACTTCAAATTCTACGCCTCCTGCTGCCAACCTTTCTCCAGTGCTAGACCCAGCCAGCCTAGGGAGTTGGGCTGCGGAAAAAACTAGTGTTTTCATTTAATTGGATATGAAGAAAGAACATATATGTACGAGGGCAACCACGATCTTTATAAAGGTACCATTCCTGCAAAAATATTAGACTTCGAAGCTTAGGTTGTATTCGTATTGTTGGTTAAAAAAAAAAAAAAAGCTGAAGTTCCAGGGGGAGGGAAGATGTCAGTGTTAGCGTTTACGACGCTAATCGTTTAGAACGGTGGGCCCGACTGCCAGGAGCACGAGATAGAATTATTAAGATGGCTACTCGAGCGTTAGGGGCAGCTTTAATAAGACAACGAAAAGGAAAAAGAAAAAAAAGGCATCAGTTGTCTCTCTTATCACCGCACCCCCCCCCCCAAAAGCACTCTGAGAGCAGGGGTCTTGTTTGATTACTTTGTCTTGGTATCTCATCACATAGACCTTGGGACATAGTAGCTGCTCAGTAAATATCAGTTAAATGAAAATTCGTTTTCTGAAATTTAGTTTCAAATGTAAGGAGATAACAAAATTGAACATGTAAATACTGTTTCCACTAAATTCTTTTCTTTGAAACTTTTAACTGAAAAAAGGAGTAGAAAATGCCTCTTCTTTCGTAAAGTTCAAGGTGAAAATCTTGATTTTTCTTACCAACGATATTCCTCTTCCTGTCTTACCACACATCCCAGTAAAGGATACTATCATAACAGTTACTCAAACCAAAATCTCAAGGCTCCTCCTTAAACTCTTTTTCCTTTACTTTTCACATCCTGTTCATTTGCAGGTCTTGCCAATTCAACTTTGAAACTTTAAACCTTAAATTTCACTCCATTGCCACCATCTCCAACCAAGCCACCACCATCTCCCACCATGATTAGAGTTACCTCCTAATGGAGTTTACTCCTTTTTGTGACCCACAATTTTAAAGTAAAATCTATTAGTAATGATGTTACCTTACTGGATGAAATTCCACTACACTTAGAATAAAAATCACATTTCTTAAAGTGACCCGAGGCCCCATTGAGTCTGGCTTCTGCCTGCCTCCCTGACTTCACTTCCAACTTGTCACTAAGACACAAAGCTCTAGATGCCATTAAGTTGGCATTTCTGTTGTTTGCTAAGTAAATCTTAGCTACTATTAATAATATTTTTATTATTATTGTGTATCTTCCTGTATTAGGACATAAGTACCAGAAAAGCAGGACCCTTGTCTCTTGTTCACTGGTGTATTCTTTGGTACATAATAGGTGTTGAGTAAGTATTTACTGAATGAATGAATAATGCAATATAAAGTAGAGGAATGAAGTAACATGGCAAGATGGCAACACAATTATAGAAAATACCCAATTATAGAAAATACTCACAATTTTTATGTTCCAACTGCCTGCAGTCTCTCTTTATTAATCCTTTATTAAATGGTTTGAAGTGAATCACCTCAATCCATTTAACTCTGAGCCTACTACTATTATCTTTTCACCACCATTGTGTTCAAATAACTACCTTCAATTTCATCAGTACTAACATACAGTATCAGTTAAAAGCTTTTGACTTATATGATCTGAAAGCATTTAGAAAAAGAAACTTAAAGGAAGTTTACTAAAAACTTAAAATTCATGTTACCAGTCATTGCTGGCAAAAATCCTAAGAATTTTTATTTTAAACCTATTACCACAAAAATCTAATTGGGTTCTTAATTCTGTCTCTCTCTTAAATTCTCCTGATTGTTTATTTTCCCCGTCTGCAGTAATATGATCTCCACATTTCCTTCTTTTTGCAAGTCTACATGCATCTTCTACCTTCTTTTCCCTAAGCATCCTCTTTTTTGAGAGTAAATAGATCTTCTGACTTCTCTGGGAAAGTATAAGCTCTTAAACAAGGAGTTCTCATCTCCCATCTCAGTAGATCTATCAAGCTGCTTTTGACTGGGTGTGTTTCTAGAGATGAGGGAGCCCAACTCCTCCTCCCTTGGTGCTCTGAGCTCCAGTCCCACCAGCTGTCCTAGTGATCAGCATCCTGCTACGTTCCTATTGCTCATATCTATGGAGCTATGCCTTATCAGCTTTTAGACATGATATAATGTATCTTAACCTTAAAAATACTCCTTCATAGTTGAATTGGCAAGACCTGCAAATGAACAGGATGTGAAAAGTAAAGGAAAAAGAGTTTAAGGAGGAGCCTTGAGATTTTGGTTTGATTTTGGTTTCTTGGGCGGCGCCTGTGGCTCAAGGAGTAGGGCGCCGGTCCCATATGCCGGAGGTGGTGGGTTCAAACCCAGCCCCGGCCAAAAAAAAATAATAATAATAAAAAAAAAATACTCCTTCATTTTGGGCGGTGCCTGTGGCTCAAAGGTGTAGGGTGCCGACCCCATATGCCGGAGGTGGTGGGTTCAAACCCAGCCCCAGCCAAAAAAACTGCAAAAAAAAAAAAAACTCTTCATTTTAACATGACAAAGGTAGTATTTTAATTTAACATGAAAAGGATGTTGTACATAATAACCATGATTGTAAAAGCTGTTCTTATGGGAGGAAGTAGTACAGGAATTTCAGTTTCAAAGCTTACACAAAAACAACACCCAGAAAGGAAAAAAGAAACCGAAAAACCAAAGGAGAAATTTACTATTCTACTATTTGTAGAACCTGGAGTTTGGAAAGATCTGATTAAGTAGGAACACCTTAGAGCAGTGGTTCTCAACCTGTGGGTTGCAAACCCTTTATAACAATGAAACTGCATCCTACATATAAGATATTTACATTACGATTCATAACAGTAGCAAAATTACAGTTATGAAGTAGCAACGAAAATAATTTTATGATTGGGGGTCACCACAACATGAGGAACTGTATTAAAGGGTCGTTGCATTAGGAGGCATTAGGAAGGTTGAGACCCACTGCCTTAGAGCTTTAAAATAAATAATTAAAAAATTCATTTATATAAAAAAAATATGTATTTTTTGAGATAGTCTCACTCTGTCACCCTGGTAGAAAGCTGTGATGATGTCATAACTCATAGCAACCTTAAACTCCTAGGTTTGAGCAATTCTCTTGCCTCAGCCCTTTTTGTTTTTCTATTTTTGGTAGAGATGGGGTCTTGCTCTTGCACAGGCTGGTCTGGAACTCCTGAGGCTCAAGCAATCCCCCTGCTTTGGCCTCCCAGAGTGTTAGGATTACAGGCTTGAGCCACTGCACCCAGCCTACATAAAAATTAATTTTCTGACAGAGATGCCAGAAATCACTTGATAAACGCTAGATCAGCAGGTAAATTTTGTAATGCCTATAATATATAAAGGGTTATTACTGCTACTATTAATAATACATATAATGTAAAAAATATAAACAACCCACTTTAAAAATGGTCAAAGGATATAAACAAACCATCAGTAAAAGCAATTCCAAGTCAGTAATATGCCGTAAACATGAAAGACACTTACCCTTCTCATAAGGAAAATGGAAGGAAACTAACAATTATCACAGCATCAGATCTGCATCAAATTAAAAACTTAAAACTAATAATACAGTTGGACAGGATTGGGAGAAAAGGGCATCCGGCCAGGCACTGGCTCCTGCTCATACGGTAAAAGTCAAACTGCTCACAGTGACCTTCGGGGTTCTCGGTGGTGGATCCTTTCCCTTACGTTTTGACCTTAATCACTCATTCATGCCTTTCTAAGTCACACATCTTCCCAGTAGCTTCTCCTGCCTTAGGACCCTTGCACTAGCTATTTTCTTTACCAAGGCTACTACTCTTCCCCATCTTATTCAAGTCTTTGTTCAAATGAGGCCCAGCCAGCTTTGGCAGCCCTATCTAAAATCACAGCTGTTCTCACCCACTATTCTCCAACATCCTGTACTCCAAATCTCCCTTATCCTGTTCTTAATTTTCTTTTTAAAAATTATAACGTTATACATAATTACATAGCACAAATCCTCAGCCATGACATATGTCATTATTATTTCTTTCTCTGCCTCTCCCTTGTAGAATATAAATTCTGTAAGGTCAGGGACCGTGGTTTTGCTCAGTGATGTAAGCCAAGCATCTAAAACAATACCTGGTGCCAACACTTGCCCAATAAACATTTCTCCAATGAGTGCACGAGTAAGTAAGATTTACGAGGAAAAAATCATGCTCTAATGTAAAAAGTTACTGCCTTAATGTTTTATATTTTAAAGGATAAAAAAGGAACTGACATTCTGCTAGCCTAAAATCTTGATTTCAGATGAAGATTAAGACAAGACCCAAAAAGATGATTTCCTTTCAGGAGAGAATCTCTAAATAAGTCATGTGATGTATCAGGTTCTTTATGAACTATCAGGATTCTAATTAAATCAGCCCTGCCCTCAATCCAGTCACAACTGTAATCTAATCTCTCTTCACATTTTCTAATTGAATCATTTCCCCCAATTCTAGTAAACCTCTCATTCATAAAATTATCTGCCCACAAAGTGTGAAGATTTTGCTTACAAATGTTTCTTTGAGGCTTTTAGTAAGAAAAATAAAAAAACAATGCCCATGTGTCATAAATCACATTTTAAAATATAGTAATATATATATTTATGTGTGTGTGTATGTATATATATACACACATATAATGGAATCTAATTTCAATTTTTAACCTGAAAATGACACATTTTCTAATACAAAAAACTAGTGCTTTAGTCTCTTTTGGCAAGAAGAATAGAAAATAAAGTGGCTTGCCTTCTACCAACAATTTCTGATATTAAAGGAAGACATTCAGGGGATTAGAGAGATGGTTTTCTGGAGATGGCCTCATAATGAAATACCATTTGCTGATGGTTCAAGGTAGATTACTAGGTAACATTATAGATTATCTATCTCTAATCACATGGCTACCTCACAAGCTAGTCCATCATTACTAAGACAATTAAAAATAAACACATTAAAAAATAATTTAAACAACTAAAATGTAGAAAAGAGGTAGAAAAAGACATACCAGGCAAATTCTAAACAACAACAAAAAAACTTTATGTAGCAATTACCAAAAGTATTCTTTAAATTGAGTAACATTAATAGGGACAGAGAAGTGTGTCTTATTACATTACAAAGACAAACTCACTGGAAATAATTAATAATCATGACATGTTTGCAACTAACCACAGCCTGGAAAAATATGAAGCAAAAGTAAAGAGTTAAAAAGAAAAACTGGCAAATCTGCTATCATGGTGAGAACTTTTTTAACGTGAATTTATTCAAATTGTTAGATCAAGCAAATTAACCACATTGGTATATACGTCGTGTGTGTATATATGCATGTATTATACACGTGTGCTTATTTTGTTTATATATGCATAGAAAATCCTGTAACCAAAACAGGGTGTACGTTCTCTTCAATAACCATTGAACATTTATAAAAATTAAAAGGTATAAATCCCCAAAATGAATATAGATAAATGCTTATATATACATTTCAAAATGATAATATTTAGTCTTGCCAATTTTTGAATTTTATATAAATGTTCAAAATGTTTATATAAATTAATGATACATATTCTTTTAGTTTTGTTTTTCTCTTCCCACTTAATGTATATTATGTGTAGCTCTGGTATGTAATACAGAATTTCATTATGTAAAAATACATACTGTAGTTTATAAACTACAATAATTATGTTTCCATTAGAATGATGTTATAGATAATGCCTCTATGAACATTCTTACAAATTGCAGAGGCGCATGTGTGTGCATTTCAAATACATAGCCCATCAGTGGGCTGACAGTTGTTCCTCTGTAATTTCACCACCTTGATACTGTCCACCTTTTCAGTTTTAGCTCCTTTGGCGGGTGAACAGTGGTTTATCATTGAGGTCTTAATTTGCATTTCCTTGATCACTAATTCATTTGTTTCCTGTCCATTTGGATTTCTTCTTTTATGAGGTTATCTGTGTAAGTCTTTCTGTTGAATTACATTTTTTTGTGGACTTCTGTGATTTCTTAGTATTTTTGAGACCAGTTCTCTATCACTTATGTGTGCTGCGTGTATAATTTCCCACTTCTTGGATTCTCTTTTTGGTATATTTTGATATACAAAAATCTTTAGTTTTAGGATAGTTACATTTATCATTATTTTGCTTTTGCTTAAAGCATGGTATTTCTTGATTGAGAATATCTCTACTCTGAAGTCATAATAACATTGTCAGATATTTTCTAAAGCAGTGTTTTTCAACCTTTTTTATCTCCCAGCACACTTGAATCTATAGTTAAACTTTCATGGTACATTTAAATTATGTTGATCAAAAAAAAAAAAAACGAGTAAAGAAAAGAATTTACTTACTGTGCTTTGAACATCTTTTGAAAATAATGTAATTAATGACCTTAAAATGTTTTCGCAGCATACCTAACTCTCATTGTTCACTGGTTGAAAATCACTGTTCTAAAGGTTCCCTAGGTCTTTACAGCTCCACCAGCTATTCATTTCTTGTGCACGGTGTGATGGAACAGGGGTCTTGAAACCTGGTTGAACAAATCTTACTTCTTTTTCATGAGAGAGTGTTTGCTATTCTTGTCCTGTGGATTTCACTGCAAGCTTAGGAGCCAGTTGTCAGGTTCTATAATACTTTTAGGATTTTAATTAGGAAAACACTGAATCTATAGGTTAAGAAGAATGGTGTTTTTACAATATTAAGTCTTCAAATCTATTGACCAGTTATATCTTTCCGTATTATTTAGGTTGCTTTTAAATAGTTTAGAGTGTATTTAATGTACTACTTCTCTTGAGTGTTCTTACTATTTTTGTATAAATCTTGCAAATTTTTCTTAGCTTTAGTCTTAAGTGTCACTTAATGCTTAATGCTATTATACATGTAAATGACATTTTTCTTAAATTTTCATTGTCTAATTGTCACAAATTTATAGAAATACAATTGATTTTTATATGTAGCTATTTTGGATTCAGAGACCTTGTCGAACTCTCTTACTAATTCATATGGTCTAATCAGAAATCTTTTGGACTTTTTCATATGTACAGTCATGTCATCTGCCAACAATGACAACTTTATTTATTCCTTTTCTATCTTTTTCCCTTTCCCTCTTTTTTCCTTGCTGCCTTAATTTTGTTTAAGATTTCCAGGACAGCGTTGAATAAAAATTCTGATACCAAACATCCTTGTCTTTTTCCTTTCTGAAAGGGAACAACTTTTAATTTTTTCATTATTAAGTATGATTTTGTTGAAGGATTTAGGTACATACACTTTATTCTAGTAAGATTTTACCTACTTTTTTAATTTGCTTAAAAGATGATGAATTTTATCAAGTACTTTTTTGCATCTAGTGAGGTTCTCTTTAAATTTTTATATGTTATTACATATTATTTTTATAAATCTCAACCAACCTTTCATTCCTGGAATAAATCTATCTTGATCATATTGTTGGAATCATTTTGCTCAGATTTTATTTAGGATTTTTGTATTTATGTTCATTAGCCAAATTCACCTGTTATTTTCCTTCCTTATTATATCCTTGTTGGAAAATTGCATCATAAAATGAGTTGGGAAGTTTTCTTTTTCTGTTGTGTGGGAAAATTTGTCTAAGGTAGAATTATGTCTTACTTGAATGTTTGGCAAAATTAGCTTGGAATAGCCCGCTGGGCCTAGAGGTTTTTTTTCTGGAAGTAGTTTTGGCTACTGGTTCGGTTTCTTTGATGATTATGGATATATTTAGTGTCCTATTTATTTCTTCTTGTGTCTATTTTGCTGTTATAGTTTTCTAAAAATTTATTTTATCTAAAGTTTAACATTTATGGTCATAAAACTATTCATACTATCTATCCTTATTTTCTTTTTTATGTTTATAATATCTGGAGACAGTCTTCTTTATTCTGTGCTTCGTGTTCTTTATCATGTTCACCCAAAGCTATTTAATTTGTTAGATTTTTTTTAAAAAACAACTTTTAGTTTTGTTCATCCCCCATTTTATATTAGCTTTGTTTTTCATGACTTTCTGGTCTTTTATTATTTCACTTCAACTTTCTTTGCCGTTATTTTTTTCAGACTTCCTCAGATGGATACTTATCTCATTTAATTTTTAGCCTTCTTCCTTTTCTTAAACACTATTTATACATTTCCCTTTTAATATTGTTTCCCTGCATCCTATAAGATTTGAAATGTAGAATTTTTATTCTCAATTCAAAGTATTTCCTAATTTCCTTTTTAAATTTCATTCTCATTGAAGATTTATTTAGAAATGTATTTTAATGCAATTGATAATTTTCTAGTTATCATCTTGATATTAATGTCTGACTTTATTGTTTTGTGATGACATGTTCTGTTTTCAACCCTTGACATTTGTTAAAACTGTTTTATGGCCACCATATTAAGGTCAATTTTGTAAAGTTTTTATAATACTTGGGGAAAATTGTATTCTACAGTTTGGAAGTATAGAATTCTATATGCCCATTGCTTTTCAATTGTTTGATTTATCTGTAGGGTCCTGGTTATACCTGTCATCCTTGAGTCCCTTTTACTCTCAAAAGTCTCAGATGAGGTGATAAATAATAGGCTGTATCTTAATGTTGATGTTTAGATGTACTCGTATTCCAATCTCAAATGAGTATAGAATTTCTACTAACTCAGTCATCATTTAGTATTTTACTAGAGATCATATCTAGTTATTTAAGACTTCTATTCCTGCTTATTTCCAAAATGAAGAATAAGAGGCGTGAGTATTAGAAGAAAGAGATATATAATTTTTGAATTTTCTTCCTTAGAAATTATGAGCATTTGCATAGAAAATTCTAGAATGGTCAAGCTAGTAAAACAAATAAGAAATAAGGGGTATAAGGCCTAAAAAGGGAATATAAGGTCAATAAATAGTAAGAAAAAGTAATAGGAAAAGTGTTTCCATTTACAATACAGTCAAAAAATTATTAAGTTCCTACAATGTATCTAAGAAAACAGATTCATTATCTTCGTGGATAAAATTCTGAAATTTTTATTGACATGCACACAAGAAGATATAAATAAATAGATAAATATACCAGTTAATAAGTAAGGATGCTGATTAGGAGCTATGAAAACTTACTCCAAAATTTTCTTTAATTTCAATGCAATTTTAATTCAAGATTTTTATAGAATTTGACAGATTTGTTCTAAAAATTAAACAATAAATATAGCCAGTTCTGGAAAAAGATGATTTAGTACATGGGGACTTGCCTTACCAAGTATCAGTAATAATTGTAAAGCTATAGTAATTGAAACAGTATAGTAAATAAATGAACCAGATGTAGAATTTAGAAAGATACCTATGGTAACTTGACAAATGACAGAGGAAGATTTCAGGTCCGTAGGGAAAATGGTGGTAAATAACTGGATTTCTAAAAAATCCCCCAAAACAAAAAACCCAACCCAAAACAAAAACATAGATCTTTTTCTCTTTCTCATCTCCAACAATAGAATGTTCTAAATGAGTGAAACAAATAAAAGTGAAAAGGAATTAAAATATGTATAAGAGGCGGCGCCTGTGGCTCAGTGAGTAGGGCGCCAGCCCCATATACCGAGGGTGGCGGGTTCAAACCCGGCCCCGGCCAAACCGCAACCAAAAAATAGCCGGGCGTTGTGGCGGGCGCCTGTAGTCCCAGCTGCTCGGGAGGCTGAGGCAGGAGAATCACGTAAGCCCAGGAGTTTGAGGTTGCTGTGAGCTGTGTGACACCACGGCACTCTACCGAGGGCGGTACAGTGAGACTCTGTCTCTACCAAAAAAAAAAAAAAAAGAAATAAAATATGTATAAGAGGCTCGGCACCTGTGGCTCAAGTGGCTAAGGCGCCAGCCACACACACCTGAGCTGGCGGGTTCGAATCCAGCCTGCCAAACACCAATGACGGCTGCAACCAAAAAAACCCAAAACAAACAAACAAACAAAAAAAAAACGGCTGGGCCTGGTGGCGGGAGCCTGTAATCCCAGCTACTTGGGAGGCTGAGGCAGGAGAATGGTTTGAGCCCAGGAGTTGGAGGTTGCTGTGAGCTGTGATGCTATGACACTCTACCCAGGGTGACAGCTTGAGGCTCTGTCTCAAAAAAAAAAAATGTATAAGAAAATATGATCTTGGTGACCCCAAAGAGATGGATAACATATATAGAACTTAAAAGCACAAGTCATAATGGAAAAGATTGATAAATTTGATTACATATAATTTTTTCAAAATATCTTTAAAAAAATTACAAACCATTTAAATGGAGGTGGTGAGCCAGGATAAGGTACTAGTAACAATATAACAGACATAGAATTAGCATCCCAAAGATTTAAATAGTTTTTACAAATCAACAGAAATAGAAAAGCAATCTAACTGAAAAAATGATCAAAAGATAGAACTGGTAAGGCTGGGCGTGGTGGCTCATGCCTGTAATCTTAGCACTCTTGGGAGGCTGAGGCTGGCGGATTACCCTGACCCACAGGTTCTAGCCAGTCTGAGCAAGAGCGAGACCCCCCGTCTTAAAAAATAGCTGGGCATTGTGGTGGGCACCTGTAGTCCCAGCTACTTGGGAGGCTGAGGCAAGAGAATTGCTTGAGCCCAAGAGTTGGAGGTTGCTGTGAGCTATGACGCCATGGCACTCTATCAAGGGTGACAAAGTGAGCGTGTGTCTGAAAAAAAAAGATAGAACTGGTAATTCACAAAACTGAAACCCACAAAAGGTCAGTAAATCAGCGAAAAGTACTTGACTTCACCAGTAAACAGGCCACATAACAAAAATAAAAAATAAAATAAAAGGAGATAAATTATTTTGCCAATCAAATTGCCAACTATTAAAAAGTTGACATTATCAAGGGCACCTGGATGTATGGGGCAACAGAAACTCTCCTACTTTTTTAGTAGATATGTTAATTAGGATAGCAACTAGGTAGAGCAATTTGATATTGCCAAATAAAAATAAAAAGTGGGAGTTTCTATATCATTTAGAAATGATATTTCAAAGTATTTCCCCTAAATAATTATCACTTACATGCACATACGTAAAGCATTTTTCATGCAGCACTTGGAGTAATGTTACCTACCAATAGGGAAATGAATTAATAAAATACATTTTTATAACAGACTATATTTGATGTACATATAGTGATGTATGTGTGTGTATATATACATATATCTGTATATATGTATGTGTATATGTATATATGAACATGTCTTGAAACTGTTAATGTTGAGTTTAAAAATCGCAGAAAATGAGCATATTTAAAATAATTTTTTATTTTTTAAGAGACAGAGTCTCACTTTGTTGCCCTCGGTAGAGTGCTATGGCATCCCAGCTCACAGCAACCTCCAGGTCTTGGGCTTAGGCGATTCTCTTGCCTCAACATCCTGAGTAGCTGGGACTATAGGCGCCCGCCACAATGCCCAGCTATTTTTTGTTGCAGTTTGGCTGGGGCCGGGTTCGAACCCACCACCCTTGGTATATGGAGCCAGTGCCCTACCCACTGTGCCACAGGCGCCACCCTAAAATAATTTGTATAAAATAAAAATAGCAGGAACACAAAGCAATACTATATTACTGATGGATACACAACACATAGACGCACACATACAAATGAAAACATGCTCTAAGATGGAAAATGCATCCCATTCCTGATTGTAATTGCTATGTATATGGGAGGAGAGGAGAACAGAAAGAATTTAGGATTTTCAGAAAAGAACTTTCACTTCATCTGAAATATTTGATTCTATTTAAAAGTACTTGAAGTAGGAGGATCTATAAGGTTATTTGTTCTTACTACTTCTGTTTAGCATTACACCAAAGGTAATGTTAATTAGGCAAGAAAAAGAACCCTAAATTGAAAAGAAAGAAATTAAACTATTTATATTGACAAATGGAATTATATAGGAAGTTTTAAGGAACCTGCTAAAAAACTACTAGAATTAAAAAATAAGTTTAGCAAGGTTGCAGGATACAAGACCAGTACATAAAAATCAGCTGATTTTGATACTCTAGCAATGAACAATTTTAAAACAAAATTGATAAAAATAGTCCATTCAAAATAGTGCAAGAAGAAAAAGAATAAAATGCTTATGAATAAATTTAACAAAAGAAGTGCTGGATACCTACACAAACATTATAAAACATTAATATTACAAAGATAGTAATAATCCCCAAATTGACCTAGAGATCCAGTGCAATCCTATGATAATTCCTGCTGGCTTTTCCCCTGAGAGATTAAAAGTTGATCTCAAAATTCATCTGGAAACATAAAGGGCCTAGTATAGCCAAAACAATCTTGAAAAAGGACAATTTGGAGGGTTCAACACTTTTCTATTTCAAAACTTAGTACAGTGCTATAATAGTCAACATTGGTACAAGTGTAGACATATGGTTCAATGAGATGGAATTGGAAGTCCAAAATAAACCCTTATGTCTATGGTCAGTTGATTTTCAAGAAAAGTTTCAAGACAATTCACCAGGGAAGCAATAGTGATCAATACCTGATGCTGGAACAACTAGATATCTGTATTAAAAAAATGAATTTGGATCCCTGCCCCACACCATACATGGAAATTAAGTCAAAATTAATCATAGACCTAAATGTTAGCTAAAACTATAAAATACGGTGGTGCCTGTGGCTCAAGGAGTGGGGCGCCGGTCCCATATGCCAGAGGTGGCAGGTTCAAACCCAGCCCTGGCCAAAACACACACATACACACAAAAAAAAAAACTATAAAATACTTAGAAGGAAACAGGAAAAATCTTTGTGACCTTGGGCTATGTAATAATTTCTTAGACACAAAACCAAAAGTACAAGCAACAATAACGAAAATTGATTAAGTTGGACTTCATCAAAATTTAAAACTTGTATACTTTGAATGACATAGTCAGGAAAGTGAAAAGAAAATCCACACACCTGGAGAACATATTTGCAAATTATATCTCCAGTAAGGGATTTGTAACCAGAACATACAAAGACCTCTTGAAACTCAGTAATAAAAACAATTTTTTTTAAATGAGCAAAGGATTTGAATACAAGTTTTTTCCCAAAAAAGACATATGAATGGCCAATAAACATATGAGAAGACACTCATTATTCATTAAGGAAATGCAAATCAAAACTACAGTGATTACTACTTTAAACCCACTAGGATTCTGTAATGAAAAAGATAGGAAGTGTTAATGATGCTGAGAAATTGGAACCCTCATTGCTAGTGGGAATGTAATACAATGCATTTATGTTGGAAAATGGTGGCAGTTTCTCAAAATGTTAAACAGAGTTATCACATGACTCTATCCAAGGACAATAAGAGTATATATTCATACATACCCTTGTACATGAATGTTCATTACAACAGTATTCATGATAGTCCAAAAATGACAACAACCTAGTTCCCCATCAGATGATGAGGGGTGAGTAAAATGTGATGCGTAGTATATCCATACCACAGAGTATTATTTGGCCACAAAAATAAAAAAAATGTATGTTTTGTTATACAACAACTCGTATGAACTTCAAAAACATTTTGAGAAAAAGAAGCCAGACACCAAAGACTGAATATTATATGATTCAATTCATATGAAATGTATGGAGTAGGCAAATTTATAGAAATAAAAAGTAGATTAGTGGGCTGGGCACAGTGGCTTATACTTGTAATCCTAGCACTTTGGGAGGTTGAGGCAGGAGGTTTTCTTGAAGTCAGGCGTTTGAGACCAACCTGAACAAAAGTAAGACCCTATCTCTATTAAAAATAGAACAGTTAGAGCGTGTGGTGGTGTGTGCCTGTTGTCCCAGCTACTTGGGAGGCTGAGGCAGGAGAGGATTGCTTGAGCCCAAGAGTTTGAGGCTGCAGTGAGCTAAGACGGGGTGCTACTGCACTCTGGTCGGGGTGACAGAGCAAGACTGTATCTCAAAAAAAAAAAAAAAGGTTGATTAATGGTTGACTGAAGTTGGGGGTGGAATTGGGTTGTGACACAAATGGGAACAAGGTTTCTTTCTGGAGTGACAGAAGTGTTCTAACATTAGGTTGTAGTGATGATTGCACAACTCTGCAAATAAACTAAAAATCATTGAAGTGTACACTTAACATGGATGAATTTTGTGCTGTGTAAATTGTTTCTCAATAAACTTGGTAAAAACTACTTGAAACAGATATGATAAAATATTAAGGTGTCAATTCTGGCTGGTTGGAATGCAAAGTTTTGTTGCATTCCATATATATTTCTCAAAAACAAAAACTCATACACTACAAATTCCTGCCTCAATTTCAAATTAGATAAATGTACACATTTAGAGTCTTTTGGTTATGCTTTCACCTTCAGATACTAATAGATGCCCTCATCCTCAAAGGAAATTACTAGACACCTGTCAGAACACTGTCAGTAAAGCCCATCAATCATGCACACAAAGGCATCTGTTTAGTGCTTGACTTAAATACAGGCCAAGAATAACTAGACAAGAGGAAGACATTTGACGTGAAAGAACCACAACATTGTAGAAGGGGGAATTCAGAGGAAACAGACACGATGTTGAGAGCAAATGAAGCTTTTAAAAAGTCCTATAAAAAATAACTTCTAAAGAGAGAAGAAAAAAATTGACAGCGCTGGAAAATATCAGAAATCTATAATGAATATTTAGAGAACAAAAAATAATTTCTGGAAATTAAAAATGATTGGTAAATGCTTTAGAAAATAAAAGATAAAAGAAAAAATCGAAAAACAGCAAAGATAAGAAAATTAGAGGATCAGTGAAGAGGTTTGATGTCCAACTAAGAGAGAAAACTGAAAATGAAATGGAAAAGATTAACTTTAAGAAATGATATGAAACAATTTCATGGCAATGAAGAGCATCAGTTTGTGCACAACAGTTGATAAAAAGACCTCATGTCTGGGCGGCGCCTGTGGCTCAGCGGGTAGGGTGCCGGTTCCATATGCTGGAGGTGGCGGGTTCAAACCCAGCCCCGGCCAAAAAAAAAGACCTCATGTCTTAAAGAAATCTCGGAAAATGGGGAGCAGAGAAATACCCTAAAAGTGTTCAGAAAGTGAAAATGGGCTACTCAAATAGGATCAGAAAACAGTTTTGGGATTTCTGGAAGCTAGAATTTAGTGGAACAATGTTTTCAAAATCTTGGAAGAAAAGCATGAAGGTACAACAAAAACGTTTTCAGACATGCAAACTCTGGTAGACAGTTGTGATATTTGCAGCCACCCAACAACATTAAAATTCCCTTTTTATATTTGGGTAAATTCTCATATTTTGATCCCTTCCTACCAAAGTGGAGGATGGAACTCAACTATCCAACACTTATTGCAACGAAGTTCTAGGTGTGACTAGGCTTTACCAATCAGACATTCCCACGAAGACCTCAATTTGAGGAAGTAAATTTTGCACAGGATCTGTTCATGGAGGAGGATGGAGAGAGACTAGCTTTTCAGAGATAACGTGGCTTAGATTCTAGTTGGGAATGTCCCTTGTCCAGAGTCCTTGGTGCCTGACCAGAGGAGGTACACGAATATCTTAGTATAGTTTGTTGGAGAATTTAAGTACTGTTCCTGTAGGCACAGTCTTGAACCATGCTTTCTGGTCCTTCTGGAGATTCTGTGAGCTACTTAATCTCTGATAGGACCTGCAAGGATGCTGTGGGTGGATGCTCTACCAACACTCGTGAGGAAATCAGGAAAGAGACTGAGGTGAGGGAAATTGGGGTCTACCACAATAGGGAAAGGGAGTCCCTACGATTATGGTGAACAGAAAACTCAGGATGCAGCCTAAGCAACAAGGTGAAGACTACCTGCCAGATAGATTCAAGTATGCAGGGAGCCCTCCAGGAAGAATGTTCCTTATTTATTATTATTTTTTTTAGATTAATATGAGGGTACAGATGGTTCGGCTACATTCTTTCCATTGGTTAGGTAAAGTCCAAGTTGTAGTTGAGCCCTTCGCCCAGGAGGTGTGCCACATACCCTTACATTGTGCCCATTAGGTGAGAGTTTACCCATCCCCCCTCTCCTCCCCCATCCCACCACTTGAACTTAATTGTGTTTTTCTCTCATGGGCTTGTAGTTTGTTCATCTACTGGTTTTATATTAATATTGAGTACATTGGATACTTGCTTTTCCATTCTCGTGATACTTTACTAAGGAGAATGTTCTTCAACTCCATCCAGGTTAATACGAAAGATGTAAAGTCTCCATCTTTTTATGACTGAATAGTATTCCATGATTTACACATACCAAAGTTTATTACTCCCTTCATGTGTTGACAGGTACTTGGGTTGATTTCACATGTTGGTGATAGTAAATTGAGCTATGATAAACATTCTAGTGTAAATGTCCTCATGGTACTGGCACAAAAATAGAGACATAGATCTATGGAATAGAATAGAGAACCTAGAGATGAAACCAGCTGCATATTACCATCCAATCGTCAATAAACCAAGAAGAATATTTCTGAGACAAGAAATCTGATTCTGTACCTAATGTGTCTTCTGCATTTAGAAGAGATTTACATTTCTGGAAATGAATCTGGGCATGAATTAATATGTAAAAAACCAAGCATATGAAAGAAAGAGACAGTTATTAACTAAAGGACAACTTCCATGTACTCTGAGCTTCTAATCAGCTTTTATTGCACTGTATTTTCATATGTTAGTATAAGTGAACAACTCAGGGCCACTAGACATACGAGAAAAGCCTTATGCATGAAAGAGACTGAAGTGAAAATAAAAAAAGGACAAAAAGCAATTTTAAAGAACAGACTGTGCAGAGAGAAGGAAATTTCAAAAACCATTGATATTTTAGTATTTCCAGAGAGATAAAAGAAGAAACGCATCCATGAAACACATGACAATAAGAATGAAAAACAAACCAAAATCTATACACATACAGGAAACCTAAGGGAAGAGAAATGATCTGCTGCAAATTAAAAATTTGATAGGAGAAATGGAAAAGACAAATGGAACTTTGGAAGATAAAGATGAGGAAATGTCTTAGAAGATACAATGTAATGATAAAGGAAAGAAAATTGGGAGAAAAACAGATGCAAACATTAGAGGAGTTCTAATATCCAAGTGGAAGTTAATGTACAGAGGAAAAGGAGCAGACGAAGTCACCAAAGACGCAACTCAAAACATTTCCAAACATGAAAGAACTTGATACTGAGGTTGATAAAATTAAAGAACATCAGGCCAAAGAAAAGCCTCTGTAGATGAGAGAGAGAGAGAAACCACTCCACCAACAAGTCAATACACACAACACAACACACACCAAACAGGTCATCAGGAGCAGTATCTGCATCCTTATACCCATAAAACTATTCCAAAAGTTAATAATCCCCTCTCCGAAAACATAGAATTAAAGGCATATGTAAAATCAGAATTAAAATGTACAATTAACATATAAAAGTAAAAATAATGTAAGATAATTGTTTGCCTCTAGATGAAGTGTTTAATAGTTTTCTAAATATAAAAGGCTTAAAAGATATTAAAAAGAAAAAGATTAGGCGGCGCCTGTGGCTCAGTGAGTAGGGCGCCGGCCCCATATGCCGAGGGTGGCGGGTTCAAACCCAGCCCTGGCCAAACTGCAACCAAAAAATAGCCGGGCGTTGTGGCGGGCGCCTGTAGTCCCAGCTGCTCGGGAGGCTGAGGCAAGAGAATCGCGTAAGCCCAAGAGTTAGAGGTTGCTGTGAGCCGTGTGACGCCACAGCACTCTACCAAGGGCGGTACAGTGAGACTCTGTCTCTACAAAAAAAAAAAAAAGAAAAAGAAAAAGATTAAACAACATAAAGCATTGCAATATGTCAAAAACATTTTATTAAATAAAATTAAATGGCAAATGAAAAAGCTATTGAAATATCTAACAAAGTTAATATGTAAAATATTCATATAATGTCTAAAAGTTTGTAGACTATGTAAAACATATACGTGTAATATGGAGTGTTCATATTAGTAGATGAGAAAACGCACAGGACCCTATTAGAGAAAAATGGGGAAAGGATATGAATTAATGTATATGGTGAAATCAAAATGACTAATATTCATGGGAAAAAATCTACCTGAGTGTTAAACCAAGAAATGTAAATTAAAACTTGAGCTACACTTTTTACAAATCAAGTGAGCAAAAGCTTCTTTTTCATGTAAAGTTGGTCCAGTTTGAGGATGCAAAGTATATGTTCTTTCTGGAAAGTTTTGGCAATATATGTTAAAGATCTTAAAATTAAAATCCTACAATAAAGTAATTCCCTTTGTAAGTATTAATCTGAGGAACGTCATTCAACCATTATTTTACTGAGTATACTGTCTTAGGTACTAAAATATAGGCCATATATTTAAGGGTAAATGATTAGTAACAATTGTGGAAAAGTGAAAACAAAATAATTGTCCAATGATAGGGGAAAACTTGAATCGCTTGTCTCCATAAAATGAAAATTTTTTCAGCTATTAAATGGTTATAAATTATTTTTGATGAATGGCAAATAGATTTTCTAACTTGAGAAGTTTGAACACAGCATTTAGATAATGACTGTTAGATCAGAAGAAACAATAGCTAATGTCTGAGGCATTTTTGTCAACCATCTCCCATTGCAATAATAGATTTGAAATATACATGCAGCATTAAAATAACAAAAAAATAAAAATAAAAAAGTATGTATGCAACATGAAAAGCTGTCCAGTTGTTCTACAATCTGGGCAAGGGCTGCAACTGTTAAACTTCACTTCCTTTGTCACCTTCCCCAGTGTAACCGCCCCCACTACACACACACACAGACACACACACAGAGCAAGAAAGCTTAAGAGACATTATTATTATTATTATTATTTTGCAGTTTTTGGCCGGTGCTGGGTTTGAACCCACCACCTCCAACATATGGGGCCAGCGCCCTGCTCCTTTGAGCCACAGGTGCCGCAGAAGAGACATTATTTTTAAGAGACCTGAAGAAAAGACTTCCTAGTTTTCAGAAATCCATCAATTTTGGGGGACCAAGTATTATTTTTAATTCTTCTAATAAGAAAAAAATGTTTTTCTTCAGAACTGTTAAGTTCCTTAGTGAAGAATTCAATGTCACTGTGATTACCACGGATTAGGATAGAAAGGAAGTGCGTGACGTGATAGTGTAATTGTTCTCTGCTGGTAACTGTGGCTCCAACTCAAAGAAGCAACAACCATATGAGACACAGGGAGAAGTGACACATTTGGCCAGAACAATAAAGAATCTGCTCTGTCATTGTACCTGGCAAATTCTGAGCAGTTTTGTTTTGAGCACAGAAACAGTTATAAATCAGAGTAATTCCTTTTGATGTATGACATCTGAAGACTACATATGTGGAGACATTGCCTCATCCTTAGAATCTTTAGAAATATAGAAAGGAAATAGTTTATAAAGCAAATACAAAATGCTTGACTCAAGGCTTATTTTACTTGTGTATTCAATAAGAAATGGGATCTTGTGTGATTTCCATAGCATTTAATTATTTCTTAGAGGAAAGTTCCTCAGCATGGTATTTAAGTTTGTTTTTCTAAGTTGTCTCACTTTTTTCATGTCTTAAGAGCAAGTTTTCAGATAGAAAGAATGAAATATTTGATTACATAGTCCAAAAATACAAAGAATGTATAATAAAATCATTGTAGAACAATTTTTAAGATTGAATAATTAGGGTGACATGGGAAGACTATCATAGGATACAGTTAGTCTTGTCACTTGTAGATTCTTCAAGGTCTAGCGTGGGTGATGACCCCGTGAGTGGGACAGAAGGCCAGCTGGGTCCTTGGGTTCTTCTGTAAGGAAGGGAAGGAGAGGGTAGGAAGCCTCGCTGGGGTGTCACGGTGGATTACCGTCATCTCCAGCAGGCACTGAACGGATGTCTGGAGAGGAGGAGATGTGATAGTCGATGGTAACCAGAATAACTTCACCACCCTTGGTAGAAGACAGATAATCATGAGAAACTTAGTTTCAGGAGAATGGTGATCAACTTAACAGGTTGGGTTTCAGGGGCTCAGGGGAACCATCCAAGGAGGAGAAGCAAAGCAGAAGCTTAGGAGAAAATATTGGAGAAAGGTGACAATAAACAAAGTGTTTAGAGGGAGGAATGAGTGTGTAGTAACGAAAGTGCTGAACACACACAGGAAATTTAAAGGGAGAGAAAAAGAAAGTTAAGAGACTTGAACTTTGAGATAAGTCTTTATTTGTGTGGGAGAGGAGGTGGAACTAAGGAAAAAGGAAAGAACCAGAGAGTTAAAAGGAATGTTACTGCCTTAGGCTTTGGGGGAGGAAAAAGGAAGATTTTTTTTTTTTTTTTGAGGCAGAGTCTCAAGCTGTTGCCCTGGGTAGAGTGCTGTGGCATCACAGCTCACAGCAACCTCAAACTCTTGGTTTAAGCGACTCTCTGGTCTTAGCCACTAGAGTAGCTGGGACTCCAGGTGTCCGGGCCGGGTTCGAACCTGACAGCGGGTACATGTGGCTGGCGTCCTAACCACTGGGCTATGGGCACTGAGGCAGGAACATGTTTCTTGAACCAATGTGGAGAGGTCAAGTGTAATGCTTGGGGCAGCATTTGGGAGGCAAGTTGATGATTTATAGAGAACGTGGTCAGTAGCCAGGTGGGAGCAGAACCTGAAGAGGTAGGGCGGTGGAGAGAGAGGAGAGGAAGTGGGTTTGTGAATGTAGACGATTTCATTGATGTTTTTGACACATTCAGTACTGAAAGAAAGGTGAAAGGACAGTAACTTAAATCAGAAGATTGATGACTGATGATTTAATAATGATAAAGATGATCAGGTTATTTAATTGACCATAGTCTTGAAGCAAGTAAGAGATGTTGGTTTAAGCGCAAATGGGGATGTTCATTATCCCTGGAGGACTGTGTCTCATCTTCCCCTGAGAGGAGAACAGTAAGAAAGATGGGGCGTAACTAAGAAGAGAGAAGGCAATGGGTGCCCAATGGCCTCCCTCAATTACTTCTTTAATAAAAATATTTTGAGGGCCTACAATTTAAGGTACCAAGATTCTTTGGAAAAGTCTATGATGAACAAGACACAAATCGGGCTCTTGAAATACTTTTATATGAAAGAAAAGACAAGTGGACTTAACTGTAGAGGCTGAGAACACATCTCTATACCTCGGTTTCTTCCTCTATAAAAATGAGGGTAACCATAGTACCAGTTGCATTGAGAGTTGTGAGTTTGGATTGGGATATTGTATAGAAAGTGCCTAATAAGGGGTCTGGTAAAATGAAGTACTAAATTACAGCGACTCTTTCTGTTCACATTATGTAAAGTAGAAACCATAAGTTGCAAAGAGAATATAGGAAGTGAGAGAAGGGAATGGTGTTTGGTTGGGGCAGTGAAGGAAAATAAGTGGTGAAGTTCATGGACTTAGGAAGGAGTGGAATTTAAGAACTGAAAAGAAAGGGAAATTTTGGAAGGGAAAAAGTGGCAAGAGAGAAAGAATTTGAAGTTTTAATAGCATAAAGTCACAACTCAGGGAAGATTTTAAGACATGTTTAAATAAAATAGGCATTCAGTTAGAAACTGTATCTCATCTGAAAAAAGTTTTCAGCATCCCAGTTTTTTTATAGCTTCTATTTCTTAGCATCCTAACAGAATTATTTGGCCTACTGGGGAAATCCAGTTTAGGAATCAAATACTGTTTACTATCCTTTACCACTCCTATGTTCTCGTTTCCTTTTTTATTCAGGATAGATTCAATATTACATCCTCTATCCAAATCATCAACTTCCATGTCCTTTTCTCCCTGAGTTATACTTTCCTGGAAAAATCATAACCCTGCTGGGATTTTACTATTTTCTCACTTCATATCTTTTGGATGGCCCTCTTTATGGGGAAAAATTATTTCATGCAAGATTCGTTGGTGTAAGGCTACTACCAGTTGTTCAAGGCATGGGGACAAAGACTACAAAGTACAAATTCTTTGTTATTTTTTTTTACTACTTCTACTTCCTTTAATTCCAATTTGCTGCCTTCATTTGAATGTTTAGTTCATTTATTTTCAATCATTTTTCTTATTTATATTTATTTATTTATTGTTGGGGATTCATTGAGGGTACAATAAGCCAGGTTACACTGATTGCATTTGTTAGGTAAAATCCCTCTTGCAATCATGTCTTGCTCCCAAAAGGTGTGGCACACACCAAGGCCCCACCCCTCCCTCCTTCCCTCTCTCTGCTCTTCCTTTCCCCATCCCTCCTTCCTTCCTTCTTTCTCTCTCTGCTCTCCCCTCCCCCCACCCACACTGTGTCATTAATTGTCATTAATTGTCCTCATATCAAAATTGAGTACATAGGATTCATGCTTCTCCATTCTTGTGATGCTTTACTAAGAATAATGTCTTCCACTTCCATCCAGGTTAATATGAAGGATGTAAAGTCTCCATCTTTTTTAATGGCTGAATAGTATTCCATGGTATACATATACCACAGCTTGTTAATCCATCCTGGGTTGGTGGGCATTTAGGCTGTTTCCACATTTTGGCGATTGTAAATTGGGCTGCAATAAACAGTCTAGTGCAAGTGTCCTTATGATAAAAGGATTTTTTTCCTTCTGGGTAGATGCCCAGTAATGGGATTGCAGGATCAAATGGGAGGTCTAGCTTGAGTGCTTTGAGGTTTCTCCATACTTCCTTCCAGAAAGGTTCTACTAGTTTGCAGTCCCACCAGCAGTGTAAAAGTGTTCCCTTCTCTCCACATCCATGCCAGCAACTGCAGTTTTGAGATTTTGTGATGTGGGCCATTCTCACTGGGGTTAGATGGTATCTCAGGGTGGTTTTGATTTACATTTCTCTAATAATTAGGGATGATGAACAGTTTTTCATATGTTTGTTAGCCATTCGTCTGTCTTCTTTGGAGAAGGTTCTATTCATGTCTCTTGCCCATTGATATATGGGATTGTTGGCTTTTTTTATGTGGATTAATTTGAGTTCTCTGTAGATCCTAATTATCAAGATTTTATCTGATTCAAAATCTGCAAATATCCTTTCCCATTGTGTAGGTTGTCTCTTTGCTTTGGTTATTGTCTCCTTGGCTGTACAGAAGCTTTTCAGTTTAATGAAGTTCCATTTGTTTATTTTTGTTGTTGCAATTGCCATGGCAGTCTTCTTCATGAAGTCTTTCCCCAGGCCAATATCTTCCAGTGTTTTTCCTATGCTTTCTTTGAGGATTTTTATTGTTTCATGCCTTAAATTTAAGTCCTTTATCCATCTTGAATCAATTTTTGTGTGTGAAGAAAGGTGTGGGTCCAGTTTCAGTGTTTTACGTGTGAAGATTAGGTGGTTGTAAGATATTAGTTTCATTTCCTGGTTTTCTTGAGTATGTTAAAAGACATGTAGAAGACATTTTTTTTTTTTCCAAATGACTACATCTCTATAGACTATCCTTATTTTTTTGTTGGAAGATTTTTTATTGTTTCTTTAATTTCAGTGCTTGAAATTGGTCTGTTTGGGAGCTTTATTTCTTCCTGGCTAAGTCTAGGGAGAGGGTGTGATTCCAAATATTGACACATTTCCTTCACATTGTCAGATTTTGGGGCATAAAGTTTCTGGTAGTATTCAAAGATGATCTCTTTTATCTCTGTGGCATCAGTTATTTCCCCTTTATCATTTCTGATTGAGGTTACCAGAGATTTTACTTTTCTATTTCTAGTTAGTCTGGCCAGAAGTTTATCTATTTTGTTTATTTTTTCAAAAACTCAACTCCTTGTTTCATTAATTTTCTGAATGATTCTTTTGTTTTCAATTTCATTGATCTCTGATTTCATTTTGGATATTTCTTTTCCTCTACTGGGTTTAGGCTTAGATTGTTCTCCTTTTTCCAATTCCATAAGATGGCTTGTGAGTTTGTTGATGCGCTCTCTTTCTGTTTTTCAAATGTGGGTATCTAAAGCAATAAATTTTCCTCTCAGAACTGCTTTTGCAAGTATCCCACAGGTTTGGGTAGCTTGTGTCTTCATTGTTGTTATGCTGAAGGAAGTTAACGATATCCTCTTTTATTTCTTCCTGCACCCATCTGTCATTCAACAGAAGGTTGTTTAATTTCCATGCCTTTGTGTGGGGTCGAACGTTTTTGTTGGAGTTGAGTCCTGCCTTTAGTGCCTTGTGGTCTGAGAAGATACAAGGTAAAATTTCAATTCTTTGGATTCTGTTGAGATTTGTTTTGTGTCACAGGATATGATTAATTTTGGAGAATGTTCCATGGGAGGATGAGAAGATGATAAAGAATATATATTCTTTATCTTTGGGGTGGAGTGTTCTATATACATGCATCAAGCACAGTTGTTCGAGGGTCTCATTTAAGTCCCTTATATCTTTGTTAAATTTCTGTTTAGAGAATCTGTACAGCTCTGTAAGAGAATGTTAAAGTCCCCTGTTATTATGGTATTATTGGATATCATATTGCTCAGACTGAGTAAGGTCTGTTTTAAGAATCTGGGAGCATTTAAGTTGGGTGCATAAATATTTAGAATTGAAACGTCTTCTTATTGTATTTTTCCCTTGACCAATATAAAGTGACTTTGACTTTGTCTTTTTTGACTTTAGTTGCTTTCAGTCCACATGTATCTGAAAATAACATTGCAACTCCTCTTTTCTTCCGAATTCTGTTTGCCTGAAAAATTATCTTCCAACCCTTAAATCGGTGTTTTAATTTGTCTTTTTAAGCTAGGTGTGTTTCCTGCAGACAGCAAATGGATGGCTTGTGTTTTTTAATCCAGTCAACCAATCTATGCCTCTTCAGTGGGGAATTCAAGCCATTAACATTTATTGAGATAATTGATGAGTGTGGTAGTGTTCTATTCATCTTATTTTGTGAGAGTCCATTGCTTAGTTTTATCTTTTGCATCAGTGTGGAAGTTAGGTTCTCTCCTTTAATTGCTGAGTTCTTACTTTGCTGCTGATCCATTGTGATGGTCAGTATGTAGAACAGGTTGAAGTATTTCCTGTAGAGTTGGTCTCGTTGTGGAGAATTTCCTCAGTGTTTGTATATCAGTAAATGATTTGATTTCTCCATCAATTTTAAAGCTTAGCTCAGCAGGATATAGAATTCTGGGCTGGAAATTGTTCTGTTTAAGTAGATTAAAAGTAGATGACCATTGTCTTCTTGCTTGAAAAGTTTTATTAGAGAAGTCTGCAGTCACCCTGATGGATTTGCCCCTGTAGGTCAACTGGCCCTAACTCCTGGAAGCTTGCAAAATCTTTTCTTTTATCTTGACTTTAGACAGGTTCATCACAACGTGTCTTCAGAAGCTCTGTTAGAGTTGAGGTGACTTGGGGTCTGATATCCCTCTGAAAGGAGTTTATCAGAATCTTTGGTGATATTTGGGAAATTTTCATTTATAATATTCTCTAGTATGGCTTCCATTCCTCTGAGGCATTCTTCTTCCCCTTCTGGAAGAGCTATAAGTCATATGTTGGAATGCTTCATAAAGTCCCATAATTCTGCAGTGAACATTCTGCTTTCTCTCTCTTCTTTTCTGCTTTTTTAACTATCTGAGTTATCTCAAGAGCTTTGTCCTCTATCTCTGAGATTCTTTCTTCTGCACGGTCTAATCTGTTGTTGATACTTTCTTTTGCATCTTTAAGTTCCCTAATTGACTGCTTCAATTCCTTCAGCTCTGCTATATCCTTTCTATATTCTTCATATCGTTCCTCTCTTATTTGATTCTGTTTTTGGATTTCCTTATGGTTATTTTCCACTTTATCAGCAGTTTCCTTCATTGTTTTCATCTTTTGTATTCTAAATTCCCTTTCTGTCATTTCTAACATTTCTTTATAGGAGGAATCCTCTGTGGTAGCTACCTCACGGTCCCTTGGTGGGGGGATTGCTTTGGACTAGTTTTTCATGTTGCCAGGATTTTTCTGATGATTCTTCCTCATGAGTGTTTTCTTTTATCTGTTTCCTTGCCCTAATTTTCCTTTCACTTCCTCTTGCTCTTTAAGTTACCATGCCTCTGGACTAGGGTTTCGATGAGTCCTTTTGGTACAGGACCAGAAGGATGAGAAGATTGAAGAGCAAGAAGGGAAAAAAGAAAAAAAAAAGAGAGAGAGAGAGAGAAAGGAGAAAGGAGAGGGGGTGAGTAAATGGAATATTGACAAAAAGAAGAGAGGCACAGAAAGAGGGAGACAGGAGCAATATAGGTGTGCAGTAGGGTACTTTGACCCAACCTTAAAAACCCCCAACCTCTGGGGGTGTCAAGTTGCATGGTTCTCTTGAGGTCAGCAGCTCTTTGATAGCCTGTTTGGACACAGTACCCCACCTCCACCAAATAGAGAGGAAAGACAAAAATGCCATAAATCAAATAAAAACAAGCAAACAGAAAACTTTATGGGATAAAATTGGGGGAAAAATGAAATAATAGGGGTAGAAACTCTAGCAAAAATGAAGTTCTAATTGCTAAAGAAGGCAACAACGGAAAATTATATTTAAACTAGAAAAATGAAGAAAGAAAAGAAAAAATAAAAAAGAAAAATCTAGAGGGAAAATGTTGAAATTAAAAAAAACAACAAAGCATTATATATATCTTGCTGAATATTGTCTGGGCAACAGGTGATCTTCTGGGGTATGAGATGTTAATCACAGTGCTGATATGGCTATTAGATGGAGAATGGAGGCCTTTGCTGATTTCTCACATCCTGCAGGGTGGAGAGCCTAAATCTCTCCTCAGGCTACTTAAAAGGCACTTTAAACTGCTAACCTTGTCTAAGCAGAAGCTTTCCAGGAAAGCACTTGTCACTGGGATCAGTCCTGAAGTGGCTGTCCACTTACCCAGTGTGCCAAAACCCGTCTCTATGCCCGTGAGGGCCAAGGCTGTAAGGCGTCTCAGTCCCCGCCTTTAGGCTGCTTAGTCACTAGATTATTCACCCAAGGTCTCCTGCCCAATCCTTGCTCTGTGACCCTGAGGGTGGAGATTGTTGGGGCAGTTCTCCCATAATGTCTCTGTGCAGCCCACAGCCAAACACTGTTAGCTCTGTCTGGCTCAGCAGCTCAGGCTGGGGCCCTAGACAAAGCTTAAAGTCCTCAGCACTCTCGTCCAGGTTCTCCCAAGGTAGTTCAATTGAGTCCCCAAGTTGAAAAAACAAAACAGCTCACAGGTAAGGCCTTTCCAGTTTGCAATCTCACTGCTGCTGTACTAACAGCTGCTGGTGGGATTAGACCTAATGAACACACGCAACCACTTGCCAGTTCTCCACTGCTTTTGTCCTCATGGGGTCTAGAAGTCTCTCACTGACTCCCTGTGTCCTCAAAGGAATGTTTCTGTGCAAATCACACCAGCCAGAGATGCCTGGAGTCCTCTCTCCCCAGTCTCACCATGCCCAGTTGCAAGGAAGCTGTTACTTGGCGCCATCTTGCTCCTCCCTGCCTCAATAATTTTTCTTTTTCCTTTTAATACAACAAAATATACCTCTTAGTTGTCTTTAATGCCTTTTGCCTTATACTCCATTTTTATTTATTTATTTTTTTGAGACAGAGTCTCACTATGTCACCCTCCATGGAGTGCTGTGATGTCATAACTCACAGCAACGTCAAACTCTTTTTTGGGGGCTTACGTGATTCTCTTGCCTCCTCCTCCCAAGTAGCTGGGACCACAGGAGCCCGCCACAACACCTGGCCATTTTTTGGCTGTAGTTGTCATTGCTGTTTGCAGGCCCGGGCTGGGCTCGAACCCGCCACCTCTGGTGTATGTGGCTGGTGCCCTAGCTGCTTGAGCTACAGGAGCTGAGCCAATATACTACATTTTTAAATTAATATACATAAACTTGTGAAAAATCACAAGCTTGATGAATTATCACCATTAACTATTCTAATGGGTATGTAACCAGTATCATCAGGTTCACAATAGATCAACTCTACTCCAGAGATGCCCTATCATCAGGTTCACAATAGATCAACTCTACTCCAGAGATGCCCTATGCCTTCCCACAAAAATCTCTCTGAGTAGTGGTCAAGGTAACCACTACTCTTTGAACATAGATTACTTTGCCTCCTTCACATATTAATATAAACGGAATTATGAAATAGGAATTCTTTTGAGTCTGAAGAATGTGTTCAATATTATCTTTATAAAATCTATTGTATTTTTATTTAGATGTTGTTTATCTTCATGCCATATGGTATTCCAAGTACTTATCCATTGTACTGTCAAAGAACATTTGGGTTGTTCACAGTGTTTGGCCACTGGAAACAAACTTTCTGTGAACATTCTTGGGCATGACTTCATACATGTGGAATAGTTCAATTATAGAAGATACTGTCCAAAGTGATTATTGTGCTTCACTTTCTCTCTAGTAGCAGATGAAAATTCCTCTTGGGGCAGCGCCTGTGGCTCAGTAGGTAGGGTGCCAGACCCATATACCAAAGGTGGGGGGCTCAAACCCGGCCCTGGCTAAACTATGGCAAAAAATGGCCCGGCGTTGTGACAGGTGCCTGTGGTCCTAGCTACTTGGGAGGTTGAGGCAGAAGAATGGCCTAGGCCCAGGAGTTGGAGGTTGCTGTGAGTTGTGTGACGCCGCAGCACTCTACTGAGGGTGATAAAGTGAAACACTGCCTCTACAAAAAAAAAAAAAAAAGAAGAAAGAAAGAAAAGAAAGGAAAGAAAATTCCTCTTGTTCCACATCCACACCATCTCATATTGTCAATGTCATAAAATTTTAGCCTCTTTTTGTAATAGTAGCATTTCATTGTGATACTTAATTTGTAGTTACCTAATAACTTTTTCCAAACATTAATTTTCAATCTCTTGGTATATTTTCCTTTAGACTTCATTTTGAAGACTTCCCTGAAGACCTATTCTTCTATATTTGGGTCACTTACCCAGATGTGAGTAATTCAACAGATCTCAAGAGAACAGACCCAAGCAGCAAGTGAGAAAGGAGTTACGGGTGCAGGCACCATAGTCCCTGAGTAAAGCTGCTGCCCAGAATGGAGTCTCCCTGGTGCATCAACAACCCTGACAAAGATTATCATCTCACTTGCAAGAAATTTGGCTGGTAGATCCTGCTCCCTCATATGTACAATAACCCAGTTTTTTGCAAGCAGCATTTTCCTGCATCCTCAACTATCTAGAACATACTTAAACACTAAGAATTTGCTGCTTATTAAATTGGAACTATGAAGTCTAAGGCCAACCGTGCCCCAAATCCAAACTGTAGTATAATGATATTTCATCCAACCAAAGAAGAATTTGATGATTTTGATAAATATATTGCTTACATGGAATCCCAAGGTGCACACCGAGCTGGCCTAGCGAAGGTAATTCCACCCAAGGACTGGAAAGCCAGGCAGACCTACGAAGACATCAGCGACATCTCCATCCCCACTCCGCTCCAGCAGGTGGCCTCGGGTCGGGCAGGGGTGTTCACCCAGTACCATAAGAAGAAGAAGGCCATGACCCTGGGGGAGTACCGCCGCCTGGCAAACAGTGACAAATACCGGACGCCACCGCACCTGAACTTCGAGGATTTGGAGAGAAAATACTGGAAGAATCGCCTCTACGACTCACCAATTTATGGTGCTGATGTTAGTGGCTCATTGTTTGATGAAAACACTAAACAGTGGAACCTGGGACACCTGGGGACGATTCAGGACCTGCTGGAGCAGGAGTGTGGGGTCGTCATCGAAGGGGTCAACACGCCCTACCTGTACTTCGGCATGTGGAAGACCACCTTCCCTTGGCACACGGAGGACATGGACCTTTACAGCATCAACTACCTGCACTTCGGGGAGCCCAAGTCTTGGTACGCGGTGCCCCCGGAGCACGGCCAGCGCCTGGAACGCCTGGCGCACGCGCTGTTCCCGGGCAGTTCCCGGGGCTGCGAGGCCTTCCTGCGGCACAAGGTGGCCCTCATCTCGCCCACCGTCCTCAGGGAGAACGGTATCCCCTTCAGCCGCATGACCCAGGAGGCTGGAGAGTTCATGGTGACCTTTCCCTACGGCTACCATGCTGGCTTCAACCACGGCTTCAACTGCGCCGAGGCCATCAACTTCGCGACCCCGCGCTGGATCGATTATGGGAAAGTGGCCTCGCAGTGCAGCTGCGGGGAGGCCAGGGTGACCTTCTCCATGGACGCCTTTGTGCGCATCCTGCAACCCGAGCGCTATGACCTGTGGAAACGTGGGCGGGACCGGCCAGTTTTGGACCACAGGGAGACGGCCAGCCAGGAGCTGATCACCTGCAGTGGGGTCCAAACATCCAGGAAAGCCTCTCTAGGCCTGAGGCGCCACCCACGCCGGGCCCCGCGTCCCCCTCGACCTACAGCTTCCCGGGGTCATGTGCCCAGCGGGGCCCCAGTGCATACTTCTCCCCCGCGCCCATCTGTGGCCAGTACTACTGCTGCCCAGCCAGGGGCCACCACCACCCACGGTACCCAACAACCCAGCCCAACCCCACCGGCCACCCTGGTGCCATCGGCACAAGTTCTGCAATCATCAAAGGGCAGACATGGTCGCGGTCGTCGCCCTCGGGAACTGGAGGGGGCTCAGGTGCCGACCCTCCAGGCACCTGCCAAAAGGCGCTTCGTGGTGGGTACAGCGTGCGGCTCTGAGGTCTAAGGCTCAGCAGCCCCGGCCTGAGGATGGCACTTTAATTGACAAGCCTGCACCACTGAGCCCAGGACTCCAGAATCCTCCCGAAGGTCCGGGGTGCTGCTGGGCCCCTCTGACCTGAGCCCAGGGACTGCCTTCATTATTCATGGCTCTGCCGCTCTGCTGCCCGGTAGGAGGCTTGCTGAGACTGGGCACGTTTACATCTCAGAGCTCCGGACGAGTTAGCAGGACGCTGGTCGTGAATGGGAGTCCGTGTGGCGACTCCACTGGATGCTGCTGAATTCATAGTGTTTGTCAAGTTAGCCGTGCTTTGTTCTTCCTCCAAGACCCCACAGTCTTTGGACTCTGCTAACTTCTGGGTCAGTAGCTGAG
Source organism: Nycticebus coucang (assembly GCF_027406575.1). NCBI lineage: Eukaryota > Metazoa > Chordata > Mammalia > Primates > Lorisidae > Nycticebus > Nycticebus coucang. Next base: position 94,291,530 of record NC_069793.1, on the reverse strand, counting down.
GTTTCCTCCACTGGACACAAATGTGTCTCTGGGAACGAGGTCTTGTTGAGGTTGCCAGAACCTGACCCACCGCAGGCTGTCATCCCCTGGGCCAACTGTAGTGCAGCTAAATTTATGAAAGATGGGGGATTCATCCCTCTTCAGTTGCTCACCCTTTGTCCCTCCTTCTCCCCTCTTTCTTACAAAACTAAGTCTTTTTGATAGTTTAGGTCCACACAACCCCAAAATAAACTATACGCCTTTTTTTCTGTTATTTATGTATTTAACATGTTGTCACTGCTATTTGTTTATGAATATATTAAAAGTAACCAAAATGTAAAGTATAACTTTATTTTCAATATTGTAGTTTCAAACATGAGGGGGATGGAGGGTATTCTGTATGCATTTTTTTGGCCATAATTACATGAAAACATTCAAGACAAAACTTATTCCATGGCTGGTTACATTGTGTGGCAGTGAATGAGATCACGGGGGATGGTGGTTGAGTTCTGGCTGTCTGACTGTGTGGGGAATTTGGTCTCAGTCATATGAGATCATGGGGGATGGTGGTTGAGTTCTGGCTGTCTGGCTGTGTGGGGAATTTGGTCTCAGTTATGCTTTGAGAATGACCTGTTAGAGGCAGCCAGCTGGGTAGTCGGACTCAACTTGCTGGGGGAGACAAGCAAGCAGAGAACATCCGAATGTCTTTTCGTCATGTCTCCACTGCCTTTTAAAGCTGTACTATATTTCAATTATTTATTCATTGATGCATCCCAGTCAATAAGTTTACAAATAAGTGAATAAGACAATTTCAATCAGTACTGTGTGCTGTGGAGAAAGACTAAATCATACAGCAGAATGGGCAGTTGCTGGTCCAGGTCTCTGGTCTTAGAAGCCTTCACAGAGCAGCAGAACTTTTTTGATATCCAGGTGACAAAAAAGAAAGGTCCGGAGTAGAGGTTTCCATTTGTAGGAAACAGCAAGTACAATAGACTTGGACATGGAAGTCCAAGTGGCAATTTTATTCTCCATTTGTGGGGGTGGGGGGATAGAGAGGAAGGAGGGGTGAGGCAGAGGGCAGAGCATGGAGGGCCTTGCATTTTATGTCAAGTACATTATTTGATGCTTCTTCAACTTGAAATGAGACAGCCTTCAAGTTTAAAACAGCAGTCGACATAATGTGATTTACACATTTAAATAATCAACTTAGTTCTATGCAGAATGTGGGATCAAAGAAGCAGTTAGATCAAGTAAATCAGGTTAGTTATGGTTACTTAAACTCTGTGTAGACTGAAAATTTACACAAATGAACTTGTAACATATATGGCCTTCATGATGTTGAGATGCATTCTTTCTATATATACCTATATATGCCTTTCTATATATTCCTATATATGTACCTATTCTATACCTATTCTTTCTATGTTGAGAGTTTTTAATCATGAAAGGTTGTTGAATTTTGTCAAATGCTTTTTCTGCATCTATTGAGATGATCATATGATATTTATACTTCATGGTGTTAATATGATGTATCGCACTTATTGATGTGCATATGTTGATCCTTTTAATCTTCCATGAAATACAATTTGCTTTTATTGCATCAATGTTCATCAGAAATATTGGCCTGTAATTTTCTTCTTTTGCAGTGTCCTTATCTGGCTGTTGGTATCACAGTAATGCTGTGATTGTAAAATGAGGTTAGAAATGTTCTCATGAATTAGTAGGAAGAGCTTGAGAAAGACTGGCCTTAATTGTTCTGTTGTTCTTTAAAACTTTGGTAGAAACCATCATGAAGACATCAGGTTATAAGCTTTTTTTTTTTTTTGAGGCAGATCCTCAAGCTGTCACCCTGGGTAGAGTGCCGGGGCGTCACGGCTCACAGCAACCTCCAACTTTTGGGCTTAAGTGATTCTCTTGCCTCAGCCTCCCAAGTAGCTGGGACTACAGGTCCCCACCACAACACCCAGCCATTTTTTGGTTGTAGTTGTCATTGTTGTTTGGCAGGCCCAGGCTGGATTTGAACCTGCCAGCTCTGATGTATGTGGCTGGTGCCTTAGCTGCTTGAGCTACAGGCGCTGAGCCTATAAGCTTTTTTTGATCGGAAGCTTTTTATTTCTGACTTAATCTGCTTTCTAGTTATTAGTCTATTGACATATCTTATGTTTCTGTGCTTCAATGTTGGTAGGTTGGATGTTTCTAAATTTATGTTTTTTTCTGGGTTATCTAATTTGGGGTGTATAATTATTTATGGTAGTATGTATGATTTTTTGTATTTCTCTGGCCCTTTTATTTAGAACTTAATTTTTGAGTCTTCTCTTTTTCTTAGTGTAGGTTTGTCAATTCTTTTTGTCTTTTCCAAAAAATATCAATTCAACTGCATTGATGTTTTCTATTGACTTTTAGTCTTTATTTCATTTATTTCTGCTCTCAACTGTATCATTTTTTTTTTTTAATCTAGCAACTTGGGCTTAGTTCTTTTTTTTTTTTTCCTAGTGCCTTGTAATATAAAATTAAGTTGCTGGAGTTTTTTTTTTTCTTTAACCTCATGTAGGAGTTTATCATCATAAACTTCTCTCTTAGAATTGCTTTTGCACTTATCATAAATTTTGTATGTTTTGTGTTTATTTTCATTTGTCTCAAGATATTTTTTAATTTTTAAAACATTTACTTTTTTGCCCATTGGTTGTTCAAAACTGTGTTGCTTAACTTTTATATATTTCTGAACTTTGTAATTTCCTTCCTGTTTCTTAATTCTAATTTCATATTATTATGGTCAGAAAAGATGTTTCCCATGATTTCAATATTCTTAAATTTGTTAAGACTTGTTATGTGCCCTAACAAATGATCTGTCTTGGAGAATGCCATGTTATTGGATGGAATGTTCTGTAAATGTCTGTCAGGTTTATTTGGACCATGGTGTTGTTAAAGTCCCCTGTTTACTGATTTTCTATGTAGACGATTTATCCTTTGTTGAAATCAGGGTACAGAAACCCCTCACTACTATTGTATTACTGTATATATCTTAGTTCTGTTGATATTTATTTAAATATTTTAGGTGCTCTGATGTTGGGTGCATATACCTTATATTTATATCTTCTGGATGAATTGACCATGTTATCATTATATAATGACCTCTTTTTCTCTAACAATAGTTTTTGACTTAAGTTCTATTCTGTCTCATTTAAGTATGGCTCCCCTGTTCTCTTTTGGTTACTATTAACATTTTACATAGAATATCTCTTTTACATTTCTGCATTTTCAGCATATGTGTATCCCTCAAGGTAAAATGGGTCTCTGGTAGGCAACATATAATTGTATCTCACTTGAAAAAATCTGTTTAGCCACTCAATGTCTATTAATCCATTTGCACTTAATAATACATGGCAAGTCTACAGCTAACACCATACTCAATGGTAAAAAGTGAAAAGACTTTGGGCCTATGATGTGCCAGGCACTGTCCTAGACTCTGAGGCCACAGCAGTGTACAAGAGAGACAGTATGCATTCCCTTCTGGAGCTTGTATTCTAAGAGCAAGTAAGAGAATAGTTTGCCCTTGCAGGTGGGGTCATGAGATAGTTTTGGTTAGTGAGTTTTGCAGAAGCCTCACTTCTGGGTTGAAACATTTATTAGATGGTGTAAGACTAGTACTGTGCTTTCCTGCCTAAGTCATGGAAGCACATAAGAGGAGCCATGAGATCAAAGTAGTCTGAAACCCTGGGCTGCTGCATGAAGGGCAGCTATTCTAGAGAGTTCTAGACCTGTAGTGGATTTTGTGGGAATGAAAAATAAACATTTGTTATGTTAAACCACTGGAAAAAAAAAAAAAAGTGAAAAGACTTTCCTATAAAATAAGGAACAAGACAGAATGCGCACTCTCGCCATTTTTTAGGAAAGAAAAGAAATAAAAGACATAAAAATAGGCAAGGAAATAATGAAATTGTCTGTTTGCATGACACAATCTTATCAAAATCAATGTACAAAAATTAGTAGCACTTCTATACACTAACAATGAACTATCCAAAAAAAAAAAAGGTTAAGGAAACAATTCTACTTACAATAGCATTAAAAATAATAAAGTACTGGGCGGTGCCTGTGGCTCAGTGAGTAGGGCGCCGGCCCCATATGCCGAGGGTGGCGGGTTCAAACCCACTCCCAGCCAAACTGCAACAGAAAAATAGCCGGGCGTTGTGGCGGGCACCTGTAGTCCCAGCTGCTCGGGAGGCTGAGGCAAGAGAATCGCGTAAGCCCAAAAGTTAGAGGTTGCTGTGAGCCGTGTGACGTCACGGCACTCTACCCAAGGGCGGTACAGTGACACTCTGTCTCTACAAAAAATAAAAATAAAAAAAATAATAAAGTACTTAGAAATAAATTTAACCAAGGAAATGAAAGATCGGGACACTGAAAACTATAAAACACTGATGAAAGTAATGGAAGACACAAATGAGTGAAAACATATCCTCTTTTTAATGCATAGGAAGAATTAATGTTGTTAAAATGTCTATACTATCCAAAGCAATCTATAGATTCAATGAAATCCCTATCTTAATTACAATGGCATTTTCTACAGAAATAGAAAAATGAAATTTTTAAATTTTTATAGAACCACAAAAGTGTCCATGTAGCCAAACAATCTTGAACCAAAAAGCACAAAGCTGGAGACATCATAGCACCTCATTTCAAAATCTACTATCTAACCTACCTGTCGTGATCAAAACAGCATGATACTGGCATAAATGCAGACACATAAACCAATGAAAAAGGAGAGCTTCAAAATAAATCCATGTACTATGGTCACTTGATCTCTGTCAAAAGTGCCAAGAACACACAACAGAAAAAGTATAGTCTCTTCAATAAATGGCTCTAAGAAAACTGGAAATCTATACACAGAAGAATAAAATTAGTCTTTAATCTCACACTATAAAATCAACCCAAAATAGCAAAAAGACTTAAAACATAAGACCAGAAACTGTAGAACTACTAGAAGAAAACCTAGAGAAAAAGCTTTTTGACACTGGTTAGGACAAAGCATTTTAGGATGTGACCCCCAAAGCACAGACAACAAAAGCAAAACTCAACAAATAGAGTCACATCAAATTAAAAAGCTTTTGCAGAGAGTGAAGAGACAACCTATGAGATGGGAGAAAATAGTTAGAAACCATACATCATGTAAGGGGTTAATATCCAAAATGTATAAGGAACTCAAACAGCTCAACAGTAAGAAAACAATCCGATTAAACTGTAAGCAAAAGAACTGAATGGACATTTGTCAAAAGAATGTAAATGTTAAAATGGCTATTACAAAAAAGACAAAGTGTAAGTGTTGGGAGGATGTGGAGAAAAGGGAACATTTGCACATTGTTGATGGGAATGTAAATTAGCACAGGCATTACAGAAATCAGTATGGAGGTTTCTCAAAATATTAAAAATAGAACTACATTCCACACAAAAGAATGAAAATGGACCCCACATACCCAAAAATCAATTAAAAAGAAAGACCTACATGAAAGACCAGAGACCGTAAAACTTTTAGAAAAGAACATAGACAAAAAGCTCCTGGACATTAGCTTAGGCAATGATTTTTTTAGATATTACACCAAAAGTTCAGGCCACAAAAACAAAAATAAATGAGATTATGTCTATACCAAAGAGCTTCTGCACAGCAAAGGAAATAAAATGAAAAGTCAGCCTGTGTATTGGGAAAAAAATATCTGAAAACTATATATCTGAAAAGGAGTTAATAGCCAAAATTTTTAAAGAACTCATGCAACTCAATACTGGGAAAACACCCAAATAACCCAATTAAAAATGAGTGAAAGACGTGAGGAGAAATTTCTTTAAAGAAGACATTTAAATGGCCAACAGGTATATGAAAAGATGCTCAATATCATTAATCATCAGGGAAATGCATATCGCAAGTTCTCTATTATTTCTTGGAGTAGAGCATCTGTGCCTTTAGGAACATCCTCTACACCTTCAGTAATTCCTATGAGGCGAATGTTTGCTCTTTTGGAGTGGTCCCACAATTCTCTCAGGGAGTGGTCCATTTTTGCTATCCACTTCTCTGCCTCTTTGAGTGTTTGGGAGAGTTCAAGAGCTTTGTCTTCAATGTCAGAGATCCTTTCTTCTGCCTGCTCCATTCTGTTACTGAGGGATTCTACCATATTTCTCAGATCTTTGAGGGCTGCAAGTTCTTGCCTCAAAGTGTCAAAATCTTTGGAGATTTTTGTCTTTGAATTCATTGAATTCTTGAGACAACTTTTGAATTACTCCTTGAATTTCTAATCTCAACTTTACTTCCATTCTATTTATCTTATTTGCCACCCAAATTCTGAACTTGATTTCTGACATCTCAGCCATTTGTTTATGAATGGGATTTTCTGTTGTGTCTCCTTTGTCAGTCCTTGGGGGAATTGATCTACTCTTGATTATTTGTGTTGCCAGAGGTTTTCCGCTCATTCTGTCCCATGATTATTTTTCACTGTGTGGCTAGGGAAGCTGTTAAGGTGAAATTGGATTGAGAGCTCCTGGAGTTGTAATTTATCAGACCTTTACCAAAGAGCTGGGACTGGTGACTGTGGCTTTTCCCCTACAGCTTTACAAAGGTCCCATTCAGTGCTGCAGCCTGAGACTCTGGGGACCTGCTTGGTGTGATGCGGATAGGTGGCTCTGTCTTGCATTCAGCTAGTCTCCATCCAATCCTAGTGAATCAGTGGCTTTGAACTGAAGTCTCAGCTGTGGATAAATACAAGCAACTAAGACATCCCGACCCCCATGGCAACAACTGGGTTAGTCCAGAGGGTCTGGTGCCTCCTTCCCCACCTTGCACCTCCGTCAAGCCCTGTCACTGGTAACCCCGTGGGGCTGTGGCCCAGTTCCCTCCAATGAGCAAATGCATCAGGGGTTTGCACCTACCAGAGCCAAAGGGGAGTCAATGCCTCCCCAGCCAGGCCACTGCGCTCTACCACCGGTGGACAGGTGGAGCTGAAGCCTGACTACCTCCGGTGCTCAATGGAAACTGGGGTGTTCCACCTGTGTCTTTTCTGAGCTGGTGGTTACCTTCATAGCATGTGATTCTCTCCCTCAGAGACTACACTTCTGCCCTGGCCACATTCCTCCTCTGGAACCCCTGCAGGGCGAGGTCTGGCTCCCTCTGGTGGTCCACAGAATTGGGGAGGTGTCTCTCCCAAATCTGACCCCCATGGGAGTGTGCCTCCACGTGTTGAGGGATGCCCCGCCAAGGGTCCATGGAGCCATACCAGTCGGGTGGGGCCATGGGTTGGGGGTGCCACGGTGGGTCGAAGGTGCTGCCGCTACCAGTGAGAGGTGCCTCTGCCATGGGTGGGAGCTGCAGCCAGGACAGGTCAGAGGTGTGGACGTCCTGTTCAGAGGTGGGGCCGCTACCAATCAGAGGTGCAGCCACACGGGTCCCGCACTATGCACTTCCTTTCATGGCATGAGGCAAGTCCCCCTCCCTTTGTGATTCCCCGCTTCTACTAGAGTTGCAGTTTCAGTACAGCTGTGCTGCAGCCCATAAGATGTCCAGCTCTAGCTAGAAACCACCAGACACTCTGGGTTCTTCAGAGGGTAGGCTTCTAGACCACCAGGAGAAGGGGGAAGGGTGCACTGGGAGTTCAGGAAGGCAGAGAAAATGTTTCTTTAACTTTTATTCTGGGCAAGAGACTGCTCGACTTGCAGCAGGATCTCTCTGGAGAAGGAGTCCCAGCCTTCAGCCACTCTCTCCCGTGGGGTTAAATAAGAGGTCTTCTGTTTACAGCTGGCTTGTAGAGAGCCCACAGAGAGCCACTCTTTTGGGGGGGAGGAGGAAGACTCTCTTCCTCTTTGGGATGGGTTTTGTACCTGATATTTGCTTCCTTGGAGTCCCAGGTTGCCTCAGCAGGAATGACATGAACTTATCACTCTTCTCTGTCAGTTTACCTCCCAACCTTCAGCTTTATTAGGTTGGTTCTGGCCATTATTTCTCCCTTTGGACAGGAGCTTCTGTTGAAAGCTGGCTCTAGTCGGCCATCTTGGCTTATACGGGTGTTTTCTACAGAACTTTGGAACCCATACTATGATTGAGACTCCTTAAAAACCTTAATTTGGAGCTCAGCTTTACCACTTCGCTGCTGTGAGGTCTTGGAGATAGCTCCCTTTCCTGGAGCCTTTGCCTGCTCTGTAAAATGGGGAAAGCACTCCCACTGGATAGGATTGTTATGATGGTTCACAAGGATTCTGGCAGAGCTGAGAAGGGCCTGATGCGCTGCAAGTGTTCCCTGTGAACCTCATTCTGTGCTAGCCCCAGATGGTGGATGAAGGTCAGGGGTGCTGTTGGAGAGAAGGTCAGGGGAGGAGAGAGGACAGTGGGAGCAGTAAAGGAGGGCTTCCTGGGAGAGGCAACACTTGAAGACTTGAAGGATGGGGAAAGCCAAGCAATTGAGAGAAAATAGCTATGGTGGTACAGGGCATTTGGGAGCAGCTCCTCCAAGATTCATTAGATCAGTTCTGCAGGAGGTGAGGCTCTCTGTAGGGTATTGGGGCAGCACAGGGTGGACACTCCAGTGGAGGACACAGTCTCAGGTAAGAAGTGCAGGCTGGTCTGGGCAGCAGCTCTCAAGAAGCACCTTGAAGGGTTCAACCCTTGCTTGAAGGGTTGGCAGAACTTAAGATCCCACTGCGCCTTGAAGGGCTAGAAGACACCTACGTAGAAAATGGCTTCCTCCTGGAAGCTTCCAGCTGCCCACTGGTATCTTCTCAGCTCCTTTCTCCTTTCCCTTTCCCGCTCTCCCTCTCTACACCCAGAAACCATTTCCCAGGTTCTTTCTCTACACTGGGCACTTTCCTAGACTCTGGGATGCCAGGAGAGTCTATTGCTGGCCTTTCTATTACTAACACGCCTATTCGTACGCTCTTGGGTACCATTGTACTGGCTGTTCCCTTCATCTGGAATATATGTCCCTTTGGTTTCACGTGGCTGACTTGGTGGCCTTCAATCTCGGTCGGACAGCACCTGCTCTGAGAGGCCTCTCCTGGCCACCTCACCTTGTCCATAGCACTCTGTCACTGCACTGCTCAAACATCTTGGCCTCAGGTCTCCTATCCTATGGCAAATGGCCTCTCCTGAGTCTGTGCGGACATCACCTACTTGTAAGGCTCAACTGGCTTCTATTTCATTCATTCAACAAAGTGTTGTTGAGCCTTGCTCTGTGCCAAGCACGGTGATCTGTTCCCAGGGTACAGCCATGAAGTGGTCAGGCATCGCCCATGTGGAGCTTACAGCCAGGGGAGGAGTGGACACGAGACAGATATGAAGGAGAAAGAGAAACCGGAGTAGAGAATCTACCATGCTAGAAATTAAAAGTGCTCCGTAGCCCAGCTAGAGCTGCGGTTCACAAGAGTGGCCAGAGGATGGCAGTGTTTCCCCAGCCTGCTGCTCTCTTTAGGTTCTTGGAGACCTAGTTGCTCTCGGGGCGTCTGGGGATGCTCACTGGGGTCCTCTGGGAGCCCAGAATTTCAGGGCACTGAGTAGAACCTGGCGTGGGTGAGGGAGGGGAAGGGGCTGGAGAGAATGCAGCTGAGGGCAGAAGCTGTGGAAAATCTCTGTTCATTTCTGTCGAGGGGGTCTAATCTTAACCAAAGCCAAGACAAAACTTCCCCTCTCTGCGCCCTCTCTTCTGCAAAATGGGCAGACTATATTTTGGCGCCATCTCATCACCCTGTCTTTGGCAAAAGTCATTTCACTTTGAAAACACTGGCGTTTTTGGCAATTCAGCATCTCCTGATGTTCTTCGGAGTTGTCCCCCTGGAGCCGATGCTACGACCTCTCCCTGCAGACAATTATCCACATTCCCTCTCCAAGCCCCTGGCCTTCGTTCCGCTGGGCTGACATAACACGGCCAGTACCACGCCCTGCACACTTTCTGTGTGGGGGCTGTGCTAGCTGGTTTGGACACATTGACTAACGACATGCCCCCACCCCCCACTTGTGCCAATCTGGGGCACATCTCCCCCGGATGCTGGCTCCATAGTCTCTGTAAGAGGGACACAGACACTCTCTCTGTGCTGATTTCTCCTTCCTGAGGCTCATTCTGCCTTTGAGGCGTTCACCATCCCCCAGGAGCAGAGCACAGCATGTGATTGCACTTTTATTTGCTCATTTCCTGCTTCCCAAACGGGAGCTCTACACAGGCAGGGGAGGTCCCACCTGCTTCAAGGCTGGGCTTTGGGTACCCATTTTCTGCCACTGGGAAACTTCTCCAGTAAGAATCCTCCTCCCCCATCACTGTATAATCTGCTATCCGAGTTTGCTCTAAAATTGGGTGGGTGAGGTCAGCAAGGTAAGCCAGGAGCCAGCTGATTGTTACGATCAATCAATAACCTCTTTATTTCCAACCTTTCTATTAACCTGACTGCTGATCAGTTTCAATTTGAAAGGCTGGGATCCACTTTGCTGATTGGACAATTCTGACTGAAAGCAGGCCCGACCCCAAGGGTGAAATCCGATTAAAATCCTTTTCACTTGTAGATGATACTGTTAGCACGTTCTGCTTCCTGGGATTTATTATTCCTAGCAATAAGTAGTGTCCTGTGACATGAGCAGGTGGATTGGTCAATGAGCTCGTCAGGTCCTAGGGTGGCTTTGGGGTGACAGTTGGTGCAGCTTTTGGGAACTTGTCTCACCAAATGTTGGTTGTGTAGGCATCTCACAGTCATGTCACTGTGATGGCCCTGTCAGAGTAGTAATGGCTTTCATCCGTCTCTGAGACTGGCGCCCTCCTGAAACTGTGAGCTCCTGGAGGGTAGGCATATGTCTCCCTGCCCTCAGCAGGTCACCTGCGGTTGGGCACAGCAGCTCCGCTTCTCTGGAGACTGCCCTGTACTTCCTCTGCCTGCACAGTCACAGAAGCAGCTGCTGTAGCTGTGTGACACAGCCCCATCCCTGGACACTGCTGAGGGGACCAGGGGCAGGACTCAGCCCAAACGGGGCTAATAAAAGTCTTCCTCGGGAAATTGGAATTAGGCTTACAGGAAGGGTCTTTCTGCCCCAGCTTGAGTATTTAGGGGAGCTGTGAACCGGGAAGTACTTACAAACGCAAAGTGGTGCAGAGAGGGGAGAAAGGACCAGGCACACAGGGAAGGAACATCTTACATCTCCTGGCACATCCAGGCCCTGCTCCCCCGTCTAGTCCTGACACGTGGCTGCATCCCAGCCCCTTGATTCTCTAAGTTACCCTGTGTTTTTATAATAATCCTTTCCCCCACCTGCCCTGCTTGGCTCACTTTGCGTGAGTCTGTCACTTTCAACCAAAAGTAGCCAACACATTCAGAGCCCAGGAGATGCCCAGTGTCACAGGCAGGCTGGTGACAGAACCATCCTCTTTCTACTTGCTCTCTAATGCAAAGTCCTGTGGGAGATGAAAGAAGGAACAGCTCATATTTATTTAAGACCTACTATGTGCTGGGTAATTCGCAATACCATATCTCATTTGCTTACAGATGGGAAAATTGAGGGTAAGATATGTTGAATAACATATCCGGAGAAGAAGTGTGGAGTATATTTAATTATTTTGACAAATTCCATGATTATCTAGCATTGCGGGTTGCCTCTTAAAAAGACAGTGGTGCTGGGCAGCGCCTATGGCTCATTCGGTAAGGCGCCGGCCCCATATACCGAGGGTGGCGGGTTCAAACCCGGCCCCGGCCAAACTGCAACCAAAAAAAAAAAAAAATAGCCGGGCGTTGTGGCAGGTGCCTGTAGTCCCAGCTACTTGGGAGGCTGAGGCAAGAGAATCGCTTAAGCCCAGGAGTTGGAGGTTGCTGTGAGCTGTGTGAGGTCACGGCACTCTACCGAGGGCCATAAAGTGAGACTCTGTCTCTTATAAAAAAAAAAAAAGAAGTGGTGCTGTTTTTCTGTAAACACCAGCATGAGGCTGTCAGAAGCTAGTGAGTTGACCAGTAGGGACCCTGGGAGGAGGTCAGCCTGCAGATTGGAGGTCAGCCCCTCGAAATCCTGTCGGTACAGACAGGACCAAGAGGTCAGACGGGGCCAAGTCTCTCCCACCTTCGAAGGCCATCTCCTCCTAGAACCCACTCATTGCTTTCTGACTGTTTCGGGACTTTTAGGAACCACCCAGAGAGCCCTCTCCTGCCTCTGGAGATGATCTCTCTATAGTGGATTCTCTGGGCACCACTCCAGGGAGCAAAGCCAGATTTCCCAAAAGAGCTCTGCGGGGGAGAAATCCCAGTGGACCGAGGAGCAGGCTCTGCTTTGGGGTTCTCAAGGGTATTTGTCTCCTGACACTGGGTTGGTGGTGGCAAGGGGTGCTACAGGCATCCCATAGTGTGCCTCTGGGTGGAACTGAGATTCCCACAGCTGACGCCATGCAAATAAACACGATCAGGACCCCAGAATCAGGCCGATGCACACTGCAGAGTGTTCCAACAGGTACCAACCGATATATTCAGGAGTCAGAGCAGCATGGCAAATTCCATCTCCAGCTTAACCCAGCTAATCTAATTGAGGCCCGTGACACTGCACTTTCCTGAGCCCGACCTCTGGGATTCCAAATCCCAGGTCTGTGGTGTGTTGTCCTTTTGAGAAGCTTCCCAGAGGATTCTGACAACTGCCAGATTTAGGGACTCAAAAGGTACATCATCACATTAAAGGTGCTGAGAAGTCCTACAAGGAAGCCGTCCGGGTCACGGACCCCAGGTAACCAAAGTTATGTGAACACAGGTCCCTCCCTGTGTTCACAAGGTCCGCCACTCAGAGAGCTGCCAGCATTCCCCCTGGGGAATTCTATACTCAGGGCACAAACCCACGGATCATTTTTCATGCCTTTCCTAGCATTTCACAGCATCCTCAGGCTGCTCTTTCCCTGAAAACAAGACAAGCATCTGCTATATTTGCAAAATCCCCCTCCCTGCACCCACAGAGCCTGAGTAGATGAGTGACTCTCTTAAAACAGCACAGGGATGGCCCCTGCCCATCAATAGTAGCACTGATACTGGCCGTGGGGGATTTAAAGCAGGGGTTGGTCATCACTGGAAAGCCTTAGAGCTGCACTTGGTGGGCAGTCCTGGTTGTTAAGTGCCAGCCATTCAACTCCTTCTCCTATTTCTCCCTGGCTCTGAGCTTTGCCTCTTAATGACCTTGCTTTCCAGGTACAAGTACTACTCTCCTTCCAACCGCCAGGAGATTGAAGGGCGAAGCCCTCAGGCCATGTAAATGGGCTTCTCCATGGAGCCAGCCCTTGTGTTGGAAACTGGGTTAAATGCACCTGCGCAAACCATTCACTACAGCTCCTTATACCCTAAAAGCATGGAAGATCCCACTCATTTTCAGGCAAAAAAAAAAAAGACATGCCATAAAATGGGAATATGTATTTAAAAAAATACATAATTGATGGTGCATTAATATCCACAAATATATTTGGTTATTTAATTTCTAACAATCAAAAAAAGACAACTCACTAGAAAAAATTGGTCAAAAGATAAATATTTGATAGCAAAAGTCGCAAATGGATAATACACATAATTTTTTTTTTAATTTAGAGACAGAGTCTCACTTTATTGCCCTCGGTAGAGTGCTGTAGTGTCACAGCTCACAGCAACCTCCAGCTCCTGGGCTTAGGCGATTCTCTTGCCTCAGCCTCCTGAGTAGCTGGGACTACAGGCCCCCGTCACAACATCCGGCTATTTTTTGTTGCAGTTTGGCTGGTGCCAGGCTCGAACCTGCCACCCTCAGTATATGGGGCCGGTGCCCTACTCACTGAGCCACAGGCGCTGCCCAAGACACATAAACTGTTAAACTTTATAATTAGGAAAAGGTGAATTAAATATCCTGCCATTTTATATCTATCAGATTTTCAGAAATGCTAAGTGTTGGTAAGGTTGCAGAGTGACAAGAAGCCACATCATGTTAGTGGCACTGTAAATTGATTCAACCACATTAGTAATTATGGTAGTGACTATAAATAGAATTATGGTAATAAATTAATTATACTTATTAGTATTATACTATATACTTACTAGTATAATTAATTGTACTTACTAGTGCTAGGCACTCTTTTATATATGTAGTTTATATACATGTATGTTAACTCATTTTATCACCAGGGAAATCAGTTGATATTTTTTAATTAAGTCGACAGCAATTCTCCTACAGTTGTGTACCCTAAAGGAAGTCTTGTAAATACATGTCATGAGACTTAACAAAGAATGTTTACGACAGCATAGTTTGTAGTAGTAAAAAAACAGAGCAATTCAAATGTTCCACAGGAAACTTAATTAAAAAAATTGTGGCCAATTCATATGTTTGTACTGAAAAAAGAAGAATCACAAAATACAGTAAGCTATCACTTACATAGAAATAAAAACTACATAAATGTGATGGGGCCAGTCCAAGATAGAAGTAAATATTAAGTAGAAGAAATAGGGTTTGAAGATTCATTCATATTCAGAAAAACTATGATGAAATACAGGTTTCATGTATTAGGGCTCTCCAGAGAAACAACCAGTGGGCTACAGAGATCAGAAAGGATCGTTATGGGAGCTGGCTCACGTGATCAGGGAGAAGTCCCACAACATGCCGTCTTGTCTGCAAGCTGGATAATCAGGAAGACCGGGTTGCATTTCTGTTCGAAGCCAGAAACCACGGCCAGAGGGAGACTGGAGTAGTTTAAGTCTGAGAGTCTGCCCCAAGGTAGCTCTAAGTTTGAGTGGGGGAGAAGAGGACTAGCCCAGTTCCAAAGAGAGAGAGAATTCAACCTCCTTCTGCCTTTTTGTTCTATCTGGACTTTCAACAGATGTCTGAGGCCCACCCACACTGTTAAAGGCAGATCTTCTTTATTCAGTTTATTGATTCAAATGTTAATCTCTTTCAGAAACACACGCACACACTCAAAATGATGTTTCATCAGCTCCCTGGGTCTCCTTTAACTCAGTCAAGTTGACACATAAAAGTAGCCATCACAAGGGAATAATACAAACCAGAATCAGGTAGTGGTTGCCTCTGGATGGAAGGTGGGTAATGAGGTACTGAAACCGTGGCAGGCAGTTTGAGTGGCTTTGGTAAAGTTCTCTTTCTGACGCTGCATTGCTGGGTACAAGCGTTCATTCAATTGTTCTTTATATATACACTGCATACATTTGTTGGAAATATTTTACCGTTTTTTTTGTAAGACAAGTAAAAGAACATGGTCTTGATTTCATTATTCCTTTTGTACAGGGGGGAATGAGAGAGCGAGCCCTCCAGGCTCTTTGAGCAGTGTAGTGAACGCAGATAGCACTCAGCCTTTGGCAGTAAAGGCAGCTTTTGTTGACAGCTCTGAGGGCGAGCTTCACAGTTCCAAGCACCCCCTGCTCCCAGTCCTCTTCCTGTGTTTCACAGAGGTGACTCTCACAATGAAAATATGTAGCAAGTATTTTGAACGGCACTGTTCATTAATTTAATTTTCTTGCCAGAAGCTCTGCTGTAACAAACATTGGTTGAGATGAAGAATGGATCAATGTGGTTCTGAATTACCTGCTCATTCCTTTTAGCATATTTAGTTCCAAGAGGATACGTCCTGGAGAATTTGGCTTTTCTGGCTTTGTTCTTTCCTTGGGATAGGGGTAGGGACTGAAAGACACGAATTTTCTTTCTTCCCACTTTACCAATTTATTTAGCTGAGTATGTCACTTTTGTCTCAGTTTTTTTTTTTTTTTTGAGACAGAGCCTCAATTTGTCACCCTGCGTAGAGTGCTGTGCCATCACAGCTCATAGCAACCTCCAACTCCTGGGCTCAAGCGATTCTCCTGCCTCAGCCTCCCAAGCAGCTGGGACTACAGGCGCCCACCACAACACCTGGCTGTTTTTTGGTTGCAGCTGTCATTGTTGTTTGGCGGGCCTGGGCTGGATTTGAACCCGCCCGCTCAGGTGTATGTAGCTGGCTCCTTAGCTGTTTGAGCCACAGGTGCCGAGCCTGTCTCAGTTTTCTTATCAGTACAATGGATATAATCAAATGTGTGATGATGAGATGTGTTATCTACCTACCTATCAATCCCTTGGAGCAAGTCCTAGCATGTAGTATTATATAAGCCTTAGTTGTTGTTATTGGTCATACATAGTCAAATAGCTTAGAACAAAATTTTGCAAATGACAATTATTTGATTAAATTGTAACTTATCTTGTGAAAATAAAGTGGACCTTCAACCCTAGAAACCTAATTATAAACTAGATATTATGAGGCTTGATATTACAATTCACAGCTTAAATTTTTATTTTATAATAACTTTCACATAAAACTATGATATTTTTAAAATCTGAGCATTTAAATTCATGTCTGGTCCAAGATGATGATTTAACAATACCTAAAATTTAAATTCTGCTGGTTCTTACAGTGTTGTCATATGGCATTTCATTTGCTCTTTCAAATTATACTTTGAGATGGGAATTATTATCTACATTTTATAAATGAAGAACATGAAGCTCAAGGAGGACCAGGTATCTCAGCAAAAGTAATGGGGGCGCTCTACGACTGGCTACCTGGTGGCCTAACTCCAAGTCCAGGGCCTTCGGCACAGTGCAAAAGTTGACTCACTATTCTCATTATTAAAGATATTGAACTTTCAAGTGGAATATATTTCTTATTGTAGCTGCAGGTCAAATTGGAAAATGCCATATTTGCTTTTGATATAAAATAACTGTATCAAATATCTACTATGTATGAATGCCAATGAACGTAAAGTTATAAAAGATAATTTTTTAATAGTGACCCACATACAAATATATTAGAAACCTTGCAAATAAACTCTGAAGGCAATTATCTCAAAATGTAGAAAGCTAACTTAGTACTGTTTCTTTAAGTTTACATGTCCTTTTGTTGACTTTATACTTCAGTTTTTTAAAACAGTGTTTTGTGAGCGGCGCCTGTGGCTCAGTGAGTAGGGCACCTGTGGCTCAGTGAGTAGGGCGCCTGTGGCTCAGTGAGTAGGGCGCCTATACCGAGGGTGGCGGGTCCAAACCCGGCCCCGGCTGAACTGCAACCAAAAAATAGCCGGGCGTTGTGGCGGGCGCCTGTAGTCCCAGCTGCTCGGGAGGCTGAGGCAGGAGAATCGCCTAAGCCCAGGAGTTGGAGGTTGCTGTGAGCTGTGTGACGCCACAGCACTCTACCGAGGGCAGTAAAGTGAGACTCTGTCTATACAAAAAAAAAAAAGAAAGAAATAAAACAAACAAACAAACAAAAAAAGAAAAATGTAAAACTGTACCTAAAGTAAAACAAAAATTACCTGTCATCTTTCTACCCAGAAATCATCACTATTTAATATTTTAAAGGATAACTTTCTAATTGAGTATATGTAATACATATATTTACACACACGAAATTAAATACAGGTATTTTATAGCTTTCTCACTAGAATTTTATTGTATTTTCCTTTTAAATTAACATATTAAGACCAAATTGAATTTATCCCCCAAACACAAAGATAGCATAACAACCATGGATAGTGAGTTGAGGATGACCAGAATGCCTTCCAGAGGTGAGGTGGTGTCCTTGACCACTTCAGCTGAAGTCAAGGACAAATTTCCTACCACCGTTTTTTAATTGGATGACTCCTGTTATAGAGAAAATTACCCTTTAGGGGCACATAAGTGTTGAGGTGGTTATCTTTCTGGGAACCTCCACCAGCTAATGAAGGGTAGATTCATTTTGGAGAGATTTAGGGGTCTCCAACCTATGGCCTGTGGGCTGCATGCATGTTAGTTGAGGACTGTTTTGCTTATCTGCGGTGTGGGATATCCTGGAAAGTTTGCATGGACCTTTTTTGGCTCATCGGCTTCCCTGTCAGTGTTTGTGTATTTCATGTGTGGTCCAAGACAACGCTTACTCTGCCAATGTGCTGCAGAAAAGAAAAAAGGTTGGACATCCCTAGAAGGATGAATGATCTGCTAGTGACACTACCTTGCACACCTGCAGCTCCCCTGTACATGTTTTGGGGAGGGAGGCAGGTCAATGTCTGGCTTCCACGTAAGAAGTGTGGTCTCATTTGGCAAAAACGGGAATGAGTACACAGAAATAAAATGGAAGAAGCTGCCCCAAGTGTCTGGAATACATTTTGTTTTCTTATACCTATCTCCACATCTCTCCCAAATTAAAGCAGAAAGCTCATAAAAACAAATAGAATCCCCAAAGAATTCTTGTTTATAAACGTGTAACACAAAGAGTTAAACTTCTATCTCTGTCCTTTAAATTTTTGTTTTCTTGTGTGTTACGTTTGAAAAGGTTGCAAAAATTGAGGTTGCACAGAGGGTTCCTGGGAGGCAGTATGTTGGTGCTGGTATTTTTTTCTCCCTGAACATATTTTTCTCTGTTTGTTTTGCCTTTTCAGTTCTTCTGCTTTTCTCTCGCCATTCTGTGCTTGCTAGGACCTCTAAACCATCTGGAGTAGAAGCGAGGAGCATTGTCTTCTTCATTTGAAAGTAGATGCTCTGTTTCTCCACTAAGAATGATCTTTGCAATAGGTAATTTGTGAAGAGAAGTTCTCCTCAATTCCTGGTCTGCTCAACATTTTGGAAATCACCAGACTGAATTTACCAAATGCATAGCTGCGCTTTATTTTGTTTGGGGTCATTCCAACATCTGTGGACCATAGGGATCTAAAACTCTGCTTCTGATTGAGAGTCTCAAATAATATGCCCTTCTGATGCTTTTAGATAGGCTCCCAGGGGGCTCCCATTCATCTGAAAAAATTCCCTTTCTGTTTTTGGTCATATGTTTTGCCATATTAAAGCACTGGGATGGATACAAATACACGTTAGCATGTGTCTCTGAAGAAGAAGAGGTGAAAATAGTTCTGTAAAAGGGAATGCAAAGGACTCTGACTTTGAAATTATTTTTAAAAAATTGAAATTTCTTTTAAAAATCTATAGCAAATACCACAATGTGCTAATATTTGTTCGTTTTGGGAGGGAAATAATGTATTCATCATCCTCTGTAACCTATGTTTTCAAAGTCAGTTTTAGAAAAAGAAAAGACATGGGTTTGTTCTCTCCGTCTTCCTGTCCACAGCAAAGATGGCAGGGCTCCCAAGCCCCCCTGAGCATGTGTCCCGCCGTTGGCAGCTGAACCCTCTCCTAGTCCACTGAGCTCCACAAACTCGGTGGAGGAGAGAGACGCGGGCCTCCATGGTGGGGGCCGGCCGGGGCCTGAGTCTCAGCCTCTCGCCGTTTCAGCTCTGCCTCACCATGTCTCTGTCGTATCTTTGGGCTGTTGGCCTAAAGGCAAGAGGCTGAGGCACAAAGCATAATTTAAAGAGTTGATTGGAGCCAGAGTGAGGGCTGTTGTCTGGAAGACTCAGACCCAGGTGACCTTGGCTATGAGCCCCATTCAGTCTTTTTTATAAGCAGGTTTTTAAAGGTAACAATGGGGGACAGGGACGGGCAGAGTAAGAGAAATTGTCTCATCTTGGTCCCATTGACCCTCCTCCCCCAGGTCAGCCCCACCACATGGAAAGGATTCCCTAAGGACCAGGGTTTCTCGAGAGGGGAGAAAAGCAGAGGTGGACATCCGCTTCTCTGGCATTCTGAGATGTTTCACCAGGAGGCCCTGGGCCTGCTGGGTCCTGGAGGGCTTGATTCCAGGCAACCCCCAGTCTAATCTCCAGCTTTACAGATGAACTTCCTGAGCAGAGGAAGACCCACTGCTAGGAAGAGTCTGAGGACCCTCTGCTATGATCCCTTACTGGAAAGAATCAGCCTTGAAACAGGGTCACTTCTGCACAGAACAGGGAGCGCTCCTCCTTGATGGCCCTGCGCTGTCCTGGGGAGTGAGTTTGCCTTCAGCAAGTGCTGAAGAGTCCCAGGCCAGAGGCCGTGGTGTGCTGTGGGTCTTCCCTGGGGGGTGGGCCTCAGCCCACTGTGAGAGGCAGGGAACCGCCTCCCTCCCCCATCCGCCCTGGATGGAGTGATTCTCTGACCCCAGGTCCAGAGTTCTGCCTGTGACTTCTACTACCCAGGCAGCACATCCCCCTGTCCAGATGGGGAAGCCCGTGGGGCACACAGATGTACCGAACGGGTGGATACAGTACACTCAGGAGGAGTGCAGATGCCTCAAAACCTGGGCCCTGGTCATCCTATTTAAAGGTACCATTTATTGCCCAGCCCAAATGATTTTTACAAAAGCTTTTCATATTGCAGGAAACTTGGAAAGAGAAGAATTGTTCATCTTTCCCCGAGTGTACATGGAGAACACTGGCATCACCATGAAATCAGGAATGGGCAGGTCCTGCTCAGTAAGACCTGACCGAGGTTTCTGATAAACCAGGATGTGGCAGAGAAGCTGGCCCAAACCAGCAAGAACCAAGATGGCTGGGGGAAACAACCTCAGCTTACCCCCCTGCTTGTCAGACCCTGCTGATAATGCTGCAGCAAACTAAGAAACCAGCACCATGACCGTGTACATGTGCGGTGACTACTACTAGAAGCTGCTGGGTGGCTTAAAAAGAGGAGGGACCCTTGGTTCTGGGGACTCCCCAACCCTTTCCTAGAAATCTTATGAATAGCCCTCCTTCTGCTTAACCTAAATTAAAGAGAAGGTATAAAATAAGATCCCAGAAACTCACAGAGGGCTACTGTTGCTCTGAGACCTAGCGCTTGCTCTATGGGGCAGCCTCCCTCTTTCTTTTCTTGCTTTAATAAAATTGCTTGTGCCTTAAAAAAGAAATAAGAAAGAAAAAGAAAAAACTTATCTGGTTGAGAATCTTTGATTATATTATACATACAGGGAGGTGCAGCATGATGGCGGACAGGATGGATGTGTAGCCCACCTCTCCCAAGTCATCAGGTGAGAGGGAGGGGGGTCTGGATCTTTTCCCCATGTGGATTATTGGTGTGGATAGACAGCTGGAGACATGCAGCAAATTGGCGGACTGCTGTATATGAGGTGTAATTTAAAACCATGGACTCTGTTATAGAGATTTTCCCTGCCTGGCCACGCTGGCTGGCAGTGGGCCCCTCCCTCACGGAGGACAGCAGTTTGCAATTCCTGGCAAAACCCAATTGACGAAAATTTATTCCTGAGCTGAGTCTGGCGACCAGAAA
Organism: Nycticebus coucang; assembly: GCF_027406575.1. Lineage (NCBI taxonomy): Eukaryota > Metazoa > Chordata > Mammalia > Primates > Lorisidae > Nycticebus > Nycticebus coucang. The sequence continues at coordinate 94,270,472 of NC_069793.1, read as the reverse complement.
GGGGTGCCGCTCAGAGCCACAATGGGCTAAGCAGCCCGATGGAAAATTGAAGGGAAGGGATCCCACCCAGAAAACAGACATTTTGAATTGTCTGAAATGGCGGACATCTTCTCCCAGAACAACAGGAGTGATTAAATAGACCGGAACATTCTTGGCGAGAAACATTGGTGTGGGCTTGCAGTTCAGGCTGTGTGGTGAACTGGTGGGTGGCTGGACTCAAAAGTCCAGACTCTAAGCCACAAAAATTGAGGAAAAGGTCTCTGTACACCGCAGCGGTGGGAGATGGTGGCAGCCAGCCCCTCCCCCACAGCAGATTGCAGTTGCCAGTTTGTGGCAGAACTTGGGAGCAGGGTGGAAAGATTTGTGAAGCGTGGACTCCTGCACCGAGTTGGGAGGTGGGATAGGAGTGCTGTCTGGAACAGAGCAGCCTGAGGTTGGACAACAATTAGGTAATAAACTTTTATAGAAACTCCAAATGGAGATCGGCCAGGTAGGGTGGTTACTGTGGTAACAGTGTAAACTGTGAATCAGGTATAAGCCTGGGAACCACTCACAGCGCCACCTGGTGTCCAGAAAGTATATTGCATTATAAATATATTCCTATGGAAGTTGATCCTCCGTCATACATATGTGTATTTCTACATAATACAAGAATAATATTTTTGTGGTTGGCACTTTTTTCTCTCTTTTTTTTCTCATAATTTTCTTGGAGGAGCTAATTTTTTTATTTGTATTTTTTCAATTTTTGATTTTTTCTTTCATCTTTTTCAACTTTTTTATGAATACTTTTTCTCCCTTCTCTCTTCCTCCTCTGCCCTTCTTATGGTTTCTGAGAGTGCTTACAGCAGATTTCTAGAGGGTTTTTTTGTTTGTTTGTTTTTTTATTTTTTCAATTATTTTATGATTATCATTATTTTTATTGTAGTTGTTTTTGTTGTTGTCTGTATGTCTGTGTGTTTCTGATTGTTCATGCATCTGTGGGCTTGAGTCTGGTAGCCTTTTTATCTGTTTATTTGCTCATTTGGTCTCAATGTGGTTGGTGTTTTGCTAAATCCTTGGGTTGGCTATTTTCCCTAACTCCAATTTTCACATTCAATAAGAACAAGGGGGAACAGGGTACGACGGCCGATTAGAGCCAGCTCTCAATAGAAGCTCCAGTCCGGAGGGAGAGAGAACGACCAAAAGGAACCCAACAAAGCTGAAGGACGGGAGCTGAGCTGAGACATGAGATAGATAATTGCTCCTATTCCCTGATGAGGCAAGCTTTGACTCCAAAGAAACTATTTTCAGGTATATATTTCATCCCAAAGAAGCTGTGTGGCCGTCCCCACCCCTAAAAGAGTTGCTTGCTTACTGTGGGATCTCTACTGGTGAGCGATAAACTGAGGCTCTCCTTCCTCACACCACCAAAGGGAATTGCTGGAAGTTGGGACTCCTTCTCGAGAGCCCCTGCAGTGAGTCTAGGAATTACCTTGTCTGGCAGGAAATTTGAACAAATATTTTCCTTCCCACCTTGATTCAGTCTACCCACCACCCCAACAACCCCCTGGCCTGGCAGTCTAGAAGTCCTCCAGAATCCAGAATTTCTGCATTTCTTGGCTAGGATTGGGCATTGCATAGACAGTGGCAGTACAGCTGTGCTATACCTGTGAATCCAGTAACTGCACAGAAAGACATAGAGGGAAAGGTGACTGACCTGGCCCCAAAAAAGAGTATCTCAACAGCAGATGGAGGCTTGGGTTCCCACACTGCAGGTGGAGGCTCAGAAACTGCTGAGGTGCATGAACCCAAGAGGAGGCACCTCCCACCCAACTTCAGCATTAGTAGAGTGTTCCTGCTGGGGTCTAACTCTGGAGAGTCATCTCCTCAACTCTGTGGCCTGCAAGAGGGAAACAGACCTCGCCCTATAGGGATTCCAAGGCCCCAGAACAGCGGCAACAAAGGCGCAGTGGCTGAGGGAGAAATTCTTTTGATGTCTAGATATCCTCAGGTTTGGACTGAGCTCAGGTGGAACTTTCTTCACCTGCCATTGAGCACCTGAGGCAGACAGACCTCAGCTTCCACTGCTGGATAGTGGTAGACTGTGGTAACCATGAGGAGGAGGCAATGACCTCACTCTGACTCTGTCAGGCACATAGCCCTGGCACATTTGCTTATTGGACAGAACAGGGCCACAGCAACTGGGTTAACAGAGACTGCTGGTGGGAATACTAGAGGCTGGGGTGACCAACGTTCAGTGGTGAAAGATGACCAAGATGGGGTAAGAGGCATCAACCGCCTGGCTCTAAACCTCCTACTGGACGGGCCTCTCTAACCCCTCAGAGTACCAGAGGTGCTCCAATCGCACTTGAGCTGCCAATAGACCCCTAACATCTAGTTGCTGGAGTCCTCTTGAACTCTCTAGCTAGAGAGTGGGGGCTGTCTGGGACAATTGGTCTGGAACTCTTGAACTGGACAAATTACCCGAGGACCCTCCAAGTTGGGACCCTGTTTTTACTGTAGTGGGAAGATTTGATTGTCCTCTTCCAGATATTACCAGTGGGGAAGGGATGTCCTAGTTGCTTGTATTACATCAAAGCTGAAACTGCAACCTAGAGTTACTGATTCACTAGGATTGGACAGAGATCAGGTGAATACAAGGCAGAGCCACCTACCCCCACTACACCAAGCAGGCCTCTAGAATCACAGACTGTAGTACTGTACTGGTCCTTTGCAAAATTATACAGGAAAAGCTGCAGTCACCAGTCACAGTTCTTAGGTGAAGGGCTAGTCAACCACAACCGTAGAAGTTTCCAGTCCAATTCCACCTTACCTGCTCATCTAGCTAAACACTGAAAAACAGTCATGGGGCGGAATCAGCGGAAAAACTGGCAACATGAATAAACAGAACAGTCCTACTCCACCAGGGAATGACAAACCAGCCAATCCCGAGGATCCCAGTCACAAACAGATAGCTGAGATGTCTGAAATTGCATTTAGAATTTGGATTGCAAACAAGATCAACAGAATGGAAGTAAAGATGGAGGTAGAAATTGTAGGATTAATTCAGAAGATGTCTCAAGATTTCAATGAATTCAAAGACAAAATCACCAAAGATTTAGACACATTGAGAAAAGAAGTTGCAGCTTTACATGATATGAGAAATACAGTAGAATCCCTCAGTAACAGAATGGAACAGGCAGAAGAAAGGATTTCCGACATCGAAAACAAAGCTTTTGAACCATCCCAAACGTTCAAAGAGGAAGAGAAATGGAGAGCAAAAACAGATCATTCTCTCAGAGAGCTCTGGGATAACTTGAAGAAAATCAATATTCGCCTTATATGGATTCCTGAAGGTGATGAAGTAGCTTCGCAAGGCACAGAGGCCCTTCTTCATGAGATTATGAAAGAGAACTTTCCAGACATGCCAAGAGATCCTGAAATCCAGATAGCAGATAGTTTCAGAACCCCAGCACGACTCAACCCAAGTAAGACATCCCCCAGCCACATCATAATTAACTTTACTGAAGTTAATATGAAGGAGAAAATCCTGAAAGCAGCCAGACGTAAAAAAACCATAACCTGCAAGGGGAAGAATATTAGAATGACTGCTGATCTCTCTGCTGAAACCTTTCAAGCCAGAAAAGGGTAGTCATCGACTTTTAATCTCCTAAAACAAAATAACTTTCAACCCAGGATCCTGTACCCAGCTAAACTGAGCTTCATTTATGATGGAGAAATTAAATACTTTAATGACATTCAGATGTTGAATAAATTTGCCATAACTAAACCAGCTCTCCAGGATATCCTCAAACCTATTCTCCATAATGGCCAGCACAACTCTCCACCACAAAAGTAAACTCACTCTGAAACTTTTGATCAAATTCCAAATTCCACAGTGGCGAAAGGATTAAAAATGTCCACTGGTCTTTCGAAAAACTCGATACCCAAAATTATACCAGGCCTATCAACATTCTCAATTAATGTGAATGGATTAAATTGTCCTCTAAAGAGGCACAGGCTGGCTGACTGGATACAAAAACTCAGACCAGATATCTGCTGCATACAAGAATCTCATCTTATCTTAAAAGATAAATATAGTCTCAGGGTGAAGGGATGGTCATCTATATTCCAGGCAAATGAAAAACAGAAAAAGGCAGGTGTTGCAATTTTATTTGCAGATACAATAGGCTTTAAACCAACAAAAGTAAGGAAAGATAAGGAGGGTCACTACATATTTGTTAAGGGCAAGACTCAATATGATGATATTTCAATTATTAATATTTATGCACCCAAAGAAAATGCACCTCAATTTATAAGAGAAACTCTAATGGACATGAGCAACTTGATTTCCTCCAGGTCCATAGTAGTCAGAGATTTTAATACCCCTTTAGTGGTGTTGGATAGATCCTTCAAAAAGAAGCTAAGCAAAGAAATTTTAGATTTAAACTTAACCATCCAACAATTGGATTGAACAGATATTTATAGAACATTTTATCCTAACAAAACTGAATACACATTCTTCTCATCAGCTCATGGAACGTACTCCAAAACTGATCACATCTTAGGCCACAAATCTAACCTCAGAAATTTTAAAAGAATGGAAATTATTCCTTGCACCTTCTCAGACCATCCTGGAATAAAAGTGGAACTCAGCAACAAGAAGAACCTGCATACTCATACAAAAACATGGAAACTGAATAATCTCATGCTGAATGATAAATATAGCTGGCTCATAGATGAGATTAAGAAGGAAATAAACAGATTTTTGGAACAAAACGACAATGAAGACACGAATTGTCAGAACCTCTGGGATACGGCAAAGGCAGTCCTAAGAGGGCAATTGATAGCACTGCAAGCCTTCCTCAAAAGAAGAGAAAGAGAGGAAGTTAACAACTTAATGGGACATCTCAAGCAACTGGAAAAGGAAGTACATTCCAATCCAAAACCCAGCAGAAGAAAAGAAATAACCAAAATTAGAGCAGAATTAAATGAAATTGAAAATAAAAAAATTATATAACAGATCAATAAATCAAAAAGTTGTTTTTTTTTTTAAAAGGTCAATAAAATAGATAAACCTTTAGCTAACCTAACCAGGAAAAAAAGAGTGATATCTCTAATTTCAGCAATCAGAAATTGGTAAAGACAAAATAACAACAGACTCCTCAGAAATTAAAAAAATCCTCAATGAATACTACAAGAACCTTTATTCTCAGAAATATGAAAACCTGAAGGAAATCAACGAATTCTTGGAAGACTTAGCCAGAATGAGGTGGAAATGTTGAACTGGCCTATATCAAGTTCTGAAATAGCACCAACTATACAAAATCTCCCTAAAAAGAAGAGCCCAGGTCCAGATGGCTTCACATCATAATTCTACCAAACTTTTAAAGAGTAACTAGTACCTGTATTACTCAAACTTTTCCAAAATATAGAAAAAGAAGGAATACTACCCAACACATTCTATGAAGCAAACATCACCTTGATCCCCAAACCAGGAAAAGACTCAACAAGAAAAGAAAATTATAGACCAATATCACTAATGAATATTGATGCAAAAATATTCAACAAGATCCTAGCAAACAGAATCCAGCAACACATAAAACAAATTATACACCATGACCAAATGGGTTTTACCCCAGGGTCTCAAGGCTGGTTTAATATACGTAAATCTATAAATATAATTCAGCAAACAAATAAATTGAAAAACAAAGACTATATGATTCTCTCAATTGATGCAGAAAAAGCTTTTGATAATATCCAGCATCCTTTTATGTTCATAACACTTAAGAAAATGGGTACAGAAGGGACATTTCTTAAACTAATAGAGACCATCTACAACAATCCTACAGCCAATATCGTATTGAATGGAGTCAAATTGAAATCATTTCCACTCAGATCAGAAACTAGGCAAGGTTGCCCCATTGTCTCCATTGCTCTTTGACATTGTTTTTTTTTTTTTTTTTTTGTAGAGACAGAGTCTCACTGTACCGCCCTCGGGTAGAGTGCCGTGGCGTCACACGGCTCACAGCAACCTCCAACTCCTGGGCTTAAGCGATTCTCTTGCCTCAGGCCTCTGGAGTAGCTGGGACTACAGGCGCCCGCCACAACACCCGGCTATTTTTTGGTTGCAGTTTGGCCGGGGCTGAGGTTTGAACCCGCCACCCTCGGCATATGGGGCCGGCGCCCTACTCACTGAGCCACAGGCGCCGCCCTGCTCTTTGACATTGTAATGGAAGTTTTAGCCATCGCAATTAGGGAAGAAAGGTGATCAAGGGTATCCATATAGGGTCAGAAGTGATCAAACTTTCGCTCTTCACAGATGATATGATTGTATATTTGGAAAACACCAGGGATTCTACTACAAAACTCTTAGAAGTGTTTTGGAATACAAGGAATACAAGGAATTTGGAATACAAGGACTACAACAATGTTTCAGGATACAAAATCAACACCCATAAATCTGTAGCCCTTTTATATACCAACAATAGCCAAGCTGAAAAAAACAATCAAGAATGCTATTCCATTTACAGTAGCGCCAAAGGAGATGAAATATTTGGGAGTTTATCTGACAAAGAATGTGAAAGATCTCTATAAAGAGAACTATGAAACTCTAAGAAAAGAAATAGCTGAAGATGTTAACAAATGGAAAAATATACCATGCTCATGGCTGGGAAAAATCAACATTGTCAAAATGTCTATATTACCCAAAGCAATATACAATTTTAATGCAATCCCTATTAAAGCTCCATTTCATACTTTAAAGATCCTGAAAAAATAATACATCGTTTTATATGGAATCAGAAAAAACCTCAAATAGCCAACACGTTCCTCAGAAATAAAAACAAAACAGGAGGAATTACGCTACCAGACCCCAGACTATACTATAAATCGATAGTGATCAAAACAGCACGGTACTGGCACAAAAACAGAGAGGTAGATATATGGAACAGAATAGAGAACCAAGAAATGAACCCAGCTACTTACCGTTATTTGATATTTGACAAGCCAATTAAAAACATTCAATGGGGAAAAGATTTCCTATTTAACAAATGTGCTGGGTGAACTGGCTGGCGACCTGTAGAAGACTGAAACTGGACCTACACCTTTCACCATTAACTAAGATAGACTCTCACTGGATTAAAGATTTAAACTTAAGACATGACACTATAAAAATACTAGAAGAAAGTGCAGGGCAAACTCTTGAAGGAATCAGCCTGGGCGAATATTTTTTGAGGAAGACACCCTGGGCAATTGAAGCTGCATCAAAAATACACTATTGGGACCTGATGAAGCTAAAAAGTTTCTGCATAGCCAAGAACACAGTTAAGTAGAGCAAGCAGACAGCCCTCAGAATGGGAGAAGATATTTGCAGGATATGTCTCCGACAAAGGTTTAATAACCAGAATCCATAGTGAACTCAAACGTATTAGCAAGAAAAGAACAAGTGATCCCATCTCAGGCTGAGCAAGAGACTTGAAGAGAAACTTCTCTGAAGAAGACAGGCGCACGGCCTACAGACACATGAAAAAATGCTCATCATCCTTAACCATCTGAGAAATGCAAATCAAACTACTTTGAGATATCATCTAACTCCAGTAGGATTAGCCCACATCACAAAATCCCCAAACCAGAGATGTTGGTGCAGATGTGGAGAAAAGGGAACACTTCTGCACTGCTGGTGGGAATGCAAACTAATACGGTCCTTTGGGAAAGATGTTTGGAGAATACTTAGAGATCTAAAAATAGATCTGCCATTTGATCCTATAATTCCTCTACTAGGTATATATCCAGAAAACCTAAAATCGCACTATAACAAAGATATTTGTACCAGAATGTTTATTGCAGCCCAATACATAATTGCTAAGTCATGGAAAAAACCCAAGTGCCCATCGACTCATGAATGGACTAATAAATTGTGGATGGAATATTATGCAGCTGTAAGGAAAGATGGAGACTTTACCTCCTTCATATTTACATGGATGGAGCTGGAAAATATTCTTCTTAGCAAGTTATCTAAAGAATAGAAGAAAAAGTACCCAATGTACTCAGCCCTAATATGAAACTAATTTATAGCTTTCATATGAAGGCTACAACCCAATCTCACTACAAGAATATGGGGAAGGGGGCAAGGGATGGGAGGGGAGGGGGAAGGTAGGGTGGAGGGAGGGTGATTGGTGGGTCCAGACCTAGGGTGCATCTTGGAAGGGTGCAGGTGAAGTTTACTAAGTGTAGAGTATAAGGGTTTGAATAGAATAATTAAGAAAACGCCATGAAGGCTGTGTTAACCAGTTCAGTGAAAATATTTCAGACTGTATATGGAACCTGCACATTGTATTTCATGATTGCATTATTGTATACAGCTATGATTTAATAAAAAAAATAAATTATACATACAATAAGTAGAATTAGTCACGGCATCACACAGTCCTTTGTTACTGTGCCATATAATTATTTCAATGTATTAAAACTTCTCTATGAATATATTTTTTATGTATTATTTTCTAAATTTAAAAATATATATTAACCAATAAGAAAAGCTGATATAGCAATATTAATATCAGATAAAAGAATTTACAGTGAAGAGACTGTCATTACCTATTTCAGTGTCTTATCAGCTCTTAAATCTTTCAAGAGCAGAAACTTTGTGTTTGCATTCTTGGCATTTGGCCAAGATTTAAGTTATTTTGCTGAATATAAGTGCTAAAATTCACAAGCACAAGGTTTGGAATCAGAAGATCAATTAAAGATCTATGCTTGGCTCAGTGCCTGTAGTACAGTGGTTAAGGCACCAGCCACATACAGTGATGCTGGTGGGTTCAAACCCAGCCTGGGTCCAGCTAAACAACTATAACAACAACAACAAAAATAGTCGGGTGTTGTGGCGGGCACCTGTAGTCCAAGCTAGTTGGGAGGCTAAGGCAAGAGAATCGCTTAAGCCCAAGAATTTGAGGTTGATGTGAGCTGTGACGCTACGGCACTCTACCGAGGACGACATAATGAGACTCTGCCTCAAAAAACCCCAAAAAACAAACAAAAAAAAGACCTATGCTTCTTTACTCTTTTTAAGTAATTTTATGCCATTATACTGAATGCTTTTTTGTAACAGATTCAGATTTTTCACTGGAGGGGAATGTGGCAGAGAGAACTAGGTAGCTCCTCCATGCTTCACTTCTTTGAGCATCCAGCTGACTACATTTGCCAGCTACACTAGAAATTAGGCATAGCCGTGTAGTTAAGTTCTCACTGATGGAATATAAACAGAAATATGTGGCATTTCCAGACATGGCCCACACCACAGAAACCTACACGTGGTCCTCATCACTTATCTAAAGCCCACTTCACAGGCTGTATGCTTAGGACTTACAGCAGCCTCTGTTCCTGCGATTACGTGGAGGAGAACTGACCATAAAACTAAATACCTACTGTGGATTGTCACTTGAGTAAGACAAACTTTGTACGTATTAAGACACTGAAATTTGGGGGCAATCTGTTTCTGTTTAGTCTACCTTAAACAATGAAGTAAAACAAAATCTAAAAATATTGTGTGGATAATCTTGGGCAAGTCATGTAACTTCTAGGACTCAATTTCCTCATTTGTGAAAGGAGAATAACATCAATTTAGAATTTAGAAAATTAAAAGATAATCTTTGTAAAAGTATTTTATAAACTTTAGAGTACAAACAGTCCTAGTAACTAAAAAGGGGGAAGTACTTAAGACTTTAAATCTATAGAATAGATTTAATAAGGTAAAAAAATTATTATTTTAGGATGCTACCACTCTTCTTAAATCTTTTATTTTCTAATTGCATATTTTAAAAAACTCTAAATTTTTGTGTGGTATTCAAAGACCTAATTAACAATTCAATTTGTGTTTTCAGAGTAACTTTCTACTACTAGTCATTTCCATGTTCATGCCGTATCCTTATAGAGCTGAAATAGCTCATATAAAGAATAAACAAAAAAGATGAATGTTTTATCAGAATTTATGCTTCTATTGTCTTGTTTGAATTATTCCTCTATTGATTAGGATATTAGTATAACTATATAACTTGTAATTATATAATCGTAACATTATATTAATAATGGATTATGTAGTATTCATTCACTATAACTAAAACATACATTCTTCAGTGTTTAGAAAGAGTACTTATATTTAAAACCATTGGAAGACTAAAGAAATTATTACTTGTATCATATTTTACTAATTATGACACAAAAATGATAGCCAAAATATTTATTATTAATACACCATTTAAACCTCTTACCTAAAAATCATTTTCAGCCACTGAAAAGTGAACTTCCTCACAGAAACATTTAATATTATCAAAGGTATTTGAACATTAACTCCATTAAGTTATATAATCAATAACAGGGTAACTATCTGGTAATGTTTTAAACATTTCAAATGTAGACTGGCCACATATTACATTTTATTTAAAGCTGAAGCAATAAAGGTTTGTTCTGCTAAGACAGCCTTTGTTGTCACGTGATCCTACTGGTTTTTTAGAAACAGAGCTGCTCCACACTGAATCCACTGGTCTTGGTTGCCCCCGCACGGAACGCTGACATTGGTTACCACACGATCCCTTTCAGCACTTGTGTAAACAGGCAAGGAGATGCATTCATCAGGAGAATACGGGCCATATGCACCCTGATTAAAAAAAATTTGATTTAAAATATAGCAATATACTATAATGAACATATTATTAGATAACCAAAGAAACAAACACAAAACCTCCCTGTTGGGATGCCAGCCCAAATACAGCTCAGGTGAATCGTAGATTATCTGCTGGAAATGAGACTCTGCTTACTACTCTGGCTCCTCTCTGTGGAGGAGGGACATACTGCCTGTGTCTAGCTGGCAGTATCTTGATCTCTGAAACCACTGCTCTGACTATTCTGGTCCTTGATATATATCAGCAAGACCCTTTGAAAAATGATGCATTCCTAACATCTTTTTTTTTTTTTATTAAATCATAGCTGTGCACATTAATGCAATCATGGGGCACCATACACTAGTTTCATAGACCGTTGACACATTTCCATCACACTGGTTAACATAGCCTTCCTGGCATTTTCCTAGTTATTGTGCTAAGACATTTACATTCCACATTTACTAAGTTTCACATTTTCACATAATAAAATTCATTCTTATGTAGAATCCTTCCCCAAATAGATAAAAATCTGTCCTGAATCTTTGTGTTTGCATTGATAAAAAATCAAAATAAAGAAAATACTTTAAAAAATCAAAATAAAGAAAATACTACTCTGGATTATATTAATCAAATAAGAAGTCATGGAGAAGCTGAATCCTGAGTTGGGTCTTGGAAAGAAATGTAGGATTTGGAGTAAAGGGAATTTTCAGCTGTTGTCACTGACTAATCCCTTACCTCTTGTCCAATTCTACTTACATGGCACAGCTTCAGGATTCAGAAATTACTGTCATTGTCATAACTCCTTTGGCCAATTTTAGGCATTTTTCTGGTGTTGCCAAGAAATTCTTTAGCAAAGAGCAGACAAACATTACATATTGTGTTGAACTGAAGTGGCCATGAAGCCTATTTTTAATCCCAGGAAAGGTCTTAAATTATCTTTTTTCTGCCACCTGATATTTGTTTTGCTTCCCTTTGGTTCTGTGATCAACAATGAAATAGAAACAGCACACTACGTGTTAAATGTCTCACAATGCTATTCCTTTCCAGTCAGGAGATTTTCTCAATCTATTTGAATGTGAAGAAAATGTCTCTTTAAATTAGAAACTTAACAATAACGCAACATTGATTCTTTGAAAATTTACTCACAATTCACTAGTTTTTATGTATATTTCCCAAATCCTTCCATATCTGCTCTTAGTTGTAGGCTTTGTTTGTTTGTTTATTTATTATTTATTTAGAGACAGAGTCTCAAGCTGTCACCCTGGGTAGAGTGCTGTGGTGTCACCGCTCACAGCAACCTCCAACTCGGACTCAAGCGATCCTCTTGCCTCAGTTTTTCTATTTTAATAAAGATGGGAGGCTTGCTTTTGCTCAGGCTGGTCTCAAACTCCTGAGCTCAAGGGATCCACTTGCCTCTGCCTCCCAGAGTGCTGGGGTTACCTGGCCACTTTCTTTGTTTCAAAGCAAAGTATCATGGCAGATTCTTGATACTTCACTCACTGCTTCTCTACAATCTTGGAAGGGGTAAATGTTATTACTTCTGTAAAAAACTTTCAATGGACCTGCTTAAGTTACCAATAAATAAATGGTCAAGGTAGAAACAAAACTACGTACTTTTGGGATTCTCACTGTTGCATAATGCTTTGTGCATACAGAAGTCCCATGAATGTTGCTTCACTCAGTTAAACTCTTGTGACCCAGTTCTCTCTCTAATATGTTTAACAGGCATAGCATAAGACCCTGCTGGACCAAAATGTTTGGATGAAACTAAAATATTATTAATAACTATTAACAAATACATTGTGTTCAATCCATGCAGTAAAGGAGACACAGTAGATTGAACCTCCATAGTTGCCCAACTACTCACCTGATTTTCACAGAGCAGACCTACACATGTACGCATCAGTACAACAGGCCTAGTTCCTTATGTTGACTGGTTGCTTTCAGTCCCCTGGGTGGTCAACTTACAGATAATTCATATCATATTACATGTAAACAAACTTTTGTGTAATTAAAATTTTTAATTATGATTAAAGTGGTTAATGTGTTGATACATCATACCATTATTAAAAGCAAAACTGGTTATCTCAGTTCAATAAGGAGGCTAAAATCTGAAATTTTATACTTATTTGAACCAGTTAAATTTTCATAGAAAAAAATTATGTAAACAAACATCTTGCAAAATTTTTCTGCTTCCCTAAAGTGTCTAAGAAAACCCTAAATGTCTCACAAGAAAATTAACTTCTCATACGCCTGGCAAAGCAGCCTAAAAGCACACATATTCTACAAATAGCAAGTGGTACACTAGTATTTCAAAGAAGACAATTCTTGGCTTGGTGCCCGTAGCTCAGTGGTTAGGACGCCAGCTACATGCATTAGGGTTAGTGGGTTTGAAACTGGCCCGGGCCTGCTAAACAACAATGACAACAATAACAACAACAACAACAAAAATAGCCAGGTGTTGTGGTGGGCGCCTCTAGTTCCAGCCACTGGGAGGCTGAGGCAAGAGAATCACTTAAGCCCAAGAGTTTGAGATTGCTGCAAGCTATGACACCACGGCACTCTACCCAGGGTGACAAAGTGAGACTGACTCAAAAAAATAAAATAAAAAAGAAAGAAGACAATTCGGTTTACAAAGGCAAATGGTGACACAGTAGTTCCTCCTCATCCACGAGGGTACGTTCTAGGACCCTCAGTGGATGCCAGAAACCGCAGATGGTACCAAACCCTGTGTATGCTGTTTCTTCCCAGATATATGTAACTGTGATTAAGCTTAATTCATTAATATAAATTAGATGCAGTAAGAGCTTAACAAAAATAATAAGATAGAACAATTATTACATACCGTAAGAAAAAATATGTGGATATGGTTTTTTTCAAAATATTGTATTATATTAGATTCCTTTTGTTTCTGACCATGGTAGACTGTGTAACTGAGACTACAGATAAGGGGTGACTATTGTACTACACATTAGATGTCACTCAGCCAACAAACTACAGAAAGTAACAAAATAGACAACAAAAAACAAAACCAAAACACAATGTAAACAAAATCACTAGATTACGTTAATTGTCTAATTTTAATCAACTTCATTATAATAAGACACATATGAAGGTAAAAAATATTATTTCTCATCAGTTTACGCATAGTCCAACTTACTCTAATACCTGCTTTCTGAATGTGTATGAATCAAGTCAATGAAAGGGAGATGTCAGGAAATCAGAGATTTAGTGCGTATGTAAGTGGCATGATTTAGTAATGTGCCTCTGGGGAAAATATCTCAAAACAGGTAACAAAACAACTTGCTACAAATGAATACATATTTTGAAGACTTTTTTCTATCAGGAATGTCTAGCAATCTTTCAGAATGTTTATTTTGGAAGAGAGATACTTCCCTCATTTTCTTTCCTTCCTTCCTCTCCTCCCTTCCCCTCCCCTCCCTCCCTCTCCCCTCCCCTCCCCTCCCCTCCCCTCCCTCCCTCCTTTCTTTCTTTCTCTCTCTCTCTCTCTCTCTCTCTCTCTTTCTCTCTTTCTTTCTTTCTTTCCTGAGAGTCTCATTCTGTTGCCCTGTAGCATCACAGCTCACAGCAACCTCCAAGCAACCTCAGACGTCTGGGCCCAGGTGATTCTCTTGCCTCAGCCTCCCAAGCAGTTAGGACCACTGGTATACCTGCCCCAACAGCTGGCCTTTTTTTTTTGGTTGCAGTTGTCATTGTTGTTTGGCAGGCCAGGCCTGGATTCGAAGCCACCCACTCTGGTGCATGTGGCTGGTGCTCTAGCCACTGAGCCACAGGTGCCCAGCCCCCTCATAATTTTCAATAATGCAACATGAAAGCATTACTTTCATAGTAAGTCCTTGAGGACAAAAATTCACAGAAAAGATATTAAATACTTATTATTTTTAAACCATAGTATATACAAGACAGAGCATTCAATATATATCTTGATATAAAAGATGATAATATTTTAATATCTATAAAAAATAATATAAAATAATACTGTTTTCCAGAGCGGCTCGTGGAATCTTTTATAGTTATATTTTCCTGGAAACACAATTTTTCTGAAGTTGAATTGTCAATTGTGGTTTTGGAATATCTAAGTCCTTGGGGATCATGCTGGCTCAGAACTGTGATGTTGGTGTGGGGTTGATAAACCCTAAGGAGCATTTTGACTGGAAGGATGGAACAAAGGCAGACCAACTTCCTGGGGAAACCCAGAGCAGGCATCACTGCGACCGAGATGCCGTAAAGCGTTATTCCCCAAATCTCATGTGCAATACAAAATCCTGATGGACGGGAGGCTATAGGTGCATGAGAAGGTTGTGTGATAACTTCTGGGACTTTTCAGAGCTTGTAATGCAAGAATTTCCAAAGGGAGGAAATACTGTGCTTATTAATTGTGTTTGAACAATTTTTCACAGAGAATTATCCTGGAATAATGTTGTACAGAAATGTGTTGAGAAATGCTTTGGGAAAAGTTAATGCTTTGGAGGATAAATGGACATATTAGTTCGTACCTACATTGATTTAGCCAACAGCACTGAGCTGGAACTGTAGTGTGAATGAATGGTCTGAGTGTTGGTTATGTTATTCTTATTAATAGTGCACATGACGGTAAACAGAAACACTAGGTTGATAGTTAACCAACATTTTACTTCTTTTCAATTTTCCTTAAATTCATACTTCCAATTTTGTTATTCACAAAGTACACTGCATTAAAAACAGAGGTGATGATAGAGCCTCCTCCTGCTGCCCCAGTAAAAGTCTTTGAATGTGTTGCTCATGTCTTTTTACGCATAGTCACATATTAAAACAATGTCAAAGAGATTTTTTTAATCTTCTGTAACTTAAAATGTTCTTTGAAAACTGAAGGTGCAGCCTACTGCAAAGCGATGTTGTGCAAAGACAGGGTTTGCTGGAATGAAGCTACTTGGGGCTGTTGGGTGTTGGATAATATTGTGGAAATAATTTGTGAAAAAAACCTCCTTCTGGCCTATAAAAGTTGAGTCACCAAAGTTCTGAACTGTGTTATTTCATCCAAGCTAATTAAAGAATTCTGGACTTTCTGCAACAAAGTAGGTATAGGAATAAATGGGAAAAGTAATTCTTTTCACTGGCTTATATAAATCGATGGTATTTCTTTTGATTTACACTCAAAAGAATTTAAAAGGGAAGAGTTTGGAGGGAAGAATTTCTTCCCTCCAAGGAGAAATGTGTTAAAATGTTGATGTTCCTTTGGCTTGGCACCCGTAGCTCAGTGGTTATGGTGCCAGCCACATACAATGAGGCTGGTGGGTTCGAGTCCAGCCCGGGTCAGCTAAAACAACAATGACAACTGCAACAAAAAATAGCTGGGCATTGTGGCGGGCATCTATAGTCCCAGCTACTTGGGAGGCTGAAGAAACAGAACCGCTTAAGCCCAGGAGTTGGAGGTTGCTGTGAGCTGTGATGCCACAGCAGTTCACCAAGGGAAACAGAGAAACTGTCTCCAAAAAAAAAAGATTGATGTGATTGATGTTTCTTTTCTACTCCATATTCTGTAAAATTTATTAAAAACAGCTGTAGCTCCTCTAAAAAACAATTTTCTTAAAATAATGCTTTTAATCTGAGCAGAAGTTGGAAAGTTTACTCATTTATACAGGATCAAGATTTTTTTTTATAAAGGGCCAGATAGTAAATGTTCTTGGACTCCACATAGCACATGGTCTCTGACACGAGGACTCAGCGCTGCCATTGTGGCCTGGAAGCAGCCACGGACAGCACGTACACAAATGGGCTCAGCTGCTTTCTCAATAGAACTTCATTTTGGACACTGAAACCGAATTTCATACATGTCATGGAATACTATACTTCTGCATTTTTCAATTTTTTAAAAGGTAAAAGCCATTCATAGTTCATGGTCTATTTAGGAAATACATTGGATTCAGCCCATAGGCTGTAGTTTTCCAAACCGTTTATATGGTTAAGGTGGCTCAGTATTAGGCCTAAAGTTTAAGAAAATACCTGGATTTAAATCTTAGTTGCTACCTACTATATAATTTTGGGCAAATGAAATAGTCTCTTAAACCCTCAGATCTCTTAATTTAAAATGAAGATTATAATCCCCATTTCAAAATTTCTGCAAGGCTGAAATATCTGTAAAACAACTTACACAGTGCTTGTTACACTATCAGCTCAAATAAATGCTGATTATTGCTGAAACACTAGTGGTACCATTGTGAAACGCAAGTCACTTACTGATTTTATTCCTTCATTAGCAAAACAGAGAACCTGCTCTACCAAACTCACAAGATTTCTCTGAAAGGTAAGTATAACGGTATTTTACCTGTGCAATCTATTATCCACCCTCTCACTTTAGACCATTCTAGAACTAAAAATCTGATCTTACTACACTCCTGCTCTGGAATCTCGGTGGCTTTCCCCTGACCATTAGGTGTCTAAACTCCGTGCCTGGCTACTTGGCTCTTCACACTTGGTGCTGGCCTTCTACTCCGACTCCCTCCCTACCTGTCCTCCAGGTGAACCATGTTGCCTTTCCCAGCGTAACTCGAGTTCTTGCGGACAGCCACGCATGCACACATGCTGCCCCTCAATCTGCCTTGCCCCCTGTATGTTTTTAATGGCTTCTAAACTACAAAGCACCATAGGAAGTAAGATAATTATCATACTCTTATAAATACATTTTTAAATATTAACAACAGGATAAACGAGGCTTACCATATGTGAGGCCGTATGCCGGAAGTACTTTACACAAGTAAGGACATATTTAATCTTCAGCACGGACCCATAGAAACCTCATTGTCATAATTTTCAAATGAGGAAAATGGCTCACTGAGGTTAAGTACTCTGCCTAAATCACCTCATCCGTAAGCCTGGGAGCTGGGACTGGAATTTAGGTCAGCTGCGGTCCAAAACTGTGTGTTCTGAAACATTGAGCACGTCTCGGATTCTTTCCTTGTTGTGTGTACGAGAGAGATTCTGAAAGTAGTAGCATTACAGGGGAATGGAAGCTCACGGTAAAGGAAGCGAGGGGGA
This sequence comes from Nycticebus coucang, assembly GCF_027406575.1. Lineage (NCBI taxonomy): Eukaryota > Metazoa > Chordata > Mammalia > Primates > Lorisidae > Nycticebus > Nycticebus coucang. The sequence continues at coordinate 94,252,800 of NC_069793.1, read as the reverse complement.
CAGCGGCGTGGGAGTGCCGACATAAACCCTCCCCTTCCATATCACAAAGCAGATCAAAAGCCGGGGGCAAAACCCCTATGTAAAAATAGTAAGAATTCATATTAGTTTTTAGTCATGTCTTTCACAGGCTAAATGCACAATTCATTTGCTCTCTTTACGTGAGCTATTTTTCAAATTATTTTTAGCTTTTCTAATCCTGAGTTTTTTAAAGTATGATGAAACTGGATAGAAATGATACCTGAAGTAAAATATTGCAAAGGGATCACTGCCTGGCCCTGTGAAATCACCCTGCTTTTCATACAAGCCAGGCACAGACGGGCTTTGTCCACACGGCGCTGCATCCTGCTCTGGGTCCAGGTGTGGCCAGTTATGTGGGCATCACTCTCGGTCACTCTCTTCTGTATTACTCTTAGACAGTTACTCTCCATGCTCTATTTTTGTTACCGGGATTTGTCCTTAAGTGAATCAATTTATACTAATCCTACTCTTTTTACCCCCTCATCAAAGCATCACATGAACTTAATTCTATTTTCCAGAGAATTAGTCCATCTCATAATTTGTATTTATTAGAATGTATTTGTTATCATAAAGAACATATTTATAACCACTGGCAAATTCTAGCCTTAACTTTTGTATATAGCTTTCAATTGGTTCACACACCTGAAAACAAAATACGAGTAATTTGTAGTTTACCAACTTTGATAAAAATTTCTTGTAATTTCAAGATTATAATTCACAATTATAGAGCTTTCAACCTCTTTCATCTGACAGTTGTGACAATTAATCTGATTTTAGAGAAAATGAAGCTGATGGGGGACAAAAGGAAGTTTCATAGCAATGTATGTTCTTTAGGTCAGAGGATACTCTCGGAGATCTCTGAGCAAAAATTGCTATTTATTGTTACAGCTTTCTTAGATTTATTTATTTATTTTAGAGACAAGTCTTGCTCCGTCATCCAGGCTGAAGTACAGTGGTGATTATAACTCACAACCTCAGACTCCTGGGCTCAAACCATCTTCTTACCTTAGCCTCCTGAGTAGCTGGGACTGCAGGTGTAAGTGGCATTGTCTGACTAATTTTTTTATTTTTATTCTTTTGTGGAGAAAGATCACTCTCTGTTGCCCAGGCTGGTCTTGAACTCCTGCCCTCAAGTGACCCTCCTGCCTTGGCTTTCCAAGTGTAAGGATTACCAGGTGTGAGCTACTGTGCCTGGTCCATTAGGTTTTTTTTAGAGACAGTCTCACTTTGTCACCCTTGGTAGAGTGCAGTGGTGTCACAGCTCACAGCAACCTCTAGCTCTTGGGCTTAGGCGATTCTCTTGCCTCACCCTCCCAAGTAGTTGGGACTACAGGTGCCTGCCACAACGCCCGGCTATTTTTTTGTTGCAGTTTGGCTGGGGCTGGGTTAGAACTTGCTACCCTCGGTATATGGGGCTGGTGCCCTAGTCACTGAGCCACAGGCACTGCTCATTTTTTTTTTGGAGATAGAGTTTTACTCTGTTGCCCTGGGTAGATATGATGGTGTTATCATAGTTCACAGCAACCTCAAACTCTTGCGCTCTAGTGATTCTCTTGACTCAGACTCCCAAGTAGCTGGGACTAGAAATGCCCCCAGCCACTACACAGGGATAATATTTCTATTTTTAATAGAGATGGGGGGTCTCACTCTTGCTCAAGCTGGTCTTGAACTCCTGAGCTTAAGCAATCCCCTCTCCTTGGCCTCCCTGAGTGCTAGGTTTACAGGTGTGAGCCACTATGCCTGGCCAGTTTTTTTTTTTTTTCCACATATATTCTGATACTTTTGTTTTTTATTTTATAAAGCAAATTTTCTTATAATGAACAATACATGAAGTAGTTTCATTGCTCATGAGATATAGTATCAAGACCTTAAAGTTTATTCACTTTATACTTATATTCTTTTTTTTTTTTTTTGTAGAGATAGAGTCTTGCTTTATGGCCCTCGGTAGAGTGCCGTGGCCTCACACAGCTCACAGCAACCTCCAGCTCCTGGGCTTAAGCGATTCTCTTGGCTCATCCTCCCGAGTAGCTGGGACTACAGGCGCCCACCACAATGCCCGGCTATTTTTTTGGTTGCAGTTTGGCCAGGGCCGGGTTTGAACCCGCCACCCTCGGTATATGGGGCCAGCGCCCTACTGACTGAGCCACAGGCGCCGCCCCTATACTTAAATTCTTAAATTTTTTAAAGTTATGTTTCATCTGTCCTATTTTGAAGGCGTATATGCCTCAAGTTCAATTATTGAAATATTTTTGAATATTGAAAATAACTTCAATAATTGTAGGTTTTGAATGGGAAAAGTTAACCAAACAAGTCTTCATCAAGATTGTTTTCTTCATCTGCTCACCAGCAGCACAGCAACATGGTATATGTAGTGTAAGGCCAGGTACCTCGGAATACCTTGATCCGGTCACTTTCTATGTGCCTAATTGTGCAAAGTCGTCTAACTTGTGTGAGCATGTGTCCTCATGTTTTAAATGGGAATAATAATATATTCCTTGAACAAGTGCTCTGAGGAGTATTTGAAATAAAGAATATAAGGCATTTAGAATACATTGCTGAAAATAAGAGGAACACAATATATGACAGTTCTTATTATCATCAAAACCTTCTTCTTAACCAGGCAATCAATTCTTTTTTTTTTTTTGTGTGTGTGTGGTTTTTGACCGGGGCAGGGTTTGAACCCACCACCTCCAGCATATGGGACCGGCGCCCTACTCCTTGAGTCTCAGGCGCCACCCCAGGCTATCAATTCTTTAGAAACTAAAACTGTGTTATTCTTTCCCTAACAAAATGAAAGTTTTAAAGCTATACATCTTAAAAAATTAGAAAGATAAAGTATTTTGGCAGTAAATTTGTTCAAATGCAGGTGAGATTAGAAAAATAGATAGGCCAAAAATACCTTATTGAAAAGATATAATCTTTTTTGGGGCGGGACACAATGATAAGAGTGTCCTTATATATTTCTTATCTAACAAAAGGAAACAATGTAACCTGGATCTATGTACCCTCAATGAACTTCCAATAATAAAAAAAAGAGAAGAGATATAATCTAATTAATGATTGAAGACACAGAAGTCTGTGCCTGTTAAAATGTGTTACCTGTGGGATCCAGCCCATAAAACAAGGAAGAACTGACGACACACTCGGTGAGTCGTGCTGGTTTTCGGAGAGTCGGTTTCCATCAAAACCACATCCTTCCAGTAATAAACCACTGATCTGCCACGGAAACACACAGACCATTAGAACAAGCATTAATGTCTGGGCTGTCAGGAGCGACTGCATTGCATCTTCTGAACAAAGGCGACACTCTCCAGTAATGACAAAAAAGGAGTAAGGATGGTAAGACCTGGTCTAGTGCTCTGGTCACTGTAAACTTCTTTTAGACTGAATTCTTGTTTTTAAGCAAATATTTTTAGAAATAATTGTTAATGTCATCAGTTATATAACTGTAGGTGTCTTGACACTAGATTAATAGAAATACAGTGCTTAAAGCCAAAAACTTATTCTTTCTCCAAAAGGGAGGGAAGAAATACGTAATTAAAGAGGAAACGGGTACTATGCTTAGAATTCTGACATCTTTTAAAGAATAGAACAAAGTTTAGAAAATTTAATGAAAAGTTCCTGACATGCAATGCAGGGCTGAAAGAAAAAGAAAAAAAAGAGAATTAACATCTTTCTCTAAGGTAACCTTAGTGTAAATTTAAGAAATTTTGAAAATGAAAGTACAGTGCTTTGGTAATACTAGCTTCATATATCTTCTTGGAAAGTATTCATTTGTTTAGTTTCTCCAGTGTTTATCCACCTTGACTATCTTGCATTCATAGATCTTCTGACACACTGCTTTCAAAAATACAAAGTACACATTGCTACTTTCTCTCCAGCCCTTACCTTTCACAGGCTAATGAACACCAATTAAAATACCAGTGAGTCTTGTTTGGTTCTGAAACAGTGGAGAGATTTCCCCTATTTAAATATAGTCACATAATAAGTTATATAAATCTTTATTTTTTTTTTGGCCAGGGCTGGGTTTGAACCCACCACCCTTGGCATATGGGGCCGGTGCCCTACTCCTTGAGCCATACACCGCCCATAAATCTTAATATAAAACCAATCTTCAATAGGTTTTTGGGTGGCAATTTACTACTTTTGTGAAAAGGTGAACATCACTAATTGAATCTAATCTTACCTTTAGAAAGGGAAAACAGGGATAGCATTTACTGAACTAGAATCACTATCAAAATCCAAAAGACAATCATATTCATTTAACTATTTAGTTAAATCAAGACTGTCCAACAAAAATATTCTGTCACTCATTCATGATTTTAATTCTGGTAGATGAGACCAATCAAATTATGGTACACATAAAACAAAGACGTGCGGTATTTCTCTTTTGTAATAAACAGGCAGTGGCCAACTATTATTCATTAGTAGGTTTTCTGAGTTAAGCTATCAAGTCTGCCCTTTCTCCCTTCCTAATGCCAGCGAAGATCGTTTTTGTTCCAGGGATGTATTCTGGGCTTCACCAGATTCTCCATCAGTGTATCCTCTTCCCGGGTGACGCCTTGGTTCTCACCCGTGTCTGTGTAAGAGAAGCCAGCAGCCTCATCTGTCTCCACCCACAGAGATTGTGGGGACGAGGCCCAGTCTTGTGCTGGCCTCCCTTTCTCACAGGGTGGCACCGGGCACACTCCTGAACAAAAATCTTCTTGCCTTTTTCAGTATGGCCCAATATTTAATTAGCTTTTTGGTTGTTGACAGTACAAAAGTTCTGGGCTGGAAGCCGGACATCCTGCTCTCTAAGTCCAAGGACGTGCCGGGCTGTGCCTATGTACTGGTGTTAGTGCAACCAATTGGTCCACTTTTGAGAAAAAATTACCACAAAATATTAAAATTGATGGACAAGATTAAAATTGCTCTATAAGATGGCTTCACAGGTCTGTTCATTTACTAACAAATCAAAACGTTGTACTCTAAAGATTTGTGCAATTGACCGTGTGATATTACATTTCACTATATAGGTTTATCCTCACCTCAAAAAAACAAACAAAAAAGATGCCAGAGGGCAGTCAGCAGGAAGAGGCTGTACGTACAGGGCAAAGACAGGGACAACCGCAATGAAGAGCACGATGCAAATGATGGACACTTTCAATACAGACAACGCTCACAAGGACAAAAATGCCACTGGACACTGCTAGAAATAGTGTGCCAAAGGCATATTTTGAATATTCACAGTTTAAATAAAAAATTTGAGCAATTATTCTTTATTTTCCATATAAGTTGTATTTCATTGTATCCAGGTAACCAGCTAGACTTAGCTGATGAGGCTTTCTACAAAAGAATTCCAGCTGAGAAATGTGGAAAGAATAGGAGAATTAATCAGTATGCAACCCCTAATTATTCAGGCAATGAGCGTTAATGGTTAAAACTATAAGATGGAAGACTGAGGCGGAACTTTACATGAGGAAGCCAACTGTCACAGACGGATCAATCTAGCATTTACTAAAAACAGTAAACTAACAACACACTGCGTGCCTCACCACAGAATGAAAGTGAAGCACACCCTGCCACATGTGGAGCAGTTCCCTCTTCCTGCTGAAAATGTGCCTCTGATCAGACCTCTGAAACCAACTTCCTTTCGTAATAAACAGGGAGCACAGGTACAAAAGTTAATGCCATAAAGGAACAAACAGAGGAATACAGAATGAATGTAATTCTACAGAAGTGACCCAGTTCCTGTAACAAATGATGATGTAAAATAAAAACAGGAATTGGGCTCAGTGCCTGGAACTCAGTAGTTAGGGCGCCAGCCACATACACAGGAGCTGGCAGGTTCGAATCCAGCCTGGGCCTGTCAAACAATGACAACTACAACCAACAAATGGCTGGGCATTGTGGCGGGCGCCTGTAGTCTCAGCTACTTGGGAGGCTGAGGCAAAAGAATCGCTTGAGCCCAAGAGTTTGAGGTTGCAGTGAGCCGTGTGATGCTATATCACTCTACCCAGGGTGATATAGTGACTCTGTCTCAAAAAAAAAAAAGAGGAATTGGATTGAGATGTAAAAAGACTTATGATGAATAAGAACCAAATGCAATGTGAGCATCTTATTTTGACGCTGGTTCAAACCAACAATTGCAAAGGGTTCTTTTTCAGTCAAACTGGTAAATACTGTTGTTTAAATTGATATTAAATGATTAAGGAATTATTAATGTTGGTACTTGTGATTATAAATTATATTTAAGAAAGTACTGATTTTTTTAGAGGAATACATTCAGAATCATTCCTGAAATGTACTTTAGCAAAGATAATACAGAGAAAAAGGAGAAAGGTTTCTAAATTTAAAATTCTTGAATATATAGATTCCTTTTATTAATCTCGCTCCCATATTTGTTACAAGTGTTTAATGATAGAAAATACTACACATTATTGACAAAACCTCAAAGACCAAAGGATACTTACATTTTCTAGGGAATTCTCTATCTAGAGGTGTCTAATATGGTTCTCACCAGCCACCTGAGGCTACTGAGTACTTGCAATGTTGCTAGGACAATCCTCTCACAGCCGTGGAGAAGATCTAACGTGCAGGCTGAAAGGGAGGTGATTTACAGATATTCTAGTACTAAGTTCCACAACTGCTTAAAAACATTCAATCAATCATTTGGGATTTTTGGGCTCTAATGATCCTCTTGCCTCAGTTTTTCTATTTTTAGTGGAGATGGGTCTTGCTCTTGCTCAGGCTGGTTTCAAACTCCTGAGCTCAAGTGATCAACCTGCCTTGGCCTCCCAGAGTGCGAGGATTAAAGGGGTGAGCCACTACACCTGTCCTATCTATATCCATTATAACTGAAAGCCGGCTCAGACTCTTCCGTTAACTGCTTAAAAAGCTCACATGGCTCTTTTTTTGAAAACTAAGACAAGAATCTTGTTTTACTGCCTGTCAGTCTGCCTTTCCCCTATCTACAAAACATAACCAGATAAGCTTGTAATTTTCTGCGTGTGCGTAACTTCATTTCCATGTTATAAGACTAGGGACAATGTATTTCTGGGGATATGAATACACCTCGAAACAGTAAAACTGCCTTCCTTTGTGGTTTACACTCCTATAAGTGAATAATGGTGCTCCCATTGCACTGTGTCATTCACAGCTGCCAAAGACCACGTGGCCAGGTAAACGGTCTCTACGTGTTCGCTTATGATATATCCTCAGCTTATACATGTCTTACGTTTCCTCCTTCTCTTAACAATGTGGTAACAATGTATGATCACCAGTGAGAGCTCAGGTAGTTCTCCTTATGGGCTAGAGGCTAAGGTTAAAATAAAAAGCAGAGGGAGAAAGAGAACCTTTCTAATTCCTTTAGCTTTAAGTGAGAACTTTATGGCAACCTATAGACCTAAAAGAAAATATAAAATAATATAAATATAAATTACATAAATAATATAAAAATAAAAATAAATATAAATTATATAGTGTGTTAGAAAGTAGAAGCACTGTGGAAACAAATTCATTGAATAATATAAATGGAACTTCTAAAAAGCTGGCCACATAGGGTTAATTGTTAAGGAACTATAGTCTTACACTGAATTTAAAAAGTTGATTACATGTGATATGCTGGGCTAGACCCTGGGGATCTGAAGATGGACAAGACAAAGTCTCTGTCCTCGATGACATTATACTCTCTTAAGACAGATCAAGATGGACGTATAGAGATAATCATAACACTACATACTAAGTGTCACATTAGGAGTGGAAAAAAATGTTAAAAGAGCAATTCTAGGTGTGGAAATGAGAAAAGGATGGTGGGCAATGGTAGAAGAAGAGGAGCTAGTGATATTGGAAGAAAGTTGGAGTTGAAGAAAATGTTTCCAGAACAGACTTTTAAAACACTTCTTAATGTTTGAATGATCATTATTATAAAAGGATTGAATTTTTATAATAATAGAAAAAGAGGAAAGAAAATTTACACTGCAAAGAAAATATATCATCACAGATGGTTTTATTTTTTTGTTGTTAACAGTTAACTAACATGCTTCCAAATTGTAAACTCTCTGAGAACAAGATTAGGTCTAATTTTCTCTATACTACATTTCATACAGGTTGAGTATCCCTTATCAGAAATGCTTGGGATTAGAAATGTTTTGGGTTTGGGGGTTTGTTTTGGATTCTGAGATGTAGTCATGTGTTGTTTAACTATGGGGATACGTTCTGGGAAATGCACTGTTAGATGACGTCATCACTGTGTGAACACCAGAAAGTGTACGTAGCCAGTGCAGCCTACTACACATGGAAGCTACATCTTATTGCTCTGAGGCTACCAACTTGCACAGCAAGTGACTGTCAGAATACTGTAGGCAACTGAAAAGCAACAGGAAGTATTTGTGTATCTAGACATATCTATACCTAGAAATGGTACAGTAAAAAGCCTATCACTATAGAGCTCTGATCCTTTTTATCTGACGCTTTTTGATTTTTTAACTATTTTGTTTTAACACTTAGCTTAAAACACAGACATCTTATACAGCTGTACAAAAATACTTTCTTTATATCCTTATTCTGTAAGGATTTTTCTTTTTAAAATTACATTTTTATTTTTAAGCTTTTTTTTGCTAAAAACTAAGACATAAACACACATCTTAGCGTAGGCGCACAGAGTCAGATCACCAAAGGTCTTCCTCCTCCACATCTTGCCCGACTGGAAGGGCTTCGGGGGCACTGGCATGCACTGAGCTGTCATGTCCTGCGGTAAAAGCCTCCTTCTCCTTGAAGACATCCTGAGGCTGTCTTACCATTACCTTTCATTAATAAGGAGGAGGAGGAGGAACTAACAATAAAAAGTATAGGATAGTAACTGCATACCAGAAAGATAACCATTACCAAGCATTTTATATTGTGTGTAATTGCACGTGCTGTCATACGGCCGGCAGTGCAGAAGGTTTGTTTATATCTGCATCACCACAGACTCACGCACCAGGAGCTCCCTGATAACTCAGAGGGGCTAGGAGGGGCATGACGGATGTCACCAGGCAGCAGGAACTTTTCAGCGCCGCTGGAATCGTGAGGGACCACCATGGCCTGGGTGGCCAGTCCTGGGCACAGTGTCACATGCAGCGCGACTATCTGCATTTACATAATGAGACATCTTGGGGATGGGATCCACGTCTAAACACAAACTTCATTTATGTTGCATATAGAGAGAGAGAGCCTGAAGGTAATTATATAGAATATTTGTAATAACTTTGTGTATGAAATGAAGTGTGTGCACCTTGAATTGTCAGAAAGCAAAGGTGTCATTCAGCCACACATGTGGACAATATGTGGTGTCATATTGGCGTTAAAAAATTTTTTGATTTGGGGTATTTCAGATTTTCAGATTAGGGAGGTTCAACCTGTATTTCCTGTATTGTAAAGTAAATATTTATTAAATTAAATTTTAGAAAATACAACATAAAATAACTTCATCATTTGTATAATTTTTTTTTTTTTTTTTTTACCAAAAGTTGCACTTCCAAATATTGTGCTCTTAACATTCTTATTTTTTGGATGAAAAGATCCTGTATTTTGCATTATAAGTCGGTTTATCATAATCCTTAAAATACTCTAATTTTTTTTTTTTTTTTTTTTTTTTTTGTAGAGACAGAGTCTCACTTTATGGCCCTCGGTAGAGTGCCGTGGCCTCACACAGCTCACAGCAACCTCCAGCTCCTGGGCTTAAGCGATTCTCTTGCCTCAGCCTCCCGAGTAGCTGGGACTACAGGCGCCCGCCACAATGCCCGGCTATTTTTTGGTTGCAGTTTGGCCGGGGCCGGGTTTGAACCCACCACCCTCGGTATATGGGGCCGGCGCCTTACCGACTGAGCCACAGGCGTAATTTTTAACACAGATAATACAATTTAAGTCTGCTGATTTCACATTATAGATAGGTAACAATGAAACCAGAAATCCAGAAGCTCTTACATCAATTGGTGATAAGTTTCAGACTCAGATAAACATCTAACGTTAGTCTAGTACCTTAACTTGCAGCTTTGCTTCTTGAAGTCGACCTTTCCATGAGGCTACAAATTTAAGGCTATCCACAGAACAACCCATTGCCCTATAAAGGTAAAGCATCAAATGTCACAAAGTGATAATTCTCAGGCATTAAAATATGAAGAGCAACTGAAGATAGATATATTTCTATTTATTTTAAATTTAAATATTTACCAAGTATAAACAATCAGATCTATTAAACTATGTACAATACCTTACATTTCACACTAAGTTTCCAAAGTTAACTGTTTATACATGCATGACAGTCTCTTCTTTAATGTAATAAGTGCCTTAAGAATAAGACTTCCCCCACCCTCATTTTTATAGCCTCTATTTAGACCATGATCTTCAAATGTAGGCACATGAGAGATGTTCTAGCTGAACTGAAATACTGATATTTATAATATTCTGAGGCAGTACAAATTGAAATCCCTTAAGTCACTAAACAACTAAATTTTGTTGAGTATATTTTTGGTAGTGTCTCTTTTATTACATTCTAACTTGTTAAAAAATTATAGTCCATATATGATTTGATATCTGAGTGTGGTATAAAAAGGAGCTTAATCTTAACCATCAAGTCGTGTTCCTCACCAGGGAGCTTGGTCAGCACTGTTCAATAGACTTTTCTACAAAGATAAAAATATTTTCATGCAGCCCAACATGGTGGCCACTAGACATGTGGATAACGAGCACTTTGAATGTAGCTAAAGTGACGGAGAAATAATCTTTTTATTTTTATTTTACTTTAATTCATTAACATTTAAATAGTTCTATATAACTTCTGACTACCATATTGGACAACACAAGTCGGAATAAATCATAAAAATTATAAAATTTAAATTGCATCCCTTTCAATTGTAATAAAATACATCATAACTAAAAGCAATGCTTTTTAAACTAAAAGTTAACTTTATAAAATTATATTATCACAAAATACAACTATAGGTATTTCAACAACAATTTTATTTCTTGATAATCAATGGTACTGTAATAGGAAGTCAATAAAGCAAAATATAATTACCTTCAGGGACAAATAAGCAAAGTATTTCATTTTAATTACCTGGCAGTTTCTTGGCGAAGAGCATTAAGAAATGTGTCTGGATGGAAGAGTTCTGACAGGTCAAGTGTGTCAGAGAGAAGAGCCTGCTTTTCAGCCTTTTCTACCCAGTTCTGAGGGGAAGATATGAATATATAAAGATGCTCACACATGAAAAATAAATCAACTAAGAATTATTATGCACATCCCATTTTTTAATGAAAAAGTGGTAGTTTCCAAATGCTTTGAAATGGTACTGGGAAAAAAAGATACTATCAAGTCTGACATAGTAACTTGGTATAAAATTCATCCATCATAAATAAGCTTCCTGTACAACTTTTTGTTGATAAAATTTCATTCCAGTTGAAAGCACTACAGAAAAAATAGCAAGCTACTGTTTTACTGTTCTTCCTGTTTTAACCCTTGGCATAGTGAGCACAGAATTCTGCCTCCAATAAAGTGCAAAAGAATTTCTGAAAGGCTTTCAAATTCTAAAGCAGACCCACTACTCATTTGTCATTCTTTAAAATTTTCATTAAAAGACTAAGGCTTTTTCTTTCAATATTTATAAGGGAATTGCAAATAGTAGTGTACAAATTCTAGTATTTTGGGTCCCACCTTGTTGGTTATTATTTGACCAACAAGGTCAAATCATACTATTTGGATGTTCAAAATATCTGACAAAAATGCAAACAAAACAAAACAAAACAAAAAACACCAAAAAAACTAAATCTTGAATTGGCAAAACAGAGAAGCAACAAATTAAAAAACCTTACCCAAATTAATGAGAAACCCACAAGAAAAAAAGTAGTAGTAAACCTGGTCTTATGAATTTAAAGTGTGTTACACATATCCCACTGCCTTAAAAGTTATTTACAATAACTTAAAAAAAAAAAAAAAGTCCGGCTATGTGGTCTGGTAATGAATGCAGATTCTGAGACAAAGTAAATTCTATGAATTAAATGAATTTGGAAACAGCATGACATATACTTGGAAGGTTTACTTCTAACTATAAATTGAAGCCAACTATTCTAATTTTTAAAATGTTAACCACTACTTCTCATTTTTCCCATGTAATACAACAATTAAGATAGCCTTCTCTTTTCTTTGTCATATATAATTTTATTTTTAATTTTCTTTAGCTATTTTATTCTTTTATTCTTTATTCTTTTATAGCTTTTTTATTCTTTTCTCTGATCTCCTTATTCTATTTCAGTTTGTATTCCATTTATTCACTCTGAGGCCTGGGCTAGGGGCACGGCATTGGTCTGGCTCACAGAGGGCTGGAGCTCAGTCTGGGGTGGCCTTCTAGCTTTGGCCTCTGGTAGGCCCGACTGCTGCATACTGCTGATTTTACCCTATATTTGGTGGAGGTGGGTTCTTGCATCTACCCAGACTGGTAAAGAGCTCCTGACTTTGAGGGACCCTCCCCACCTGGCCCTCCAGAGTCCTGGCATTGTGGGAGTGGGTCAAAGCACCTTGCTGAACACCACCATTTCTCCTGTCTCTTTCTCTCTTCCTGCCCTTCTTTTCTCCTTTTTAAAATTTTTTTTCCTTTCACCCACCCCCCTTTCTTTATCTCTTCCTTTCCTTTCTCTTTTCTCACTCTTTACCTTTCTTTTCCTTTTGACCTTATCCCCCAAAGCCACTTCCATACCTAAGCACAGAGACAAGGTAATTCAAAAGGAAGGAGGTAGTAAGAGGAAAAACTAGGGGAAGGAAGTGAACAAGAAGAAAATACACATGAGGAAGAACCAACAGAAAATTCTGGCAACAAGAAAAACCAGAACACAGGAAGCCCCCAAGAAAGCAAGCGGTAGCTACCCCTGAGGATTCCACCTATACAGAAATAATGGAAATGACAGAAAGGGAAAATTTGAGATGGATGGCAAAAACAATGAAGGGAACTGATGAGAATGTGAAAAATAACAAAAAGGAAATAAAAAAACAGAACCAAATAATAGATGAAAGATATGGATAATATACAAAGGATATGGTGGAGCTTAAGGAATTATGGCACTACACTAAGTGTTCAAACATATGAACTACAGGAATCCTTGAAGGGGAAGAAGAACGTGCCAAAGAAACAGAAGCCCTACTGGAGGATATCATAAATGAAAATTTCCCACATACCACCACAGATTCTTACAAACTCCTTTTAGAGGGATATTGAACCCTGGGTCATCTCGACACAAACAGCATCTCCAACATACATTGTAATGAACCTGTCCAAAGTCAAGACAAAGACAAAGTTCTGCAAGCAGCCAGAAGTAAGCACCAACTGATCTACAGGGGCAGATCCATCAGGGTGACAGTGGACTTTTCAGCTGAAACTTTCCAAGCCAGAAGAGAATGATAATCTACCTTCAACCAAAACAATTTTCAGTCCAGAATTCTGTATTCTGCTAAACTAAGTTTCAAAATATATGGAGAACTCAAATCCTTTACTGATATGCAGACATTAAGGAAATTTCCCACAACAAGACCAGCTAAACAAGAAATACTTGGACCTACTTTCCACACGATTCATCACAATAGACCACTAGTAAAGTAAACACCCAGAAACTAAAGGACAAAACCTAGCTTCAATAAAGGCACAAAGGATAAAACTAAGCAACAGACTTTCACAAAATAAGACATATAGATCTGTACCACATCTATCAATTCTCTCAATAAATGTTAATGGCCTGAATTCCCCAACGAAGAGGCAGAGGCTGGCAGACTGAATAAAAAAACACAAGCCATCTATATGCTTTCTCCAAGAAGCACAACTAACCTTGAGGACAAAACAAGACTCAGTGTGACAAGTTGGAAGACAATATTTCAGGCAAATGGAAATCAGAAGAAAGGAGGGGTCACAATCTTAGTTAGAGATATAAGTGGATTTAAAGCAACTAAAGTTAAGAAAGATAAAAGTGGTCACTTCACACTGGTCAAGGGAACAATACAAAAAGAGGACATTTTGATTCTAAATATTTATGTACTCAGCTTAAATGTTTCCAGATTTATAAAGCAGACCTTAATTGGTCTGAACAATATGATATCCTATAACACCATAATAGAAGGGGACTTTAACATCCCTATGAGAGATCCTCTAAATAGAAACTAAACAAGGATACAAGGAACATAAAAACAACCCTAGAACAACTGGGCTTAATAGACATATATAGAATACACCATCCCGATGATGTAAGTTCTTCTCATCAGCCCATGGAATATACTCCAAAATAGACCATATCCTAAGACTTACATCAAACTTCAACAAAATTAAAAGAATTGAAATTATACCTTGTATCTTCTCAGATCACAAGGCAATAAAGGTAAAACTCAGCTCCAGCAAAACTTTTCAACTCGGTACAAAAGCATGGAAACTAAACAACCTTATGCTAAATGACAGTTGGGTCAAGGAAAAGATAAAGGAGGAAATTATTAAATTCCTTGAACATAACAACAATAAATCTATCAGATATCAAAACCTGTGGGATATTGCAAAAGTAGTTATAAGAGGGAAATTTATTGCATTAGATGCCTACATCCAAAAAAACAGAGAGCATAACAATAACCTAATGAATCATCCTACCGAAATGGAAAAGGAACAGCAGTCTAATCCTGTACCTTGAAGAAGAAAGGAAATAACCAAAATTAAGTCAGAAATAAATGAAACTGAAAACAAAATCATTAAGAAAATTAATGAAACAAAAAGTTGGTTCTTTGAAAAGGTAAATAAAATCAATAAACCCTTGGCCAGATTAACTAGAAACAGAAAAGTAAAATCTCTAATAACTTCAATCAGAAATGAAAAAGGAAAAATAACAACAGATATCACACAGGATACATGAGATTATTTCTGACTACTACAAGAAACTTGACAATGTGGAGGAAATGGACCAATACCTGGAATCACACAATCTCCTTAGATTTAACCAGGAAGAAACAGATCTCTTAAATAGACCGAAATTGTAGAAACAATAAAAAAGCTTCAAAAAAAAGCTTCCAACAACAACAGCAGCAGCCCTGGATCAGAGAGCTTCACTCCAGAATTCTGTCTAAACTTCAAAGAAGAGCTTGTAACTATACTACAGAACTTATTCCAAAACAATGAGAAAGAAGGAACCTTCCCCCAACACATTCTAGAAGCAAACATCATCCTGATACCAAAGCCAGAAAAGGACCCAACTAAAAAGGAGAACTACACAACTACACACCAATTTCACTGATGAATATTAATGCAAAATCTTAGCTAACAGAAGACAGGTATACATTAAAAAAATTATACAACATGATCAAGGAGGCTTCATCCCAGAGATGGAAGGCTAGTTTAATTTATGCAAATCCATAAAAATAATTCGCCATATCAATAGAAGCAAAAACAAAGACCATATGATACTCTCAACAGAGGCAGAAAAAGCACTTGATAAAATTCATCATTCCTTTCTAATAACAACACTTAAGAATGTAGGCATAGGAGGCACATTTCTCAAACTGAATGAAGCCATCTACGATAAACCCACAGCTAATATGCTGAATTACTGAATGGAGTAAAACTGGAAGCTTTTCCACTTAGAACTGGAACCAGAAAATGTTGTCCACTGTTGCCACTACTATTCCTCGCTGTTCTGGAACTTCTAGCCAACACTGTCAGGCAAGAGAAGGACATGAAGGAGACGACTAAATGCAGGCAGAGGAGGGCCAACTCTCCCTCTTTGCTGACGTCATGATCTTATACTTAGAGAACCCCCAAGACTCAACCCCAAGACTCCTGGATGTGATCAAGAAATACAGTAATGTCTCAGGATACAAAATCAATGCCCACAGATTAGTAGCCTTTGTATATGCCAATCACAGACAAGTTGAGAAGCAAATCAAGGACACAATTCCCTTCACTGTAGTCTCAAAGAAAATGAAATATCTAGGAATATACCTAGATATTTTCTATAAAGAAGATTATGAAACCCTAAGAAAGGAAATAGCAGAGGATATTAACAAATGGAAGAACATGCCATGCTCATGGATGGGAAGATCAACATTGTTAAAATGTCTATACTTCCCAAAGCAATCTACCTATTCAATGCCATTCCCATTAAAGCACGTGGGTGTATATTTGTTTATCTATTGGTCTCATATTAGTACTGAGTACGTTGAATACTTTTTCCAAATCTACTTTTCCAAAGTGTGATGTTGGTATTTTAATGGGGACTGCATTTAATCTGTAGATAACTTTGGGTAGTATAGACATTTTAACAATGTTGATTCTTCCCAGTCATGAATGTGGTATGTTCTTCCATTTGTTAATGGCTTCTGCTATTTCTTTTCTTGGGGTTTCATAATTCTCTTTATAGGGCTTTTTCATGTCCTTTGTTAGGTAAGTTCCCAGGTATTTCATCTTCTTTGGCACTACTGTAAAAGGAATAGAATGTTCTTCAACTCTATCCAGGTTCATACAAAAGACATAAAGTCTCCATCTTTTTAATGGCTGAACAGTATTCCATTTCTTTGATGTTATACATGTATTACAGTTTATTAATCCATTTATATATTGATGGGCACTTGGGCTGATTCTACGCCTTAACAATTGTGAATTGAGCTGTAATAAACATTCTAGTGCAAATACGTCTTTCGGGTAAAATGTGGGCTCCTGTTATCCCTTGCCGCTAGCCTTTGGAATAGCTGCAAAGGGTACATGCTACTATGCCTGGCTTACATTTACAGAAGTTGTAAAACATTTATAGAATTTTTAATTGCTAATCTGAATAGATGAATGCCAAAAATATAAACTCTGTGAGGCAGGAATTGTATCTATTTGCTAACCGCCGTATCTCTAGTACTTCACAAAGGACATAGCATAAAGTAGCTGTTACAGTATTTGTGACTGAATGAAGGCACACACCACATCTTCAGTACTTTGTTTTCTTCCGTCATACGCCATACCCTAAAACGTAAGGCCTTGAAATCTTAAACTATGGCTGGCTCTAGGATCAACTGGCTATGTATGTGTTTGGTTTTAGTCTATTTTGTTTTCTTAAGAAACCAAAAGCTTCTGTTGTCACATATTTTATTTATTTATTTATTTTTTTGAGACAGAATCTCACTTTGTTGCCCTCAGTTGAGTGCTGTGGCATCACAGCTCACAGCAACCTCCAACTCTTGGGCCCCAGCGATTCTCTTGCCTCAGTCTCCCGAGTAGCTGGGACTACAGGCGCCCACCACAGCGCCTGGCTATTTTTTGATTGCAATTGTCATTGCTGTTTAGTAGGCCCAGGCCAGGGTCGAACCTGCCAGCTTTTGGTATATGTGGCTGGCACCCCACTCACTGAGCTATGAGCGCTGAGCCACATATTCTTATAAATAATATTTCTATTTCTCCCTGCCTACCAGGTTCCCATCCCTTTGTTCTCTGACTAGGCAGCTTCATTGTTGTCTGAGCATCCCAAGCTTCTCTGAATATGTATCTATGAAATCGAGAAGGCAAAGATGAAAGCAAGCTACTTACCAGGCCCTCCAATAGATGAAAATCAAATCCCCATCATTAAAGATTACCTTAGAGAGTAGACATCTTTGTACATTTGTAATTGAAAAAAATATTAAGCCAGGAAAACCAAATAATACCAAAAAATCCCCATGTGGTGGTGGATTATAAATAAGTGGAAGTATTATATATTTCCTGGTTGGAATGATGGAAGGTAAGCTACAGTCAAGCCTGAAAGTTATCTTGAGGGTTAGAAGGGTATTTGATCATTATAATTAAGGCTAAATATCTATGAAGCTTTTAAATAAAACTACACAGTGAAAGAGTGCTCAATTTTGATAGCCAATATTCAATGAGTATGAATAATCATGGCAGAAAAATATAAAATTACTTTAAGGTATATTAATTACATCATTTATCATCATTAAAATGTAATTAATATAATGATATTAATGATATAATTGATAATGATAATCAATGCTTATCATTATAAGCACAAGTCATAATTATTTATTCTTACATACATAGTGTGATATAGACTACAATTTAGAGAAAATAAATGTCCCTGCTTTTTATAAAAATACTCTAAAGCAAACAATACTGAAGTGGAAAGTTATCATAGTCATGAAACTATCACACACAAGAACGTCAAAGCGTTCTCACACTGTCTAAGATCACTAACGATTTGTCCTTCTTTCCTTCCTCTCTTTCCTTTCCTCCCTTCCTCCCTTCCTTGGGATTCTTTCCCCATTTATTGATAGATTATGTCCTGGCATAGTCATAGCAGAGGGATGAGCAAATCAAAGTCCCTGCCTGATTCTTTGCAACCTACTAATTTTAACCTTATTTTTGGATCTAGTATTTTTTTTTTTTTTTTATCCAATAATCCTCCAACACAGAGGACTGGTTATAATAGAAGCAAAACAAACATTCAGGTGGGTCATGGTGCCTTATAAAAGGAGTCCCTTGTAGGTTGGCAAACTGAGTTAAGAACAGAAGATGAGAAGACAGATCTTCAACAGCAGAAGATCAACCTCTTTTATGTTAGAACAAATATGATGAGGATCGCTTAAGACAAATTTGTTTGTAGATGGCAGAGAAGGGCAGGAACTTTCGAGAGGTCTTATCTCACAGCTTGAATTTTCTCTGTTAAGCAAAAACTAAGGTACTCCAAGGGAAAGGGGAGTTACGGACAGAAGAAGTCTTCAGGAAGACAGTGAAAGTTCGAAATAGAATTGAGGAACATAGGAGCATTCTTAGGATCTAGCCAATGCTGCACGCTTCATATCTGAAGTGTTACTACGATAGCTCAGTAGCTGGTATATGGACAGATATTAAGATAAGTTCAATGGTTTTCAGAAAGGATGAAGCCTTTAAAAAGGTGAGTTAGAATACTGACAATCTTGGGAAGAGAATGGTTAATTATGTGCCATGAGCCAGGATCAGGAAACAAAGTACCAGACAAGGAGAGCACTGATCAGGAAGAGATGTCTGAGAGAAGTAGCAATGGAGAGCCAAATGCAGTTGTCGAAACTGATCTGCATGCTTCAGGGCTGCAGAGGCGGAACCGTGATGGGCGATGACCAGGTGAAAGATGTGCACAGGTACACGATTTACTAACAAACAAAAAGCATGGATAAAGACCGCTGTACCAGGAAGGAACAGAACAAGTTATTCATGTGGTAGCAGAAGTGAAGGTGGTAAGTAATGGAAAGACCGTGAAACAGGTGCAGGAAGCAGGGGAAGAAGGGATCAGACAATGAAAAAATCACAAAAGGAAAAAAGGCATCCTACATGTACAAAAACTAACCTGTATCATTTGTTATTCCTTAAAAAAAATACATTGTTTCTCTCTATATATTATTCTATTCAATTTTCCTATATTTACCTGATTGGTTTATTCTGAAAAAACTTGGTCAATTTGAAAAAAAAAATTTTTTGGAAGCAGCTCCCCATGAACGGATAGTTCCTTTGCTGCAGTTTGGCAGGGACTGGGTTCGAACATGCCACCCTCTGTATATGGGGCCGGCGCCCTACTGAGCCACAGGTGCCGCCTGAAGGGATAGTTCCTAAAGCAAACTAGTTACAGGTATGAATCAATTCCAGTCCTCAAGCTTTTTAAACAGCGGGCCGGTACACTATCCCTCACACTGTTGGAGGGCCAGACTATAGTTAAAAAAACAAAAACAAAAAACTATGAACAAATTCCTATGCACACTGCACATATCTTCTTTTGAAGTAAAAAAAACAAAACAGGAACAAATACAATCACACCGCCTCATGTGGCCCGCAGGCCGCAGTTTGAGGACCCCTGAGATCCAACTATACTAAATTATAACTTTTTTCTCTAAAGTCTCAAAAATGATAAAAATCCAGAGTAAGCAGAAAGAACATACTTTTTTTTTTTTTTAAGTACTACATAAAAATTACAGATGGCAGAATAAGGAATGAATATATGGTATTTTGTGCACAAAATCATAATGTAATTCTCACTACACACTAGCAAAAAATGTTATCTCAATATGCAGATTTATAATACAAGAGTCATACCGTGTAATTAATAAACTCGGTGGGCTTACCTGTATTGCAAGGGCACGAGCTACAAGGCCTCTCAGGTATTGTAAGGGATCTTCTGGGCCTTCCCACTTGCTCTGCCATGTGAGAGGACACTGAAATTTAAAAAGGATAAAAATTAAATTTAATTTTGTGCGATATCACAGATAAAAGCCTTTTAATATTAGTGTGACCGGGAAACAATTTCGACACATTAACACTATGTATATATCAATTCCTATCATTAAGGTAGGTCTGTTTTTCTCTGATCTCATTAAAATTGAGTGATAAGACAGTGAATATGTATGTTTCTCTAAAATGAGGAAGTTTTTAAGTAAAAACTCTTGAAAGAATAAACAAATAAAATTAAATTGGTATACAGAAAGTATTCAACCATGTTTTCTTGAAACAATATTTAGTGCATAATGAAATCAAATTATATTTGTAGACCCTATAGAATTGCTTTAAACTATAATAGAACGGTATAATGGAAACTTTATTCCCAAACCCACATTGAGTCAGATGGCACAAAGGAAGAAATAAAAAGAGAGTAAGTTCTCTAATTAAAAACTACTCTAAGAATATCTACCTTTCTAACACCTGACCTCCATTAATGGATACTTCTTCCCTTCACAAGTGTTCTGTAAGTTCATGTTCATTATAATACACCTTGTCTCTCAGGGTTTTCTAGATTTTCCAAATATTTTGTGAATATTTTGCGAAATTCATAACATATTCTTTCTCTGAATTTGGTAATAAGGACAGGAGATAAATTCCATAACCCAAGACACTGTCTGATTACATGGTTGAGAAACTATGGGCTAGAACAAAGAATTTCAATGCTTAGGGCCAACTTGTCACAGGTGAGTGAGCTGTGTGGAAGAAACAAGCTTTCTCTTACCAAGCCCTACCCAAATTTAGGGTTTGTGAGCTCAAAATAAACAATTCTTAAAAAATAGTGATGTTGTTTTAAGCTAGTAACTTTTGGTGAGATTTATTCTGTAGCAAGACTTAACTGATACAGATTTTGGTACCTAGAAGTGGGTACCACTGCCTTAACAAAAACCTAAAACGTATGGCATTGTATTTGAGACTGGGTGGTGGGCTGAAGCTGGAAGGACCTTCAGGAGAGGGCAATCAAAAACTTAAAAGATGTATAAGAGAACACTAATGGAAGCCAAGCTTAAGGAGCTTTGGGGACTTAATGGGAGGACTCTCAGACAGACAAAAATATTCTGAGGACCTCAAGGGTGTGCTTATGCCGTCTGTTAGACAAGAGGGCTTCAGTGAATTTTAAGGGTGTTGTCCTACAGCTGATTCAGAAGAAGCCTAAGGTAGAGAGAAAAGGTGTGTGGCTTTTTTCTAATGGAATGAATCTCAATAGATTCACAGCAAACTAGAAATTTTTATTGATAAAAAATTGTTCTGTATAGGATTAAGGAGTAAGAGAGGATGCAATGAAAAGAGGACTGTGGACTCTGGGACTGTTACAGACAGGCCACAGGCTGAGAAAACCACACAGCTGCAAACACAGACTACAACTTAGTGAAATGTACAGATAGTGCAGAGGCCAGAATCAAGAGCTCAAAGGGTAGAGCCAACAGCTATAGATCATCAAGACGGCATCCTAATAAAGGAACCAAACACATGCGCTTGCTTGCCTTTCAGAATTACTAAGGATACGCTAGCTTCCCATTCACCCATCCCCCTTTTGAATAGGAATTTCTTCTGCCAGCCCTACTTGATTTGGATGACACCATCTTATCCCTTGAGCCTGAGCCTGAGCCTGAGCCTGAGCCTGAGCCTGATTCTGGGACGGACTGAAACATTTGGGGGAATTTGGGAGGAGATGGTCATAGTTACATCTGGAGAAATGTAAATAATTTGTGCCCAGAGAGAAGACTGACACTCTTCCACTGAGAGTTGGGCAATGGCAAACCATGAGTGATCTCAGAAGGAGGAGTATTTACACCATGGCAATGAGCAAATGCTGCAGCTCAGGGCTTTTTTGGGGGGAGAGCCAATTAGCGAGCTGTTTGGTTGTTAAAATATCTGGCTCATAACACTGGATTCATCCGTGTTGTTGCATAAATTAGTCATTCCTTTTATTGCTGAGAAACATTCCATTCTATGAATACAATGCAATTTATCATTTCACCTGTTGAATATTTTTGACTATTGAAAATAAAGCTTTGATGAACATTCATAAGCAAATATTTATAAAGTACATACTTTCATTTCTTTTGGGTCAATACCATGAGTGATACAGTGGGCTAACATGCTTCACATAAGAAAATGCCACATGGCTGGGGTGCAGGGGCTCACACCCATAATCCTTGAAGGTGGAGACAGTGGGTTACCTGAGCTCAGGAGTTCAAGATCAGCCTGGGCAATAGTGAGACCCCCATCTCTACTAAAACCAGAAAACCTAGCCAGCATGGTGTCACATGCCTCTAGTCCCAGCTACCTGGGACCTGGGAAGCAAGAGGATCACTTGAGCCTAAGAGTTTGAGGTTGCTGTGAGCTATAATGACACCATGGCACTCTACGTAGGGCAACAGAGTGAGACCCTGTCTAAAAAACAAAACAAAACAAAAAAGCCAAAAAGCCAAATTATTACAAGTACGAGAGTTCAAATTGTTCCTCATCCATTCTAACCCATGGTACAATTAGTCTTTTTAATTTAAGCCATTCAAGTGGGTAAGGAGTGCTGTCTTGTGATTTTTAAAAATTTTTTATTGAGATACAGTTTATATCCTATACAACCTTTAAAATATATAATTTAGTGTTTTTTTTGTATATTCATAAGGCAATGCAACTTGAAAAGTTATCTAATTCCAGGGTATTTTCATCCGCCCAAATACTATGTACCCAGGCAGTCATTCTTCATTTACCCAAGAACAAAGGATGTCTTTCTGTTTACCTAAGTTTTCTTTAATTTCTTTCAATAATATTTTATAGCTTTTAGTCTACGAGTCTTGCACTTCTGTTAAATTAATTCTCAACTATTTAATTCTTTTTAATGTTATTATAGGTGGAATGGTTTTCTTAATTTCATTTTGGATACCATGAATGCTATATGCACTAGCATTCATTTTTTTTTTTTTTTTTTTTGTAGAGACAGAGTCTCACTTTATGGCCCTCGGTAGAGTGCCGTGGCATCACACAGCTCACAGCAACCTCCAGCTCCTGGGCTTAAGCGATTCTCTTGCCTCAGCCTCCCGAGCAGCTGGGACTACAGGTGCCCACCACAACGCCCGGCTATTTTTTGGTTGCAGTTTGGCCGGGGCTGGGTTTGAACCCGCCACCCTCGGCATATGGGGCCGGCGCCCTACTCACTGAGCCACACAAAGCATTCATTGTTACTGTATAAAAATACAACTGATTTTCATACATTGATATTCTCATTGTCATTTTCATTTTCCTGATAACTAATGATACAAATCACTTCTTCATGTCTCTTTGTCATCCACATATCTTCTTAATGAAGTTTCTATTCAAATCTTTTTTGTATTTTTTCAAATTGAAATGTTTGTCTTTTCATTAATGAGTGGCTTTTTAAAAAAACAATGTATTCTAGATACAGGTTCCTTTGTTAAGTACATACTCTGTAATTTTTTTCTCTTATTTTATGGCTGCCTTTTAATTTTCCTAATAGCGTTTTTCAAAGAATAGTTTAAAATTTTGATCAAGTCCAATGTACTAGTTTTTTCTTTTTATAGTTCATTTTACGTCATATTTAAGAAATCACTGCCAAAAACAAAGTCACTAAAATTTTCCCTTATACATTTTTTGTTATTTTATTTATGTTTATGATCAATTTAGGGATAATTATCGTATATTTGGAGATACGGTTGTAGAGGGGGTTTTGTTTTTTTTTATTTGTTTTTTGGTTTCTTGCTATTCAATTGTTCTAATACTATTTGTTAAAAGAGATTTTCCTTTAATTTCCTAAGCCTATTTGGTAAAAAACAATTGATCATACATTTGCTTGAGTTACTAGAAAACAGACGTTTTTTTCTGTTAGACTGGAGCTCCGAGGATATAAAACTCAGGCTGGTAAGGTACCATGGTGTATAGAGGTCTTGCCCCGAAGTGAAATCAACATAGATTTCATTCTGTATATGAAATGACTGGACAGCAAGACAGATAACATAAAGTAGCTGCGTCAGGCTGACTTCATGTTAGCTACCACTAGATGTTTCAGTGAACTCCTGTACAGCTTTGGCCAATTTGACTTTTCTGTTACTATGGACTATAAGATTAGAGATAAATGTATGCAGTCTGACAATCAAGTCTGTGAACTTGCCACCATGTGCTTAATTAACTGTGTAAACAATTCAGTACGGTTGGTAACTTTGGCATATCAGTGTCTTACAGCTGTGTTCATGTGACATGTGGCAGTGTCCTGATGAGTGGCATTCATTATTGCTGCTGTGCATTTTTGGATGTCATAATGAGAATGGCAGAGCTTGAATTAGAGCAATGAACAAACTTTAAATTTCTTGTTAAACTTGGCAAGAGTGGAAATGAAATCAGGGACATGTTAGTCCACGTCTATGGAGATAATGCCATGAAGAAAATGGCAGTGTACAGATGAATTAAATGTTTTTCTGAGGGGAGAGAGAGCATCACTGATGAAGAGAGGTCAGGCTGGCTGGGAAGAGCAGGATTGATGAAAACATTGCAAAAATCCGTCCAATTGTGCATCAAAGTCATCAGCTGACTGTGAGAACCACAGCAGACCAAGGAAACATTGATAGAGAAACAATCAGGAAAATCTTAACTAAAAATATTGGCATGAGAAGGATGTGTTCAAAAGTGGTCCTGAAGGAGATCACCAATGAACAAAAGCAAAGGAAAGTCCAAGTTTGCCAAGGCCCTTTGGAGAGTAAGATGATGTTTTAGGCTGTGTTATCACTGGTGATGAGACATGGGACTAACAATACAACCCTGAAATAAAGCCTTAAGGTGCACAATGGAAGACAGCCAATTCTCCATGATCAAAAATGTCTGTCCAAATCAAGAGTTAAAATTATGTTGCTAATCTTTGTGATATGAGAGGGATTATTCACTATGAATTAGACTTGGTTAAATTGACAACCAGTTAACTGAATTTACTATTCGGAAGTGCTAAAAAGTCTGCATGAAAAAGCTAGATGAAATTGACTGGCCTTTTCACCAACAACTCATGGCTCTTGCATCACAACAATGCACCAACTCCCACAGCACTGTCTGTGAGGGAATTTTTAGCCAGAGAACAAATAACTATATTGGAAAACCCTCCCTACTCACCTGATCTGGCCCCTAAAATGATTCTTTACTTTACTTGAAGATAAAGAAATATTAAGAGAATGAAATTTCAATGATATTCAGGGCATCAAGGGCAATACAACAACAGCTCTGATGTCCATTCCAGACAAAAGTTCCAAAATTGCTTTGAAGGGTGGCCAGGTAAGGGCATTTGTGCACAGCTTCCCAAGGGGAGTACTTCAAAGGTGACTGTGTGATATTCAGGAATGACGTAGGCAGCACTTATTCTAGGAACTTAATTGTCAGACCTTGTATGCATGATGCAAGAGCCACTTACAACAAGAAATAAAAAACATAGTGTTGGCTTACCTTTTGGTTTAACAAAGCACTTGCCAATTTTTGTACATCTGAACTCAGTAAGGTAGTTCCTCTGATGACTTTGCTGAGAGCAGCAAGAGACTGATGAACACTCTGTACTAAACGAATGGCATTAAATTGCTCAAGAATGATGAATGATAATATTGGAGATCCTTGTCGATCATTAGGAGGAGGTACTTTCTGATGAATCAGGTTTGAATTCTAAAAGAAAAATTTCATGTTATAGTTATTAAAAGATGACACAAATCACTGCATGATAAAATTCTTCAAAAGTTTTAAAAAACTTTTTGTTCTATTCTGTCTTAAAACTGCTTTGAATACTCGCTTTATAAATGGCCAACGTATTAAGCCCGCAAATACACAGGAGAAAATTCTAGAGTTCACCAACATTTCATGCAGTGTGTGGATTGGGAATTGAGAATGGTGATGGAGAAACCACAGAGAAGCACTAGTTAAAATAGTAAGAGAAAAAGGTGGAAAAATGTACCCTGTAAGCCATTGCAAAGAGAGCAGAACAGATGGACTGCATACAACTTTACCACTACGAAAAGAACAGAAGACACCATGGTTTTGAAATACAATATTTATCTCAATTAGAAAATTACCTATATATACAACAGAAAATCAAACTAAAGTTCTTGTGCTCAAGATCAGTGATTATTATATCTTAGTATTTATTTCTGTATCTATACTTTAACATAGGCTGTGGATATAAGGAAATTCTAGGGTTTATTAATTTTTTTCTTTGAGATAGGGTCTTGCTCTTTCCCCTGGGGTAGAGTGCAGTGGCATCATCATATCTCACAGCAACTCAAAGTCTTGCAGTCTTCCTGCCACAGCCTACAACCTCAAGCAATTGTCCTGCTACAGCCTTCCAAGTAGGTAGGACTATAGGTGCGCACCAAGCATGGCTGATTATTTTCTATTTTTTTGTAGTGATGGCATCTTGCTTTTTTTTGGCTGGTCTGGAACTCCTGGCCTCAAGTGATCCTCCTGCCTTGGCCTCCCAAAATACAAGCTGTTGCTTAACAGGTATGATTTACTACACCCAGTTTCTTAAGTTATTAAGAAAATCTCAAGGAATCTCATTTGTTTCAAAAAGCGAATTAAGAGGGAAAAATTCACTTTTCAGAGTATTCTAAACAATGCCAAAGAATTATCAAAGAACTGGAAAAGTCCTGTTCTTTTATCTACTACCCATTACACGTATGCGGACTTTCTTTATGTATTCTGCTTACATTCCTACTTTAAGACATCTTCTCTTTGTTTTACTGACTGCCATATCCATATAGACCAGTGGTTCTCAACCTTCTAATGCTGTGACCCTTTAATACAGTTCCTGTGGGTCGTGATCCACAGTTGAGAACCGCTGATATAGACCATGACAGCACTGTCTCTTTTTCATCTATTTAACATAATAATTTATTAATATGAGGATCTACCAAGGTTATTGAGATTAAATAAATCACAATTTTTTTGGTATGAAATGATCCTGAAAACAGATTTGGGCTATTAGCTTAGACGTGTTAATGCTTATTACTACTATATTTATAGTATCAATGCTCTGAAATAATTTTTGAGAAATAAAATGATTTTGAGAAACAAAATAGATTTAATCATAAATCTATTACTTATGTAGATACTATAAGGCTACACAAATAATTGACAGTAAACTAAAAACTGAATCCAGAGGGAAGCAATGTCTAATATTATCGAAAATTAATTAGATCTATTTGAATCAGAACATGCAACAAATGACATACTTCTACCCTAAATCAATTAAGAAATAAAACTCTGAAATATAATTTGGGTTATAAACCTTCTGTAATTCTTCACATTAAAACAGGCTTCCTGGGGGCGGTGCCTGTGGCTCAGTTGGTAGGACGCTGGCCCCATATGCCGAGGGTGGGGGGTTCAAACCCGGCCCCGGCCAAACTGCAACCAAAAAATAGCTGGGCGTTGTGGCGGGCGCCTGTAGTCCCAGCTACTCGGGAGGCTGAGGCAAGAGAATCGCTTAAGCCCAGGAGTTGGAGGTTGCTGTGAGCTGTGTGAGGCCACGGCACTCTACCGAGGGCCATAAAGTGAGACTCTGTCTCTACAAAAAAAAACAACAAAAAACAGGCTTCCTGGAAATGAATAATAGTGGTTTTAAAACAACTTTCTTTTTTGTTTTTTTGAGACAGAGTCTCAGTATGTCCCCTTGGTAGAGTGCCGTGATGTCACAGTTCACAGCAACCTCAAACTCTTGGGCTCAAGCGATTCTCTTGCCTCAGCCTCTGAAGTAGCTGGGACTACAGGCGCCTGCCACAATGCCCAGCTATTTTTTTGTTGCAGTTGTTTAGCTGGCCTGGGCCGGGTTTAAACTCGCCACCTTTAGTGTATGTGGCTGGTGCCATAACCACTGTGTTATGGGCGCCGAGCCAACATTTATCAATCTTATACTTAGCAAGTTTAGAAAATAATAATTTAGTTTATTCCAATGTAGATTTTGTGGATCTTCTTCCACTCTATTAGGTTGATATAACAAAACATGCAATGTTTGCATTGTCACTTCATAGAATAAGAATACCCAAATTTACTTCACTCAAGTAAGATTCCTATATGTACAATCCAAAAAAACAGAAAGCTTAGTGTATTAAATGTTTTAACATGTTGATTTATGAGAGTTACTACTAAGAATACTAAAAATTCAGGGCTGGGAACGGTGGCTCATGCCTGTAATCCTAGCACTGTGAGAGGCTGAGGTGGGTGGATTGCCTGAGCTCAGGAGTTCAAGACCAGCCTCAGCAAGAACAAGACTTCCATCTCTAAAAATAGCCAGGCGGCACTGTGATGGGTGCCTATAGTCCCAGGTACTTGGAAGCCTGAGGCTGGAGGACCTCTTGAGCCCAAGAGTTGAGGTTGGTGTGAGCTGTGATGCCACGGGTGTGTCTACTGAGGGGGACAAAGTAAGACTCTGTCTTGCCTCAAAAAAAAAAAAATAGTAAAAATTTAACTGAAGTTCAAGTAAACTCTATGGTCTAGATCAGTGGGGTTTTTTTGTTTTTGAGACGGAGCCTCAAGCTATCGCCCTGAGTAGAGTGCCGTAGCATCACAGCTCACAGCAACCTCCAACTCCTGGGCTCAAGTGATTCTCCTGCCTCCACCGCCTCCCAAGTAGCTGGGACTACAGGCGCCTGCCACAACGCCTGGCTATTTTTTGGTTGTAGCTGTCATTGTTGTTTGGCAAGCCCGGGCTGGATGTGTATATGGCTGGCGCCTTAGCCGCTTGAGCCACAGGTGCTGAGCCTAGATCAGTGATTTTTAACTGTGTGTACTGGCATACCATGAGAGGATCTTAGGTGTGCCACGAAAATTTTTAAAGAACATTAATTAGATTGTTTTCAAAAGAATTTCAAAGCACAGTAAGTATATATATTTTTTACAGTTTTTTTTTGATCAACATAATTTAAGTGTGCCACTGAAGTTTAGCTATAGGTTCAAGGATGCCATGAGATAAAAAAGGTTGACAAATACTGGTCTAGATGAAGCATAAATATACACTAAATTTTAAAGCCTATGAAAAAGGATGTAAAGTATCACATTAATAATGTGAACATTGATCAACAAGCTAAAATGCTAATACTGTGAGTCTATCAGGTTAAATATAGTATACATATTATTAAAATTAACTTCACCTGTTTCTTTGTATATATTTAAGTGTGGCTACTAGCTTAAAATAATATATATGGTTCTCATTTGTGTTTCACATTATATTTCCAGTGGACAGTGTTCATTTAGACTCATAAGGGTATCCAAATTTTGGCCTGCGGGCCACATGTGGATTATATGAGGATGTTTTTAGTTATCTGTGGTGGCGGATATCATGAGAAATTATGCATAGACCTTTTTTATTTTTTGCTCATCAATTTTCATTAGTGTCTGTGTATTTGATGTGTGGCCCAAGATAACTTTTTTTCCTCCAATGCAGCATAGAGAAGCAAAAAGGTTGGATACCCCAATGGGCTATTAAATAAAATGCTACAAGTTCAACAGTAAGAATTGAAGGGTAAAATGACATAATAGGCTCTCAAAAAAGTTTCATTAGTGAAATATGGAAAAAAAACTGTGGAGAAAAATGCAGAAGAGTAATACAAAATTCAGTATATAAGCTAAAATTAATTAATGAGTGGGAAAAATACAACATAGAGAAAATGGCAACCATATTGTAATATATACCATATATACTATAGCACAATCCACTTCCTATAGGCTTACATAGAATTTTACTTAATATAAAACAACTGATTCTAAAAATTAATTTAGCTGCTGGAGATGGTGGCTCACACCAGTAAGCCCAACACTTTAAGAGGACAACGTGGGAGGATCCCTTGAAGCCAGGAATTCAATACCAACCTGAGGTACAAGGCAAGATATTGCACAAAACATAAGAAAAATCAGCTGGGCATGGTGGCTCCTGTTACGTCCCAGCTACTTGGGAGGCTGAAGCAGGAGGACTGCTTGAGCCCAGGAGTTTGAGGTTGCTGTGATCTATGATGGCCAGGCAACAGAGAATATATATTAACAACTTGGCCAGGCAACAGAGAATATATATTAACAACTTGTTAGATTGTGTGTTACGTGATCTTAAAAATACACTCAAATTTTATATATAATTCAAGTAAAGATAAATAACACCAAGTGAGTACATTATAATACCCATACTGTTATGGCTTTTGATGAGACTATCAAGGGGTGAGAGATATGTTATTTAGTCAATTATTAAAAGGTTCTTTTAAAATGAATAACTATAATTGATTCAATCATGTACTTTTGAAGGATTGTTTTTAACATTTTAAAGTTCATTATATAATAAAAATATATAATATATAAAATATATAATAAAAAAACTAAGTATATTTAGAGACAATCAGTATCCAATTATTGAGCTACCTGAGAAAAAGGGTTTGGATATTTAAAAACTTAACTATTAAGCAAGGATAATCTTTTAGGCAGAAAGAAAGAAAGAAAGAAAGAAAGGAAGGAAAGAAAGAAAGGAAAGAAAGGAAGGAAGGAAGGAAGGAAGGAAGAAAGGAAGGAAGGAAGGAAGGAAGGAAGGAAAGAAAGAAAGAAAGAAAAGAAAGAAAGAAAGGAAAGAAAGAAAGGAAAGAAAGAAAGGAAAGAAAGAAAAGAAAGAAAGAAAGAAAGAAAAGAAAGAAAGAAAAGAAAGAAAGAAAAGAAAGAAAGAAAGAAAGGAAAGAAAGAAAGGAAAGAAAGAAAGGAAAGAAAGAAAAGAAAGAAAGAAAGAAAGAAAGAAAAGAAAGAAAGAAAGAAAGGAAAGAAAGAAAGGAAAGAAAGAAAGAAAGAAAGAAAAGAAAGAAAGAAAAGAAAGAAAGAAAGAAAGGAAAGAAAGAAAGGAAAGAAAGAAAGAAAGAAAGAAAGAAAGAAAGAAAGAAAGAAAAGAAAGAAAGGAAAGAAAGAAAGAAAGAAAGGAAAGAAAGAAAGAAAGAAAGAAAGGAAAGAAAGAGAGGAAAGAAAGAAAGAAAGAAAGGAAAGAAAGAAAGGAAGGAAAGAAAGAAAGGAAAGAAAGAAAGGAAAGAAAGAAAGAAAGGAAAGAAAGAAAGGAAAGAAAGAAAGGAAAGAAAGGAAAGAAAGAAAGGAAGGAAGGAAGGAAGGAAGGAAGGAAGGAAGGAAGGAAGGAAGGAAAGAAAGAAAGAAAGAAAGAAAGAAAGAAAGAAAGAAAGAAAGAAAAGAAAGAAAGAAAGGAAAGAAAGAAAGGAAAGAAAGAAAGGAAAGACAGAAAGAAAGAAAAGAAAGAAAGAAAGAAAGGAAAGAAAGAAAGGAAAGAAAGAAAGAAAGGAAAGAAAGAAAGGAAAGAAAGAAAGAAAGAAAGAAAGAAAGAAAGAAAGAAAGAAAGAAAGAAAAAAAAGAAAGAAAGAAAGGAAAGAAAGAAAGAAAGAAAGAAAGGAAAGAAAGAAAGAAAGGAAAGAAAGAAAGGAAAGAAAGAAAGAAAGAAAGGAAAGAAAGAAAGGAAAGAAAGAAAGAAAGAAAGAAAGGAAAGAAAGAAAGAAAGAAAGGAAAGAAAGAAAGGAAAGAAAGAAAGAAAGAAAGAAAGAAAGAAAGAAAGAAAGAAAGAAAGAAAGAAAAGAAAGAAAGGAAAGAAAGAAGGAAAGAAAGAAAGGAAAGAAAGAAAGGAAAGAAAGAAGGAAAGAAAGAAAGGAAAGAAAGAAAGGAAAGAAAGCAGGCAAGCAAGCTAGTCTAATTCGGTATCATTTCTGTGTGAATCCACCATGTTTCTGTTTTAACTATCTAAGTGGGATTCTTTTTCAACTTATGTAAAAAGGATGATACATGGAAGGAGTGTTCTTTTGGTATGCTCATCATTGGGGCTTTCAAAAAATGGTTCTAAGAATGAATTTTTGTTATCCAAAAAGATATTTGAGAGAAATATCTTTTCCAAGAAATGGAAGGGCCAGACCAGAGTTTTCCTCTAATGGTCCAGATAATAAACATGTCAGGCAGGCTTTGTGGGCCATAAAGTCCCTGTCACAACTACTCAATTCTGCTCCTGTAGCATGAAAACAAGCACAGATAATATATGAACAAACAGGCATGCATGGTTGGCTTTCAACAGAACTGTGTGTATAAAGTCTGGTGGGAGGCTGCATTTGGCTCATTCATGAGCTGTAGGTTGCCAACCACTCGACACACTACCCCTTATCCAAGGTGTTATGGAGATTTATTTATAAAGTCAGAGTCCTTCCCAGATCCGTACCTTAATGAAATGAACAGATGTAGAATGTAGTCTCTGTTCTGTGTATTTTATCCATGGCTTATTAAACAGTAATCAACAAACGGACAGAAGTACATTTTCCTAATCATACGATCAGGTCTTTGTTCAAGATGTGTTTTCTCTCATAAGGAAGGTGAAATATTAAAAGAATCAACACAAAGTCATTTTATAAAGTAAAAAAGAAATTTAGAAATAAAAAGAAATGGAAGGGCTCTACTTAGGTTATAGCAAAGGGGGAAATATCTTCACTTCCACATGGTACAAATTTTACTTTTTCCTTCAAGTAACCCTTCATTCTTCTTTACTCATTTCCTAATATCTCTCTTGAGTAGAAACCTCTCCTAAATCTTAGTCTACTTGGCTCAGATAGACTTGACTGAATTGAATTCCAGAAGTTAACTTGTGACTTGGATTGGAACTTAAGCATCCCATTGTCTTGACCACATTAACTGGATTGGGGATGGTCGCAGGAACAACAGAGACAATGACACGTGGTAAGAATTTTCCTGCATATTCTGATAAAGAGGTAAGTGTTCCTTTATACTAGACTTGACCCTGAGGTATCATAAGATAGAGAATGGCTTCAGTCACGTTGTGGTAAAGAGACTACATAAAAAATGGTGCCAACACAGAGAACAGCGTGTGTGTGTGTGAACACATATGTACATGCACACAATGAAACATACATACGTAAGTATCATATATGTATGTCATAACGATACACATGAACATATGTCATACACATGATCCACTTATATATAGTTTCAGTGCATCACATCTTTTATTATTTATTTATTAAATCATAGCTGTGTACATTAATGCAATCATGGGGCACCATACACAGGTTTTTTTTTTTTTTTTTTTTTGTAGAGACAGAGTCTCACTTTATGGCCCTGGGTAGAGTGCCGTGGCCTCACACAGCTCACAGCAACCTCCAACTCCTGGGCTTAAGCGATTCTCTTGCCTCAGCCTCCCGAGCAGCCGGAACCACAGGCGCCCGCCACAACGCCCGGCTATTTTTTGGTTGCAGTTTGGCCGGGGCCGGGTTTGAACCCGCCACCCTCGGTATATGGGGCCGGCGCCTTACCGACTGAACCACAGGCACCGCCCCATACACAGGTTTTATAGACCATTTGACACATTTTCATCACACTGGTTAACATAGCCTTCCTGGCATTTTCTTAGTTAATTGTGTTAAGACATTTACATTCTACATTTACTAAGTTTCACATGTACCCTGTAAGATGCACCACAGGAGTAATCCCACCAATCACCTTCCCTCTACCCATCTTCCCCCCTCCCTCCTGTCCCTTTCTCCCTTCCCCCTATTCTTAGGTTTTAACTGGGTTATAGCTTTCATGTGAAAGCCATAGACTAGTTTCATAGTAGGACTGAGTACATTGGATACTTTTTCTTCCATTCTTGAGACTTTACTAAGAAGAATATGTTCCAGCTCCATCCCTGTAAACATGAAAGAGGTAAAGTCTCCATCTTTCTTTAAGGCTGCATAATATTCCACAACAAATGGTGCTGGGTGAACTGGCTGGCGACCTGTAGAAGACTGAAACTTGACCCACACCTTTCACCATTAACTAAGATAGACTCTCACTGGATTAAAGATTTAAACTTAAGACACAAAACTATAAAAATACTAGAAGAGAGTGCAGGGAAAACCCTTGAAGAAATCGGTCTGGGCGAGTATTTTATGAGGAGGACCCCCGGGCAATTGAAGCAGCTTCAAAAATACACTACTGGGACCTGATCAAACCAAAAAGCTTCTGCACAGCCAAGAACACAGTAAGTAGAGCAAGCAGATAGCCCTCATAATGGGAGAAGATATTCTCAGGTTATGTCTCTGACAAAGGTTTAATAACGAGAATGCACAGAGAACTCAAATGTATAAGCAAGAAAAGAACAAGTGATCCCATCGCAGGCTGGGCAAGGGACTTGAAGAGAAACTTCTCTGAAGAAGACAGGCACACGGCCCACAGACATATGAAAAAATGCTCATCATCTTTAATCATCAGAGAAATGCAAATCAAAACTACTTTGAGATACCATCTAACTCCAGTAAGATTAGCCCATATCACAAAATCCCAAGACCAGAGATGTTGGCGTGGATGTGGAGTAAAGGGAACACTTCTACACTGCTGGTGGGAATGCAAATTAATACATTCCGTGTGGAAAGATGTTTGGAGAACACTTAAAGATTAATAAGTTGTGGCATCAGATCTTTTAGAATATATATAAGTATAAATATAACATATAATAATAAATATATTCTAAATATATACAAAAAAAGTTACTGGGTTCTCATAACATCCTTTCAACTTCCTTGTAACAAACTGTGACAGAAACCAGTTTAACACCTTTTCAGTTATGTAAACCATAAATTGATTCTTTTTGCCTAAGCTATTTTGAGTGGAATTTTATAGTTACTTGCAATGTAAAGAGTCTTAACTGATTGATACAAGTTCAACAGACTACTTTCCTAAGCATTCATAATGGGAAAAGTCTAATATGACGTATCTACATTAAATTGTATCTATCAGAACTGGATTTCTGATAAGACTGTGGGAAAAGGAGGGTATGGAAAGACATAGAAAAAGAAAGAAAATACCACTATGAATTTAGCGAGTTCAGAGTTGAAAGATTATAAAATTTCTGGCTATATGCCATCAAATTTGATAACATAAAAAGTGGATAAGTTCTTGGACACGTAAAACCTACCTAGATTAAATGATAAATAAATAGAAAAACTGAACAAACCAATAACCCATGAGGAAATTGAATCAATAATGAAGTTCTGATGATCTGATGGCTTCACTGCTGAGTTCCACCAAACATTTAAAGAGGAATTAATACCAATGATTCTCAAGTTATTCAAAAAAATTGAAGAAGAAAGTAATTACAAACTCATTTTACAAAACCAGTGTGACTAGGATTCCACAGCCAGAAAAAGATACAACAGGAAGGAGAAGACAACAGGCCAGTCTGTCAGATGAGCACAGACGCAAGACTCTCAACAAGATGCTAGCAAATCACATTCAAGAACACACTAACAAGATCACTCACGATGACCAAGTGGGATTCATTCCAGGGGTGCAAGAATGGTTCAGCATATGCAAATAAGTAAACATATTAATAATGCACCACATTAACAGAAAGAAAAAGCCACATGATCGTTTCAACAGAGAATAAATCATTTGACAGAATTCAGCATCCTTTCATGATAAAGTTTTCAACAAAGTAGGTATAAAAGGTATCTATCTAAATACATTAAGAGGTGTATAAGACAAACTCACAAACCCCCCCAAAGCTGTAAGCTTTCCCCTAAGATACGGAAGGAACAAGACAAAGACACCCACTTTCACCACTTTATTCAACATAGTACTGAAAGTTCTATATAGAGAGTGATGAGGCAGGACAAAGAAAAGACGACCAAATTGAAAAGAAGTCAGTCAGGCTGTCCCTGTTTGCGGATGACAGGATCTTATGCACTGACTATACCAAAAAACCTTTAGAACTAAGAAATGAATTTGGTAGAAGTTGCAGAATACAAAATCAACAAACAAAAACCAATATTGTTTTATGCACTAATAGTGAGCTATTTAAAAAAAAAACCAAGAAAGCAATTACATTTACAATGACTTACAAAAACTCCTAGAAATAAATAACCAAGAAGGTGAATGATATCTACACCAAAATCTATGAAACACTGATGAAAGTAATTGAAGACAATGAAAATAGAAAGATAATCTGTACTTGTGAATTAGAAAAATCTTGTTAAAAATGACCATACCAACCAAATGATCTATAGATTAAATGCGATCTCTATCAAAATACCAATGACGTTCTTCACAGAAATAGAAAAAAAAAACTGCTAAAGTTAATCAGAAACTATAAAAGATTATGAATAATCAAAAGTAATTCTAAGTAAAAAGAACAAAGCTGGAGGAGCCACACTACCTGATTTCAAAATATACTACAGTACGATAGAAACCCAAACAGCACGGTGCTGGCTTAAAAACAGACACATAGACACATTAACAAAAGAGCCCAAAAATAAATTTACAAACCTGCAGCCAACTGGGATTTTTCACCAAAGTGCCAAGAACACACATAAACAGTGCTGGAAAAAATGGATATCCACACACAGAAAAGAATGAGTAGATCCCTAACTCTCACCACACACAAAAATCAATTCAAAATGAATTGAAGACTTAATTAAATGTGTAACCTGAAACTTTGAAACTACTACACCAAAACAAGGGGGAAACGTTTCACAACATTGAGCTGGGCCAGGATTTTTTAAATAGGACCTAAACACAGAGGCAACAAAAGCTAAAAACAGATCAAGGAGATTATATCAAATTATAAAGCACAACAAAGGAAACATGCCAGAAAGTAAAGAGAGAACTGACGGTGTGGAGGGAAGTATCTGGAAGGTCTGGCTGAAAATATACAGGGAACTTAAATATACAGAGGGCTGAAAATATACAGGGAACTTAAAGAACAGCAAAAAAAAAAAAAAAAAAAGTAAATAAATAAATGACAAATTCTAAAAAGTCAAAGACCTCAACCGACGTTTTTCAAGACATACAAATGGGGAACATGTATTTTAAAAAATGCTCAACATCACTAACCATTCAGGGGAATCCAGATGAAAACCACAATGAGATACCACCTCATTCTAGCAGAATAAGTATCATCCAAAAGACAAAAGAAAACACTTTTGTGTTTTGTTGGTGAAGATCTGGAGAAAAGGGAATATTTACACACCCCTGGAGAACATCCCTTATGGAAAAACAGTATGAAGATTCTCGAAGGCTACTAATAGAATTACCACAGGATCCCACAATCCCACTTCTGGGTATCTATCCAAAAGAACTGAAATCAATATGTCAAAGAGCTATCTGTGCTCCCACCTTCACTGTAGCATTATTCACAACAGCCAAGATATGGAAGCAACCTCAGAGCCTGGCATAGATGAATGGCTAAAGAAAACCTGGCATATATACCACCTGGGATATCCTTCAGCTCACCAAAGAAAGAAATAGTGTCATCTGCGAAACAGATCAACCTGGAAGACATCGTCTGAAGTGAAATAGGCCAGGTCCAGAAAGACAAATACCTCATTATTCAACTCATGTGGAATACTGAAAAAGGTGCACAACATAGCAACAGAGGAGAGTCAACAGCTATCACGGATGACCATGGAGGGTGGTTGGTTACTGGGTATGAAAGTAAAATTGGACAGGAGTAATAAGTTCTGTTGTTCTACTGCACAGTGGGTGACAGTGGTTTACAGTAAGGTATTGTATATTACAAAATAGCTAGCAGAGAGGCTCTTGAATACTCTTACCAAAAAGAAATGATAAATACATTAGCTGATAAACACACTAACAACTCTTGACTTGATCATTATACAACATTTACATGTATTGAAATATCAAATTATACCCCCATAAATCGGTGCATTATAATGTGTCAATTAATAATATAACAACAATAACAATCAAATTTTATTTTATTTATTTTTTTTAAATTTTTTTATTGTTAAATCATAGCTGTGTACATTAGTGCAATTGCATGTACCCATTCTAAGATGCACCATAGATGTGGCCCCACCCATTACCCTCCCTTCACCAAAACCTCCCTACTCCCTTGGCCCTTTCCCCATAGTCTTGTGCTACAGTTGGGTTATAGTCTTCATGTGAAAGCTATAATTTAGCTTCATAGTAGGGCTGAGTACATTGGATACTTTTTCTTCCATTCCTGACATACTTTGCTAAGAAGAATATGTTCCAGCTCCATCCATGTAAACATGAAAGAGGTAAAGTCTCCATCTTTCTTTAAGGCTGCATAGTATTCCATGGTATACATGTACCACAATTTGCTAGTCCATTCGTGGGTCAATGGGCACTTGGGCTTCTTCCGTGACTTAGCAATTATGAATTGGGCTGCAATAAACATTCCGGTACAGATGTCTTTGTTATATTGTGACTTTTGGTCTTCTGGGTATAAACCTAGTAAAGGAATTATAGGATCGAATGGCAGGTCTATTTTTAGGTCTCTAAGTATTCTCCAAACATCCTTCCAGAAGGAGCCTATTAGTGTGCATTCCCACCAGCAGTGTAGAAGTGTGCCCTTTCCTCCACATCCACGCCAACATTTCTGGTTTGGGGATTTTGTTATGTGGGCTACTCTTACTGGGGTTAGGTGATATCTCAGAGTAGTTTTGATTTGCATTTCTCTGATGATTAAGGATGATGAGCTTTTTTTCATGTGTTTGTAGATCTTGCGTCGGTCTTCTTTAGAGAAGTTTCTCTTCAAGTCCCTTGCCCACCCTGAGATGGGGTCACGTGTTCTTTTCTTGTTAATACGTTTGAGTTCTCTGTGGATTCTGGTTATTAGACTTTTAACGGAGGTATAACCTGCAAATATTTTCTCCCATTCTGAGGGCTGTCTGCTTGCTTTACTTACTGTGTTCTTGAATGTGCAGCAGCTTTTTAGTTTGATCAGGTCCCAGTAGTGTATTTTTGATACTGCTTCAATTGCCTGGGGAGTCCTCCTCATTAAATATTCACCCAGGCCGATTCCTTCAAGAGTTTTCCCTGCACTTTCTTCAAGTATTTTTATAGTTTCAAAGCTTAAATCTTTTATCCAGTGAGAGTCTATCTTAGTTAATGGTGAAAGGTGTGGGTCCAGTTTCAATCTTCTACAGGTTGCCAGCCAGTTTACCCAGCACCATTTGTTAAATAGGGAATCTTTTCCCCACTGAATGTTTTTAATTGGCTTGTCAAAGATCAAATAACGGTAAGCAGCTGGACCCATCTCTTGGTTCTCTATTCTGTTCCACACATCTACTTCTCTGCTTTTGTGCCAGTACCATGCTGTTTTGATCACTATCGATTTATAGTACAGTCTCAGGTCTGGTAGCGTGATTCCTCCTGCTTTGTTTTTATTGCTCAGTAATGTTTTAGCTATTCGAGGTTTTTTCTGATTCCATATAAAACAAAGTATTATTTTTTCAAGATCTTTAAAGTATGACAATGGAGCTTTAATAGGAATTGCATTAAAATTATATATTGCTTTGGGCAGTATGGACATTTTAACAATGTTAATTCTTCCCAGCCATGAGCATGGTATGTTTTTCCATCTGTTAACATCTTCGGCTATTTCTTTTCTTAGAGCTTCATAGTTCTCTTTGTAGTGATCTTTCACGTCCTTTGTTAGGTATACTCCCAAATATTTCATCTTCTTTGTTACTACTGTGAAAGGAATAGAGTCCTTGACTGTTTGTTCGGCTTGGTTATTGTTGGTATATATAAAAGCTACAGATTTATGGGTGTTGATTTTGTAGCCTGAGACATTGCTGTATTCCTTGATCACTTCTAAAAGTTTTCTAGTAGAATCCCTAGTGTTTTCCAGACATACGATCATATCATCTGCGAAGAGTGAAAGTTTGATCTCTTCTGACCCTATGTGGATATCCTTGATCGCCTTTTCTTCCCTAATTGCAATGGCTAAAACTTCCTTTACAATGTTAAAGAGCAATGGAGACAATGGGCAACCTTGCCTGGTTCCTGATCTAATTGGAAATGATTCCAATTTAACTCCATTCAATACGATATTGGCTGTGAGTTTGCTGTAGATGGCCTCTATTAGT
Source organism: Nycticebus coucang (assembly GCF_027406575.1). NCBI lineage: Eukaryota > Metazoa > Chordata > Mammalia > Primates > Lorisidae > Nycticebus > Nycticebus coucang. Next base: position 94,212,632 of record NC_069793.1, on the reverse strand, counting down.
TTAAGAAATGTCCCTTCTATACCAATTTTCTTAAGTGTTCTGATCATGAAGGGATGCTGGATATTATCAAAAGCTTTTTCTGCATCAATTGAAAGAATCATATGGTCTTTATTTTTAAGTTTGTTTATGTGTGAATTACATTTATAGATTTACGTATATTGAACCAGCCTTGAGACCCTGGGATAAATCCGACTTGGTCATGGTGTATAATTTTTTTGATGTGTTGTTGGATTCTGTTTGTTAGGATCTTATTAAGTATTTTAGCATCTATATTCATTAGTGATATTGGTCTATAATTTTCTTTTCTTGTTGGGTCTTTCCCTGGTTTGGGGATCAAGGTGATGTTTGCTTAGTAGAATGTGCTGGGTAATATTCCTTCTTTTTCTATATTTTGGAAGAGGTTTAGTAGTATAGGTACTAGTTCTTCTTTAAATGTTTCGTAGAATTCTGACATAAAGCCATCTGGTCCTGGGCTTTTCTTTTTAGGGAGATTTTGTGTAGTTGATGCTATTTCAGAACTTGATAAAGGCCTGTTCAACATTTCCACTTCGTTCTGGCTAAGTCTTGGGTAGGTGGCGTGCTTCCAGGTATTGGTCGATTTCTTTCAGATTTTCATATTTGTGAGAGTAGAGTTTCTTGTAGTATTCGTTGAGAATTTTTTGAATTTCTGAGGGGTCTGTTGTTATTTCATCATTACCATTTCTGATTGATGAAATTAGAGATTTTACTCTTTTTTTCCTGGTTAGGTTGGCCAAAGGTTTATCTTTTTTATTGATCTTTTCAAAAAGCCAGCTTTTGGATTTATCGATCTGTTGTATAGTTCTTTTGTTTTCAATTTCATTTAATTCTGCTCTGATTTTGGTTATTTCTTTTCTTCTGCTGCGTTTGGGGTTGAAGTGTTCTTCTTTCTCCAGTTGCTTGAGATGTTCCATTAAGTTATTGACTTCCTCTCTTTCCGTTTTCTTGAGGAAGGCTTGCAATGCTATAAATTTCCCTCTTAGGACTGCCTTTGCAGTACCCCAGACGTTCTGGTAATTTGTGTCTTGATTGTTGTTTTGTTCCAAAAATATGGTGATTTCCTTCTTAATCTTGTCTATAATCCATGTATCCTTCAACATAAGGTTGTTTAGCTTCCATGTTTTTGTTGGGTATGCAGGTTCCTGTTGTTATTTAGTTCAACTTTTATTCCATGATGGTCTGAGAAGATGCAAGGAATAATTTCTATTTTTTTTAAATTTGCTGAGGTTAGATTTGTGGCCTAGGATGTGGTCGATTTTGGAGTATGTTCCATGGGCTGATGAGAAGAATGTGTATTCAGTTTTGTTGGGATGAAATGTTCTGTAGATGTCTGTTAAGTCCAGATGTTGAATGGTTGAGTTTAAATCTAAAATTTCTTTTCTTAGCTTCTTTTTGGAGGATCTATCCAGGACTGCTAAAAGGGTGTTAAAATCTCCAACTACTATGGAAGTGGAGGAAATCAAGTTGCTCATGTCTGTTAGAGTTTCTCTTATATATTGAGGTGCGTTGTGGTTGGGTGCATAAATATTAATAATTGAGATCTCATCATATTGAGTATTACCTTTAACAAATATGAAGTGTCCATCCTTATCCTTAATTATTTTGGTTGGTTTAAAGCCTATTGTGTCTGCAAACAAGACTGCAACGCCTGCTTTTTTCTGCTTTCCGTTTGCCTGGAATATAGATGACCATCCCTTCTCCTTGAGTCTGTATCTGTCTTTTAATGTAAGATACGATTCTTGGATGCAGCAGATATCTGGCTTGAGTTTTTGTATCCAGTCCGCCAACCTATGCCTCTTTAGAGGACAATTTAAACCATTCACATTAATTGAGAGTATTGATAAGCCTTTCGAGAGACCAGTGGACATTTTTAATCCTTTTGCGACTGTGGAAGTTGGAATTTGATCAAAAATTTTTTGGGTGGGTTTACTTTTGTGGTGGAGAATTATGCTGGTCTTTATGGAGGATAGGTCTAAGAATGTCCTGGAGAGCTGGTTTAGTTGTGGCAAATTTCTTCAACATGTGAATGTCGTTGAAGTATTTAATTTCTCTGTCATAAATGAAGCTCAGTTTAGCTGGGTACAGGATCCTGGGTTGAAAGTTATTTTGTTTTCGGGCGGCGCCTGTAGCTCAAGGAGTAGGGCGCCGGTCCCATATGCCGGAGGTGCCGGGTTCAAACCCAGTCCCGGCCAAAACCACACACACACACACACACACACACACACACACACACACACACAAAAAAAAAAAAAAAAGAAAGTTATTTTGTTTTAGGAGATTAAAAGTTGATGACCATCCTCTTTTAGCTTGAAAGGTTTCAGCAGAGCGATCTATAGTTATTCTAATATTCTTCCCCTTGTAGGTAATGGTTTTCTTTTGTCTGGCAGCTTTCAGAATTTTCTCCTTCATAGTAACTTCAGTGAAATTGATTATGATGTGTCTGGGGGATGTCTTATTTGGGTTGAGTCGTGCTGGAGTTCTGAAACTGTCTGCTATCTGAATTTCAGAATCTCTTGGCATGTCTGGAAAGTTCTCCTTCATAATCTCATGGAGAAGAGACTCTGTGCCTTGTGAAGCCACTTCGTCACTTTCGGGGATCCCTATAAGACGAATATTGGTTTTCTTCAAATTATCCGAGAGCTCTCTGAGAGAGTGGTCTGTTTTTGCTCTCCATTTCTCTTCTTCTTTGAGGGTTTGGGGGCATTCGAAAGCTTTGTCGTCAGTGTCAGAAATCCTTTCTTCTGCTTGCTCCATTCTGTTATTGAGGGATTCTACTGTGTTTCTCAGATCTTTGAGGGATGCAACTTCTTGTCTCAATGTGTCGAAATCTTTGGTCATTTGGTCTTTGAATCCATTGAATTCTTGAGATAACTTTTGGAATTCTAATTCGATCTTATTTGCTATCCAGATCCTGACTTCAATTTCTGACATCTCAGTTATTTGTTTGTGCATGGGGTCTTGTGCTGTTTCTGCCCCATTGATCCTTGGAGGAGTTGATCTACTCTGATTATTCATATTGCCAGAGTTTTTCTGTTGATTTCTCCTCATGATTGTTTTTCACCATTGCCTCTGGCTGTCCTCAGAGTTGGGGGAGGAGTCTCTCCGAGATTAGACCCCAAAAGGATCACTCTATTGTTGCTGGATCTTCGTAGGGAATGACCCTGTGTAGTTTCTCTGGGGCTGCTCTAGCTAGGGAGTTCTGGTTGTGGAAGCAGCTCTGGTTTGTGACACACCTGGATCCAGCAACAGGGCTGGGGGTGGTGCGCACGGTTCTGGGAGTGCCAGGAGCCCAGTGACTTTGCCACAGAGAGCCCAAGGCTCCAGCAGTCTCTGGCCAGGAGAAGAGCTCTGCGCAGAGGCAGGGAGGGCTCCAAAGGGCACGCAGCTACCAGAGTCCCTGTCCAGATGAACGGGCTAGTGGACACAGGAGGGAGGACGCAGGGTTGCGTGGCTCCTGCAGTTCCTGGTCAGGGAATGTGGAGGCCCGGTGGGTGCGGGTCACGGGTCGGGGGTTGCTGCACAGATCTTATGGAGGTCTAAACAATCAAATTTTAAAATAAAGAAAAAAAAAGGGTTTCTATTTTATAAGATTTGTGACCTAATAAATATATAAATGTATGTCTTAGATTACTGACTTACGAAACTGATTTTAAAACTTCTCATCATGATATATAGAAGATTAAGATTTCCTTTTAGAATCTATTGATTTAGTGGAAAAATAATGAGACTAATAAGTATTCTAACAATAGGGCGGCGCCTGTGGCTCAAGGTGTAGGGCGCCGGCCCCATACACCAGAGGTGGTGGGTTCAAACTCAGCCCCAGCCAAAAACTGCAAAAAAAAAAAAAAAAAAAAAGTATTCTAACAATAATTGTTGTCAGGCGTGACGCTGTGTTTCCGGCCCTGACCCAGGGTCTGCCAGCTCACTCGGGGTAGGTCTTGTTCAGTTCTCAGGTGCCAAAGCACGTTAGAAGTCACAGTGAATATTAGTAGGAGTGAGCATCTCAGCAGCAATCTCTCAGCAGCAGTCTAAGTAGGGGAGCGCAGATCAGGCATCCTCTGAGCAAGAAGCAGAGCCAGAGGAGGAGCGCCGGCTAACCTGAGGCTATTTACAGAAGCAATCCCCTGGAGACTGCTGACCAATACATACTTTCCTGCTCTCATGTATCTCACTAACAAGAGCCAATGATGTTAAATCCCTTCCCCAATCCCTTATTGCCAAGGTATTCCTCACAGGTGCCTCCTAGAAATAGTTCCAGGAATCATGAAACATTTAAAGAACCTCAAGTCTGATAAAGCAGTACACACACAACAGTGTTCAGACACACACAAAGGTGTACAAGGAAATAGTATACATTTGAAACACAACAGAAAAACATTAAAGGTAATGATGTTTATCCAGAACTCACATATTAATCATTCATTAAAAATCATGATCATTATTCTTCTTGTAAGTAATTCATTTTCTTTCCTTGTATTAAGTCACACACACATAGATCATGAATACATTTACGTCTTTGTGGGGTTCAATGTGTTGATTTTTTTTGTACAAATTGGAGTGCTTACATCCAACTAATTAACATAGCTTTCACCTCATTTACTTAATCAATGTGTTAAGACATTTATGTTCTATACTTGATAGATTTGACTTGTACCCTTGCAATATGCTCCACAGATGTGGTCCACCCTTTACCCTCCTCTATCAAGGAAGTAATCATTTAGAACAATTTCATTACTAGTCAATTGCAACTTCTTAAATATGCAATTTAATTAGGAGTCTAAAGTGATATATATATCTGTATATATCTATATATATATAAATATATATATATATATATATATATAGATATAGATATATATTTAAGGCTATTTTTTGGTTGCAGTTCTCATTTAGCTGGTCCAGGCCGGGTTTGTACCCACCAGCCTCCGTGCATGTGGCTGGCGCTATAATCACTGTGGTATGGGCTCCGAACCAAAAGTGATACCTATATTAAAACTGGGTTGCATTTTTCTACAGATATTTTTCTTTTTTTCCCTAATTAGGATAAGCTTCTTAATTGATTACATCTTTAAGTACTAGAAAAATTATGCTATTCTTCCAGATTCATTAGTTATCAAATTTCTAGACTATACAGAGAACTTAGACCAATTTCATCTTAATATTATCTTTAAAAATCTATACTAATAATAGCTATTGGGTACTTAACATAGGGATAGGTACAGTTCTAAGAGCTTTATAAGTATTAATTAATCTAGTCAATGTAACAATCTATTATTATCCCTATTTCACAGAATAGGCAATTAGGCAAAGAAATTAAATAACAGAATCACCTCTATAAGTAGCAGAGATTACACCAAGCAACACAGTTTCACATTCCATGCTTTATTAAACTATTATGCTACACTGCATTATGAATGAATGGTAAGGCTCGACGCTCGTAACTCAGTGGTTAGGGTGCCTGCCACATACATGGGGGCTGGTGGGTTTGAACCTGGCCTGGGCCTGCTAAACAACAATGACAACTACAAGAAAAAAACAGTCAGGTGTTGTGGCACCTATAGTCCCAGCTACTTGGGAGGCTGAGGCAAGAGAATCGCTTAAGCCCAAGAGTGTGAGGTTGTTGTGAGCTGTGACGCCACAGCACTCTACTGAGGGCGACATAGTGAGACTCTGTCTCAAAAAAAAAAAAAGAATGAATGGTAAAAATATACTGCCTTTTATTTCTGCCTTATTTTAATAACACTTTATATTATGTTAACAATATAGTTTTATAATAAATAACGTTGGCCACCTCTTTGTACAATTTAACAACTTAAGTGGATTCTAGGAATTTAAGAATCTTGTAAGATGCACGGCAGGTGTAATCCCACCTATCACCCTCCCTCCGCCCATCCTCCCCCCTCCCTCTCCCCATTCCCCATATTCTTAGGTAATAACTGGGTTATAACTTTCATATGAAAGCCAAAAATTAGTTTCATAGTATAACTGTCTTAACACAATAACTAAGAAAATGCCAGGAAGGCTATATTAACCAGTGTGAAAATGTCTCAAACTGCTTATAAAACCAGTGTATGGTGCCCCATGATCGCATTAATGTACACTGCTATGATTTAATATTAATAAAAAAACAAACAAAAACAAATAACAACAACAACAAAAAAAAGAATTTAAGAATCTTTAGAGAGAAGAGGTCTCACTATTTTGCCCAAGTATGAACTTTTGGCCTCAGGCCAGCATCCCACTTCAGCCCCCCAACTAACAGGTACTAAGAAGCATGAGCCACTGTGCCTGGCTAATTTTTTATTTTATTTTATTTTTTTAGAGATGAGGTCTCACTGTGTTGCCCAGGTTAGTCTTGAACTCTTGGTCTCAAGTCATTCTCCCACCCTAGCCTCCCAAATAGGTCAAGTATGTGTATTAACAGTCTTTACATACATTGTTAATAGTGTTAACATTATAGAAGGTTAATATTTAAGTAAAATTGAACTTTATGTTTGGTTTTCCTTAGCCATTTCCTTTCCCTCATCCTCTGTCAAGTATCTCGAATGGCCAGGCATTAGCTTCTTTTTTTCTCCCACTAATGACATTTTCTTGCCTGCCTTATAGAACTTTAAGATACTCATATAGAAAGAAGACTCCTACTATGTTGGGAAGTCAAATCACTCTCATGAGTTTTTATGAGTCCTTGGCTTCATGAAAATTAAGCAATGTTCATCGTCACAATAAATCCAACTGGTCTTTACCTTTTTCATACAATAGTTCCCCTGCTCAAACATAAAACAGCAGAGAATGAACATTAAATCAGCTACAACATTTTTGGATGCCTTAAATCAGTAACATTTTATAATGTGCACTTAACTTGGATTTCCAATACTTTTATCACTGCATGTATTTTGTCATCTCCACATGCCATTTTCAACATACTGGCAGGCAAGCAGCAGTGTCTGGGAGCAGATCACAGAAGCGTGAAGACCCAGTGCTGTCTGTGTCTGCTGCTCCAGCTGTGCATCCAGTGTCGTCCCGCTTGATGGTGCTCTGAGTTGGTACCTGCTTTCTCCTGGCTCCTGGCATCTTCTAAAATATGCAGATGCCTTATTTAAATTATTTTGATGCATGAAATTGGATATTCGTTGGGTAATGTTTCAAAAACTACTTGGCATAATGAATAGTTTTATAGTCCCTCTGCTTACTGTCTGATTAACTTTAAATTTCCTAGTACCAGTTTTTCTGTCTAATTATCACTAATAGAAAAATTCTAAAATTCTAGCTGTTGTTAAATGAACTCAAGTTTTGAGAAAAACAAACTCAGGTCATACTTTGTAGATTAAAAGTTTATCTGTGGCAAGCTTTTAAGAGTTACTATAAATCCGTACTAACAATTTTAGAATTGCTGGATTCTAGATCTTCAGAGCTCCTGGAAAAACCTTCTCTCCGTTGAAATAATACACAGGTCTCCTTGTAGGTCACTCAAAAGCATACTCTAAACATAGAGTTTTTCTCTGAAGTTAATAGCTCAAATTAAGAAAAAATGGGATGGAGGAGAGAGGCTGCGTGGGCACCAACTACTCCGTAATTAAAATGCTCTTGTACAAGAGTTTCTGTGGTTGTAAAAAACAGCTTTGAAAAAATTTCTGAGAACTGCGGGAACATTAAGATATCACATGTAAAACAACTCAAGGTAAAAAGTCAAGCTAAAATTAGAACAGGTACCAGTACACTTAATGAAATGCTATACTTAATGTCTATGGCATCAATGATGTATAAAGATTAAATTAGGAACAAAGATTTTATCATCTTTGCAGTATTGTATTTGGTTGAAAAAACCAAGTTAAAAAAAAAAAAAGAGAAAAGAAAGGATTAGAAAGCTGACACTTGATTGAATTAGATTGAAATGTGACATTGAGGAGGTAAATGGAATAGCCAGGGCTATATCATTTTAGATGTAAAAACTGGGGAGAACTTGTCATATATCCATGTTGAGCTAATAAAGACAATCTCATAAATAGTCTTGTAACTGTTGAAACAGTGGAATTCTATGTAGCCAGTAGCAAGGACAGAAAAGTGTGGTAAGCCTGAGCCTTCTCAGGGTTCAACACTAAGAAACAGCTGTATCAAGTTATCTTAAATCTCTAATTTTTTAAAATATATTTAATAAGCAGGAAATTTCTGTATTTATCATTGACCTGTTGTTTTATTAAAATCATCGTTTCCGTTTTCTTGAATGGTTTAAGAACTTTGCTTACTTTTTTATCATCTCCAACTATCTCCCTTCTGGGTCATTCCCATTAGCCGACTGCAAATGTAGGACTTCCCACCATTAAGAAAAAAGTAGGCTGGGCCCATGTCTGGATCACCTTATTACACCACCTCCTTTAAGAACACCGAGAGAAAGAACTGTCTGTCCATGCTGTGTCCACCTCCCTGTCTCATATTTTCAGTTAGTCTTTAAATTTAATTTCCAGTCTCTTCCTGCCACCTAAACTTTTCTTGTTGGGGTCACCAATGACTTTTATCCAAACATCCAATGGTCAATTCTGCCCTCATTTTGCTTAACCTCTCAAAAGCAACTTGCCATAATTCCATTTCTAATGAAACGCTCTTCTCTGTGGTTTCTACATGCTACAGTCTTCTATGTTCCTGTTTTGTTTTGGCTTTCTGTTTTTGTAAAAATCATTGTTTAGTCCGTTCTGGGCATTACAACAAAATACCATATATTGAGTACCTTATAAACAGCAGAATTTATTTCTCACAGTTCTAGAGGCTGGGAGTCCAAGCTCCAGGTGTTTGATGGGAGCTATGTCCTGGTTCACGGGTGGCCATCTTTCCTCTGTGTCCTCACGTTGTCCCTCTTTTATAAGGGACTATACATTTACAAGAACTCTACCCTCATGACCTAATCACCTCCCAAAGGCCCCACTTCCAAATACCATCACTTTGGGGGGTTAGGATTTCAATATATGAATTTTGGGGAGACACAAACGTTCAGCCCATAGCATGCCCTTCTCTCATTCCACTCCGTGTTTAGTCTCTGAACTCCAATCACATCGATACACTCTCAGTTTTATTGAATCTGCCAAGCTTTTCCTTCTCTCAGGGACTTTGCACCTGCCGCTCCCTTGCTTACAACAGTCTTCCTCTCCAACTCTGTCTTGCTAGTTTCTCCTCATTTCTCATCTCTCAGATTCAATCTCACTTATCAAACAAGGTACTCCCTAACTATTCAGTTCAAACTAGTCTTCTTTCTTACTCTAACAGTACCTGTGCTTTCCTTCCACAGTATCTGTGATAATTTTTAACGACGTCTACTTATTTACTTGTTCATTTCTTAATGTTTCTCTTACAAACTATATACTCCACTGTGAGGTGCTATGACTGTCCTGTCCACAAGTATCTTTGTAGAGTACCTAGCATAAAACCACTGAATCATATTAGAAATATTGAAATTAAATACTTTGAATGCCTGAATAAAAGTAAATCAATAAGAAAAATAATTGGATTAGAAAAGGAGCAAATGAAGTAATGATCATATATTTTAAACAACTATTTAAAATAAAAGATATCTTCAATAAGTTAAATGAATAATGGAAAATGCTGACATATCTCAGTCATCATAAAAGCTTTGCATATATTAACTCATTTACTTCTCATAAGACTCCACGAAGTCAGAACTATCACTGTCCACATCTCACAGATGAAAGAAGGGAAGCCCAGGGAAGTAGAACAGCCAGAAGGGCTGGGTCTGAGCTCTGTCCGTCTGACCCTAGAAGCCACATTCCTATCACCCTGTTAGCGAGGAAGTGGACTCAGAATAAAATCCTTGGGGAGGATGAAGAGAAGCAGGCAGGGCGGGGGAGACTAAATTACACACCGCAGGGAAGGCCACTCAGAGGGCGCTCCAGAAAGTGTCCAAATTCCAGAGTGCGTTTTCAAAGGAAAGGGAATTGGAAAACCACATACCGATCAACATGAGCTGTTTCTTAAACTTCACAAATGTTCATGAAAACCACAAAATCACACGTCTGGATTTCTTGTGAAAAAATGCCTACATACAATAACTAAGAAAATGCCAAAAAGGCTACGTTGAACAGTTTGATGAGAATATTTCAGATTGTATATGAAACCAGCACATTGTACCCCTTGATTGCACTAATGTACACAGCTATGATACAATAAAATAAATAATAATCAACATAAAAAAAAAGAAAAATAGAGACAGAAGTTGTGCTTTAAGGCCAGGTTTAAGGTGGAGTAAAAACAAATGGCAAGTACAAATTCAGAAGAGACAGAGAAAATAAGGAATTAAGGTTTTAAAATTATGGAGTAGACATTAGTCTTAGTAAAACTCTGGAAATGTGGTTAAACAAGTTCACCTGTACATTAGAGAAAAAGAAGTTTCCAACAGGTGCCTAGATTATATCTCTAAAATGTAAGATGAGCTCTTGGGATTAATTTGAATTAATCTTTACCTTGTTTTGCTATTTAATAAAGTAAACTTAGTCAATTATTCAAATCATTTAATTTCTATCATATTCCCTAAGTAAAAGCTGATAATAATGTATTATTCTCAGACTAATAAGCTATATTATTATATAATTTATAATTATATATTATATAATTTATATAATTATATATTATATAATTTTAATTTATATAATTTATATAATTTTAATCATATAATATTACATAATATGCATACATATGAACATTTATGTGGTCATGTAGGTGCTCATTTTAAGAACTACATGGACATGAAAAATCATCAGACAAGTTGAAACCGCTAATGTCATTAAACAGAAAGTTGGAAAGAAGGCTCAACAACTGTTACAGTGTGGGGGACCAGCCCTCGCCAGGACTGTGGGATACATGCTAAAGTGGAATCAATCGAATGGGAAAATAAAGACACAAGACAGGAAGTTTAAAGCTAGGCCCAGGGGTCCCCCATTAACTGTGGTGAGAATACAGTGGGGGCCCGATGTTTTGCCCACTCAGCTTTTATTGAGTTCTCTCAAAGCCAGTTTTAGGTGAGAGGTGAGTGGGTCTGGGAGCTAATGAAGAACTGAGCAAAGATGGCCCTGTGGGCTATTCCTGTCTTGTATCCACAATTGGATGCATACATGTGCTTTCCTCCATTACCTCCTCTGCTTTCATTGACGGCGAACTACACTTACCCAGGCATTCTTGAGAAACAAGGAGTGTAACCTTAAGGCAAACAGGGTGTGCCCACATCTGCTTGCCCCCCTCATTCTTCAGGGGTCCAAAGGGCTGGTTAGATTGGCTGACGCCAATGCCCACATTGGAAGCTGGGAGAGAAGGATGTCCTTCCTCTCATGTCTGCCCCAGAGGTCCTCCCTCTGTGTGGGCTTTGGTTGCGCACACTGTTCATTGACTTTTGAAACACTCACCTCTCTCCCAGGGTTTCTGCATTCCAGCCCCGTTCAGGGCTGGAGCCTTATCCCTTCACAGGGAGAGCCTTGGCTCTCAGGCTAGATCTATCACGATGTTTCCTTCCTCAAACTTGTTTTCTGCAAGAATTCCACAGACTTACTATTAGCCAGCAAAGCTACTTTTATTAAAAACCAATTGAAATACTAAAGTTAAGCTGCTGTTTCTTTGTTCAGTTAAACTCCTAAGCTCTATTTTGCACTTGGATGTTTTTCTCGTAGGGTGCTCAGGGTCCCCAACCTCTGATTTCTCCACATATAGAAGCTGAGTCTTAAGAAAGAGAACACTGCCAAACACAAGACAAGGAATGAAATGCTAAAGGAGGGAACGGAGAGTCTAAGTGAATTTGGTTTAAGAACAAAGGGAACAAGGCATACTAACATTAATATGGATTAGTATGAAAAGAACAGATCACAGGCTGCCACTTCATAGTTAGGGACATGTGCAATATGATTCCTCTATGACTCAGGCACACGTGGAAAACACATGTTTAGGATGCTGGAAAAAAATAGGGAGAAAAAAAGAATCAGAATATTCCATTACTAACCTGGTTTAGTTTCTTCCAGAGATTGAGGACAGGAGAAAGTTCATTAGACCAGATTTCTCTATCAAATTTGCAACCAGCTGTTACTGATCTGCCCAAGATCCTCAGCTGTGAAATAACCTAAATAAAGAAAACAAGTAGCAATAAATAAAAATAACTTCAAACAGGGCAAAAAATCTAGGTATAAAACCATACATATTTTATAAAAATAAAGACCAAAAATACTATAAATAGTTTTAAATCCTATTACCTTTGCTAAATTTGCTTCATATTTTACTGGTTTATTTAAGCAGCTAAAGAAACAAAAAAGCTTAAAGATCATGAACATCACTATAAAAATTATAAATTGCAATGCTTTTTATTTACCCAGAAAGCTCTAATTAACCCATGGTTAATAACCTCTTGGTGTCTCTATCTGTTCATTTCTGAAATCTGAAATATTTTCCAGTTTGATTTAAATGTTATAATTTCAAAATGCTGACAAATTGGAGATGGGCTTTTGAAAAATATGAAATGACAAGAAATATAGTAAATAGCATAGCAAACACTATAAATGACAATGAAATTAGTTGATAAAAAAGTATTCATAAATGTAACTTTAATGCTGTATATTAACTTGGTTATAATTTCAATGTTTCCACTACCCAAAAGGCTCTGATGAAAGACATAAGGTCAATTAATCCATGAGAGACAAGGTAAATAATTTATTCCCTATTTAGGACTATGACTTCTGTAAGTTGCTTATTTTCAGCTTGTATCATCATTCTCATCAAACACATTTCATTTACAGAATATCAATTAACCTTTTAATCATTTGCTAAGAATGATCTAGAATATTATCAAGTATGTAAAATACTGGATTACACATATTGTGAGATGTGTGTGCAAAGGTGGGAAGGGTGTAAGTATAAAGTCAGTGAGGTATATATTGTTCTCAAAATATTACAATAAATATTAAACATTTCCTGATCGTCTAACATAAACAAAATAAATCTAAGAAAAAGGATGTTTCCCCACACCATGATTTTATACTTCAACATTTGCACCATTTTGACTATTTTTCTGTTTTTATCTTTTCAAGAGATAAGAGTTTTACCTTTGTAAATATACTGGGTTATATTTCATGTGTTGTTAGGTTCTTACATTAGTAAACTTTGCAGTAGAACAAGGGGCATAAATCTTTCAGAATGAATGCACTGAGAGAGGACACAGGAAAAAGTAAGGTCTAAGAGAACATTGGTCTTCTCCAGGAGACCCCACGGATACATGTGCAAGGTCCTCTCCGTGGTAACTCAGCTCTTGAGAATTAGTAAAAACTTAACTTCCTGGGACCTGGAGGCTGACGCTTGCTTCCACTTCTGTGAAAGCCCCCTGGTCTGTAAAAGCCAGAGCCTGCTTCTCCAGCTTGATTCAAACTGACCAATGAGAAAGGAACCCATGGGCTGGAACTTTTTGACTGGGGATAAAAAGGAGAAGACTGAGCCAGGGGGGAAGCGTGGCCATTTTGAATTCTGTGCCATAGCTCCCCCCGCTGTAGTAAAGCCTTTCTTCTTTTAAATATGGTGTCTGGATGCTCTTTCTCTCCATTGGGCCTCATCTTCCTGCAACAGCACTACTTAACTGTTAAACATCTATGATCACACTTTTGAGCTCAAGTTACTCAAGAGTTTTTATCAGCTATTTCCCAACTACAACAACAGAAGACAAAACATGCTGACAAAACTGTCAAGAATTGTTATAAACTTGTCAAAAAAATGTTTTAAAGAAAAAAATGAAATAAGAGTATTTTGAGACAAAATTGAGAATGTACTGTTAACAGATCTTCACTATCGAAAACATGGACATTAAGGCAAAACTTTTATGAAAAGGAACCACCCAGCCAACCCATAGTTAAAAAATCATACAACACTATTATTTCAAGTCACTAAGTTTGGGGATGATTTGCTATGAAGTAAAGACTAACTGGAGCACCAAGAATAATATAAAATGTATTTAATTTGTGATATGAATTGAATGTCTCTCCCAAATTCATTTGTTGAGGCCCAACTCCCCAGTATATTCGAAAAAGGGGCCTCTAAGGAAGTGATTATAGATAGGATTGGAGTCCTTATTAAGAGGATCATTAGAGAGCTTGCTCACTGTTACTCTCTGTACACATGTCCAGAGGAAAGGCCATGTGAGACCCCCAAAGAGAAGACAGCCATTTGCAGGCCAGGAAAAGAACCCTCATTCGAAACTGATCATATTATAGCCTCATCTCAGACTCCTAGGCTCCCAAACTGTGAGACAATAAATCTTTGTGTGTAAGCCACCTAGTCTGTGGTATTTTGTTAATACCCTGTTTCCCCGAAAATAAGACAGTGTCTTATTTCAAGGTGTGCTCCCAAAGATGCGCTAGGTCTTATTTGCAGGGGATGTCTTATCTTTCCTGTAAGTACGTCTTATTTTCGGGGAAACAGGGTAGTAGGCCAAGCAGATTAATAAAAGCAGATAGATAAATGCTGTCTAAAGAATAAAGCAAATAACATAACCAAAACCAAAATGTAACCATTCTCTTTAAAATCAGCGAAAAGTAAGGAGGCCATTGTCAATACTTTTATTCAACACTGCACACGAGGACCTATCTCAACAAAACAAGTAAAGGCAATTAAATATTTAAGGATTAGAAAGGAAAAAAGCAAAATTGTCATTTTCCTCAGTAATTTTCAGAAAAAAACAAAATAATTTGTATTTTTCATATTACATTCATGCTATATTTTTTCTTTGCTTGTATTTATAATGAATAGAAATCCATTAAATAATAATATATTTGTAACTTCAGCCCAGGTAGTCCTTTGTATTGATTATTTGGGAGCCCGTAAAATTTAATTAGTCAGTGGTCTCATCAGCAGCCTGACATCTTCATGCTCTCTGTGGGTGCCTGGCTAGGCATGACATTAACCAAAGGCACATCAGGATGTAAGGAACCATATAAAATCTTCCCTCACACCCAGAAATGAGAAACCTTACACTAGCATGTTGAAGTGAGACGTAGGAGAATGTCTAGAGCTTTATATTCCTAAGGAGAGAGGACACCTGAGAAGGATACACCTGCAGGGGCCTCTCCATGGTGACTCGGCTCTGAGGAATTTGTAGACTGAACTTCCTAGGACCTGGAAATTTCTGCTTCTGTAAAATCCTGTAGTTCTGGATCTGAAGACCTGGGATTAAGAAACCTTGCTCTCCTCAACTCTGAGGCAGGGACTATCAAGGACCTACAGGCTGCATCTCTTCCCCAAGCCTCAGGCCAACCCTGGGCGCTGTTGCCCCTTACAGAGGCTGTCCTTAACCCTCCTCTCTCACCCTGTGATATGTCTGCTGACGTGGCCTGGCCATTTGCAAAAAGGCTATAGGAAGAGGAGAATATCAAGTCTTTTGGTTGAGAAGGAGCAGAAAAATGTCTTTTGAGAAGTATAACTTCTTCCTTAACGACCTCTCCAGTAAAACTGAATTTCTCATGTACTCAAACTGTTTTAATTGCATAAATTCAGTACAAACATTTTCAAATGATCTAATTCATGCAAAAAATTTTCCTTCAGCAATTATGTGAAAAGTACATTTATTTAGATATAAATTTCTCAGTTATATACTCAAGTACTAGAAGGCATGTTCCCATCTTGCCACTTATGTGAGAATTTCCCCACACATCTCTCTCCCCACTAAAGTGGATTCCTTCAAAACAGGGACTACTTTTATTCTTCTCTAAATTCTCAAACCTATTCCAATATTATGATATTGGACGCAAAGGTTGGATAGTTGAACATGAATAGAAGTGAAAAATACCAGAAGATCAACACAAATACTTCATGGAATGGCACTGAACAAAGGACTAAGTAAGGGTGGTTCCTCTCCCAGATACAAGGTAAGTAATGCAATTGTGATATGTTGCTATCCAAAAGGCTGTCTGATATTAACTAAAATATTTTGCTTTTAAATCAATTCAGTTAATATTTATAGTTTCTTTAAATGTAAAATACTTCCTTAAAAGTAAAGTAATATTCATTAGTAAAAAGTATTAGAAGTACAATTAGCAAATAGGTACTAGTACCAAAGCAAAACAAAACACATTCCCTACCCCTGAGTAACTAAGAAACCTGTATCAGAACACAGGAAATAAACACACTTTGGTTTCTTCTAACATCAATAATTCTCCCTGAATCCTGCACTCACACTGAATTATCTTCTCGTTTAACTTTTTGGGCAGACATAAAGGTTTTGGTAGTGTAAAACTTCCAAATTAATCACTTATATTCATTTACATCTTTTTTCACCCACTTTCTCTCCCAAACTGCTGCAATTTGATTTCCACCCTCCAATATTCTATAGAAGAGGCTCTGGAAAGAATCTTTTTTTTTTTGGGGGGGGGGTGTTGTAATTTTATTTTATTTATTGATTTATTGATTTATTTTTTTTCTTTTTCTTTTTTTTTTGTAGAGACAGAGTCTCACTTTATGGCCCTCGGTAGAGTGCCATGGCCTCACACAGCTCACAGCAACCTCCAACTCATGGGCTTAAGCGATTCTCTTGCCTCAGCCTCCCGAGCAGCTGGGACTACAGGCACCCGCCACAACGCCCGGCTATTTTTTTGTTGCAGTTTGGCCGGGGCTGGGTTTGAACCCTCCGCCCTCGGCAGGTTAATGTGAGGATACAAACAACCAGGCCACAGTATTTGAATTTGTTAGGTAGAGTCCCTCTTGTAGTTTTGTCCTGTACCCAAAAGGTGTGCCGCATACCCCTACATTTTGCCCATTAAGTGGGAGCACACCAATAGCTTCCCTTCCCCCCGTGGTGCCCCCTCCCTGCCAACTTGAATTGAAATGAGTTTTTCTCCTAGCTTTTCTAAGCATGAATCAGACTGTCTACTGGCTTTATATTAGTATTGAGTACACGTATCATTAGGCAACAGACATGAACAGAACCTTCTCTGAGGATGACAGATGAATGGCTAACAATGAAAAATGCTCATTGTCCCTAGTCATCAGAAAAATACAAATCAAAACCACTGTGACATATCAACTAACTCCAGTAAGATTAGTTTACATCATAAAGTCCCAAAGTTGCACACGCTGGTGAGGACACAGAGAGAGGGGAAAACTTACACGGTTGGTGGGACTGAAAACTAATACAGCCTCTTTTAGGAAGAGGCTGGAGAAGAAGGATGGAGAATCCTCTGGGAAGAAGGATGGAGACTCCTCAAGGAACTCAAACTAGATCTCCCATTTGACTCTGCAGTCCTTCTAGTAGCCATATACCCAGAAAAGAAAAATATCCTTTTATCATAAAGACATTGGCACTAGATTGTTTATTGCAACTGAATTTACAATTGCCAAAATGTGGAAATAAACTAAATGCTCATCAACTCAGGAATGGAATAACAAACTGTGGTATATGTATACCATGGAATGCTATTCAGACATAAAAAGATGGGGAATTTATATCTTTTGTATTAACCTGGATGGAGTTGAAACACAAGTTTCTCAGTTAGGTATCACAAGAATGGAAAAGCAAACATCCAACGTACTCAATACTAATGTGGAAAGAATGTTGGAACGCGGACTGACACCCACTCTTTAGCACTTAGCCCTCACCCTCCACTCTGAACAACCAGCACCATCCTCTCCCATCACCTCGAAACATCTTTAAAGCTCTTTTGATTGTCTTACTTTCTGAGTTCAGATCATTCTTGCTAAAATGCTTTCAAGCATTTTTCCATCTCCAAAATGAATTAATTGTAGATATTTCCCAGGATTCAGGTATCTTTCCTTTCTGTTTTTTCAATGCTCCCTAAGAATCTCTGACCCCATGGCTTCCTCCCTCACAGATGTGCTGCTGGTTGTCAAATCTTTTTATGAAATCTATATTTGAATTCGTTCCTATGTCTATCTAGTCCAAATTCCTACTAGATATTTTAAGTAGATATTCCATGTGTACCTCAAATAAATAACATTCCATGGGCACCTCAAATTAATATGCCAAATTGATCCTTTCCCCTTTCCATGTAAATAATAAAACACGAAGTCACTTCTTCGACTTTCACATTTTGGTTAATACAACATCCATATAGCATTTGTAACAGTGAAAAACAAGAAACAAGGAATCGTGAGTGTTCAGCTGATGTGAGGAGAACAGCACGCGGCATGTGCACTGCAGCAAGCTAATAAAACAGAGCTGGTGACTGCCGGACAGAGCAGCTGTACTCAACACCGTCGACACTTCACAGCACGTGAAATAAACACCACCGACACTTCACAGCTCCTGTACTCAACACCGTCGACACTTCACAGCTCCTGTACTCAACACCACCGACACTTCACAGCTCCTGTACTCAACACCGTCGACACTTCACAGCTCCTGTACTCAACACCGTCGACACGTCACAGCTCCTGTACTCAACACCGTCGACACGTCACAGCTCCTGTACTCAACACCACCGACACTTCACAGCTCCTGTACTCAACACCACCAACACTTCACAGCTCCTGTACTCAACACCGTCGACACTTCACAGCTCCTGTACTCAACACCGTCGACACGTCACAGCTCCTGTACTCAACACCGTCGACACTTCACAGCTCCTGTACTCAACACCACCAACACTTCACAGCTCCTGTACTCAACACCGTCGACACTTCACAGCTCCTGTACTCAACACCGTCGACACGTCACAGCTCCTGTACTCAACACCGTCGACACTTCACAGCTCCTGTACTCAACACCACCAACACTTCACAGCTCCTGTACTCAACACCGTCGACACTTCACAGCTCCTGTACTCAACACCGTCGACACGTCACAGCTCCTGTACTCAACACCGTCGACACTTCACAGCTCCTGTACTCAACACCACCAACACTTCACAGCTCCTGTACTCAACACCGTCGACACTTCACAGCTCCTGTACTCAACACCGTCGACACGTCACAGCTCCTGTACTCAACACCGTCGACACTTCACAGCTCCTGTACTCAACACCACCAACACTTCACAGCTCCTGTACTCAACACCGTCGACACTTCACAGCTCCTGTACTCAACACCGTCGACACGTCACAGCTCCTGTACTCAACACCACCGACACTTCACAGCTCCTGTACTCAACACCACCGACACTTCACAGCTCCTGTACTCAACACCGTCGACACTTCACAGCTCCTGTACTCAACACCGTCGACACGTCACAGCTCCTGTACTCAACACCGTCGACACTTCACAGCTCCTGTACTCAACACCACCGACACTTCACAGCTCCTGTACTCAACACCGTCGACACTTCACAGCTCCTGTACTCAACACCGTCGACACGTCACAGCTCCTGTACTCAACACCGTCGACACTTCACAGCACCTGAAATCAACACCAACGACACTTCACAGCTCCTGTACTCAACACCGTTGACACTTCACAGCTCCTGTACTCAACACCGTCGACACTTCACAGCTCCTGTACTCAACACCACGGACACTTCATAGCTCCTGTACTGAACACCACCGACACTTCACAGCACCTGAAATCAACACCAACGACACTTCACAGCTCCTGTACTCAACACCGTTGACACTTCACAGCTCCTGTACTCAACATCACCGACAATTCACAGCTCCTGTACTCCCACCGACACTTCACAGCTCCTGTACTCAACACCACCGACACTTCACAGCTCCTGTACTGAACACCACCGACACTTCACAGCACCTGAAATCAACACCACCGACACTTCACAGCTCCTGTACTCAACACCGTCGACACTTCACAGCTCCTGTACTCAACACCGTCGACACTTCACAGCTCCTGTACTCAACACCGTCGACACGTCACAGCTCCTGTACTCAACACCGTTGACACTTCACAGCTCCTGTACTCAACACCACCGACAATTCACAGCTCCTGTACTCCCACCGACACTTCACAGCTCCTGTACTCAACACCACCGACACTTCACAGCTCCTGTACTCAACACCACGGACACTTCATAGCTCCTGTACTGAACACCACCGACACTTCACAGCACCTGAAATCAACACCACCGACACTTCACAGCTCCTGTACTCAACACCGTCGACACTTCACAGCTCCTGTACTCAACACCGTCGACACTTCACAGCTCCTGTACTCAACACCGTCGACACTTCACAGCTCCTGTACTCAACACCGTCGACACTTCACAGCTCCTGTACTCAACACCGTCGACACTTCACAGCTCCTGTACTCAACACTGTCGACACTTCACAGATCCTGTACTCAACACCATCGACACTTCTTAGATCCTGTACTCAACACCACCGACACTTCATAGCTCCTGTACTCAACACCGTCGACACTTCACAGCACCTGAAATCAACACCACCGACACTTCACAGCTCCTGTACTCAACACCGTTGACACTTCACAGCTCCTGTACTCAACACCGTCGACACTTCACAGCACCTGAAATCAACACCACCGACACTTCACAGCTCCTGTACTCAACACCGTCGACACTTCACAGCACCTGAAATCAACACCACCGACACTTCACAGCTCCTGTACTCAACACCACGGACACTTCACAGCTCCTGTACTAAACACCACCGACACTTCACAGCTCCTGTACTCAACACCACCGACACTTCACAGCTCCTGTACTCAACACCACCGACACTTCACAGCTCCTGTACTCAACACCACCGACACTTCACAGCTCCTGTACTCAACACCGTCGACACTTCACAGCTCCTGTACTCAACACCACCGACACTTCACAGCTCCTGTACTCAACACCGTCGACACTTCACAGCTCCTGTACTCAACACCACCGACACTTCACAGCTCCTGTACTCAACACCGTCGACACTTCACAGCTCCTGTACTCAACACCGTTGACACGTCACAGCTCCTGTACTCAACACCGTCGACACTTCACAGCTCCTGTACTCAACACCATCGACACTTCACAGCTCCTGTACTCAACACCACCGACACTTCACAGCTCCTGTACTCAACACCGTCGACACTTCACAGCTCCTGTACTCAACACCGTTGACACGTCACAGCACGCGAAATCAACACCACCGACACTTCACAGCTCCTGTACTCAACACCGTCGACACGTCACAGCTCCTGTACTCAACACCGTCGACACTTCACAGCACCTGAAATCAACACCAACGACACTTCACAGCTCCTGTACTCAACACCGTTGACACTTCACAGCTCCTGTACTCAACACCACCGACAATTCACAGCTCCTGTACTCCCACCGACACTTCACAGCTCCTGTACTCAACACCACCGACACTTCACAGCTCCTGTACTCAACACCACGGACACTTCACAGCTCCTGTACTGAACACCACCGACACTTCACAGCACCTGAAATCAACACCACCGACACTTCACAGCTCCTGTACTCAACACCGTCGACACTTCACAGCTCCTGTACTCAACACCGTCGACACTTCACAGCTCCTGTACTCAACACCGTCGACACTTCACAGCTCCTGTACTCAACACCGTCGACACTTCACAGCACCTGAAATCAACACCACCGACACTTCACAGCTCCTGTACTCAACACCGTCGACACTTCACAGCACCTGAAATCAACACCACGGACACTTCACAGCTCCTGTACTCAACACCACGGACACTTCACAGCTCCTGTACTAAACACCACCGACACTTCACAGCTCCTGTACTCAACACCACCGACACTTCACAGCTCCTGTACTCAACACCACCGACACTTCACAGCTCCTGTACTCAACACCACTGACACTTCACAGCTCCTGTACTCAACACCACCGACACTTCACAGCTCCTGTACTTAACACCACCGACACTTCACAGCACCTGAAATCAACACCACTGACACTTCACAGCTCCTGTACAAAACACCATCGACACTTCACAGCTCCTGTACTCAACACCACCGACACTTCACAGCTCCTGTACTCAACACCACCGACACTTCACAGCTCCTGTACTTAACCCCACCGACACTTCACAGCTCCTGTACTCAACACCGTCGACACTTCACAGATCCTGTACTCAACACCGTCGACACTTCTCAGCTCCTGTACTCAACACCACCGACCTTCACAGCACATACCACTTGTGGTCGGGTGACTGCCGAGACACAGCAGCTGTACTCATCACCATTCGCACTTCACAGCACACACCACTTGTGGTCTGGTGACTGCCGGACACAGCACCTGTCCTCAACACCATCGACACTTCACAGCACACACCCACTTGTGGTCTGGTGACTGCCGGACACAGCACCTGTCCTCAACAACATCGACACTTCACAGCACACACTTCTTGTGGTCTGGTGACTGCCGGACACAGCACCTGTACTCAACACCATCGACACTTCACAGCACACAACACTTGTGGTCTGGTGACTGCCGGACACAGCACCTGTACTCAACACCATCGACACTTCACAGCACACACCACTTGTGGTCGGGTGACTGCCGGACAGAGCAGCTGTACAGAACACCATCGACACTTCACAGCACACAACACTTGTGGTCTGGTGACTGCTGGACACAGCACCTGTACTCAACACCATCGACACTTCACAGCACACACCACTTGTGGTCTGGTGACTGCCAGACAGAGCAGCTGTACAGAACACCATCGACACTTCACAGCACACACCACTTGTGGTCGGGTGACTGCCGAGACATAGCACCTGTACTCAACACCATCGACACTTCACAGTACACACCACTTGTGGTCTGGTGACTGCTGAGACACAGCACCTGTACTCAACACCATCGACACTTCACAGCACACACCACTTGTGGTCTGGTGACTGCCAGACAGAGCAGCTGTACAGAACACCATCGACACTTCACAGCACACACTTGTGGTCTGGTGACTGCCGGACACAGCACCTGTACTCACCACCATCGACACTTCACAGCACACACCACTTGTGGTCTGGTGACTGCCGGACAGAGCAGCTGTACAGAACACCATCGACACTTCACAGCACACACCACTTGTGGTCTGGTGACTGCCGGACACAGCACCTGTACTCAACACCATCGAGACTTCACAGCACACACCACTTGTGGTCGGGTGACTGCTGAGACACAGCACCTGTACTCAACACCATCGAGACTTCACAGCACACACCACTTGTAGTTACTGCCCCAGGAATGCACTCATTTCAGCCTTTATATTTGCGCAAAACCGGCAATACAACTTTGGTCTTTTCTTCTGTCTCTAAAAGCCAAATCATTAAGAACTTGCTTCCTTATCAGCTCTCATATCCCTGAACTTGTGCACAATTAATAACGTTTTCTTAACCTACTGACTATCAAGTAGACTGATAGACTTGGTGTCGAGCCAGACTTCTCTGTATCTAAATATTCACTTTCAAATAAGAGCAAGCTTTCTAAATAAGGCTCTAAATAGGACTTGGAATAAAAGAATCTGTAAATAAATGCTCAAAATACAGAAATTTTATTAGTTCAACTACATGAAGATTTTTATAATTACAAAAATAAAACGCAATAATAATTGATGTACTGTGAAAGCTGTTTAATTGTAAAAATGATAATCTAAAGCTTACATAAATTAGTGAAACAGTTAAAACACAAATATTAAGAAAGTACGTGTCACTAGAAAACTTTAGGAAGAATATATTATCTTCTTATCATTCAACAAATATTCATAAAAATTTCAAAACTAAAGCCAGAAAAAAAAGTGGAGATTAGATCATATTACAATGAATTGGAGAGAATTGTTTGGTACGCTAGAGTGGGTAAAAAGTAAAAGTGAACCCAGAGTTGTCTCAGGACTGTCTGGGAAAATAACATTGGGGTTTATTTTCTTATAGTACTATTTCCTTAGAAACAGTGTAGTTAAGTGTAGAATATTTATCTGCCTAATTTGCTATAAAACTCCTAATTGTTGGCTTGGCACCTGTAGCTCAGTGGCTAGGGTGCCAGCCACATACACGGGAACTGGTGGGTTCAAACCCAGCCCAGGCCTGCCAGACAACAATGACAACTACAACCAAAAAATAGCCAGGTGTTGTGGCAGGCGCCTGTAGTCCCAGCTACTTGGGAGGCTGAGGCAAAAGAATCGCTGAAGCCCAAGAGTTGGAGGCTGCTGAGAGCTGTGACGCCACGGCACTCTACTGAGGGTGACATAGTAAGACTATCTCAAAAACAAAACAAAACAAAAAAACTCCTAATTGTTGAGACTTCACTTTGCCTGCGGAACAGTGTATTAGTAGGCAAACCCTGGACCTATGTAACTAAAATGAAATACAAGATAGATGGAAAACTAAAGGTTACGGTTCTTCAGTACCAAGATGACTTCACATCCTTTGCTCTTATCAGTGGCAGTCATACAATGCCCAGGAGCAAAAGAAAGCTATGTACATGGGTGGCTGGTGGGCCCCCCATAAGATGAAGATGCTAACCGGTCTGTATTTCTTATCTCAAATCCTAAGTCTCAAAGGTTGTATCCTTTCTGGGTTAGTCCATTCCCTTCATTAGATGCTTCATTCAAGCTGTGCTAAATCAGATTCTCCCAGGAAGCTGAATGATACTGAATGATACAGAAGTTGCAGAAACCACGTTCGTTAATAACAGAACTTTAATGAGAAGGCTCTTGAATTTCTATTGATAAGGTTCCCAAAGTAAACCTTTTCCTATATTCTGTGACTTTGCATTCTTTTAATGATCTTTTAATTCATTTAACCTTTTTTGCTTAAGCATCGTAAAATTTTTAGAGTTTTTACATACACAGGTAGTCCCGGGTTATGAATGAATTGATTATGGCATTCCATACATTACCAATAGGCTCCCAAGGTTAATTCAAAATTAAATTCTTAAACTAACAGTTGAGGAGCCAGTTTCTTCTGTATATGTAAACAAACCTGCGTAGCATAAGTGATTGGTTGGTGCACCTTCACCCTAGAAGCTAGTCTCACAAATAGAGAAGCAGCTGATAGAAACACGAGAACACCAAGTATCAGAATATCCACAGACAAGAAAGTTTCTGACAGAAGAACTAGCTGAAGCCTTTTGTCCACTGAAACAGGATTTGCTAAGCTTGAAGAGCAAGATGCAAACATTGAGGGGTTTACTGTTCAGTTAGTAGGAATATCAGTTGCCCAGAGGCCATTTAGGATGAAAAAAAGAAAAAGGCAGTGCAAAAATCCCTAAGTAGCTTTTTATTTTATTTTATTTTATTTATTTATTTTTTTTTTATTGTTGGGGATTCATTGAGGGTACAAAAAGCCAGGTTACACTGATTGCAATTGTTAGGTAAAGTCCCTCTTGCAATCATGTCTTGCCCCCATAAAGTGTGACACACACCAAGGCCCCACCCACCTCCCTCCTTCCCTCTTTCTGTTTGCCCCCCCATAACCATAATTGTCATTAATTGACCTCATATCAAAATTGAGTACATAGGATTCATGCTTCTCCATTCTTGTGATGCTTTACTAAGAATAATATCTTCCACGTCCATCCAGGTTAATACGAAGGATGTAAAGTCTCCATTTTTTTTAATGGCTGAATAGTATTCCATGGTATACATATACCACAGCTTGTTAATCCATTCCTGGGTTGGTGGGCATTTAGGCTGTTTCCACATTTTGGCGACTGTAAATTGAGCTGCAATAAACAGTCTAGTACAAGTGTCCTTATGATAAAAGGATTTCTTTCCTTCTGGGTAGATGCCCAGTAATGGGATTGCAGGATCAAATGGGAGGTCTAGCTTGAGTGCTTTGAGGATTCTCCATACTTCCTTCCAGAAAGGTTGTACTAGTTTGCAGTCCCACCAGCAGTGTAAAAGTGTTCCCTTCTCTCCACATCCACGCCAGCATCTGCAGTTTTGAGATTTTGTGATGTGGGCCATTCTCACTGGGGTTAGATGATATCTCAGGGTTGTTTTGATTTGCATTTCTCTAATATATAGAGATGATGAACATTTTTTCATATGTTTGTTAGCCATTCGTCTGTCCTCTTTAGAGAAAGTTCTATTCATGTCTCTTGCCCATTGATATAAGGGATTGTTGGCTTTTTTCATGTGGATTAATTTGAGTTCTCTATAGATCCTAGTTATCAAGCTTTTGTCTGATTGAAAATATGCAAATATCCTTTCCCATTGTGTAGGTTGTCTCTTTGCTTTGGTTATTGTCTCCTTAGCTGTACAGAAGCTTTTCAGTTTAATGAAGTCCCATTTGTTTATTTTTGTTGTTGTTGCAATTGCCATGGCAGTCTTCTTCATGAAGTCTTTCCCCAGGCCAATATCTTCCAGTGTTTTTCCTATGCTTTCTTGGAGGGTTTTTATTGTTTCATGCCTTAAGTTTAAGTCCTTTATCCATCTTGAATCAATTTTTGTGAGTGGGGAAAGGTGTGGGTCCAGTTTCAGTCTTTTACATATAGACATCCAGTTCTCCCAACACCATTTATTGAATAGGGAGTCTTTCCCCCAGGGTATGTTCTTGTTTGGTTTATCAAAGATTAGGTGGTTGTAAGATGTTAGTTTCATTTCTTGGTTTTCCATTCGATTCCAAGTGTCTATGTCTCTGTTTTTGTGCCAGTACCATGCTGTCTTGAGCACTATGGCTTTGTAGTACAGACTAAAATCTGGTATGCTGATGCCCCCAGCTTTATTTTTATTACTAAGAACTGCCTTAGCTATACGGGGTTTTTTCCAGTTCCATACAAAACGCAGAATCATTTTTTCCAAATCTTGAAAGTATGATGTTGGTATTTTGATAGGAATGGCATTGAATAGGTAGATTGCTTTGGGAAGTATGGACATTTTAACAATGTTGATTCTTCCCATCCATGAGCATGGTATGTTCTTCCATTTGTTAATATCCTCTGCTATTTCCTTTCTGAGGATTTCATAGTTTTCTTTATACAGGTCCTTCACCTCTTTCGTTAGGTATATTCCTAGGTATTTGATTTTCTTTGAGACTATGGTGAAGGGAGTTGTGTCCTTAATTAGCTTCTCATCTTGACTGTTATTGGTGTACACAAAGGCTACTGACTTGTGGACATTGATTTTATATCCTGAAACATTACTGTATTTTTTGATGACTTCTAGGAGTCTTGTGGTTGAGTCTTTGGGGTTCTCTAAGTATAAGATCATGTCGTCAGCAAAGAGGGAGAGTTTGACCTCCTCTGCTCCCATTTGGATTCCCTTTATTTCCTTGTCTTGCCTAATTGTATTGGCTAGAACTTCCAGCACTATGTTGAATAGTAAAGGTGACAGAGGACAACCTTGTCTGGTTCCAGTTCTAAGAGGAAAAGCTTTGAGTTTTACTCCATTCAGTAAAATATTGGCTGTGGGTTTGTCATAGATAGCTTCAATCAGTTTTAGAAATGTGCCACCTATGCCTATACTCTTCAGAGTTCTAATTAGAAAAGGATGCTGGATTTTATCAAATGCTTTTTCTGCATCTATTGAGAGGATCATGTGATCTTTATTTTTGCCTCTGTTAATATGGTGGATAACGTTTATAGACTTGCGTATGTTAAACCAGCCTTGCATCCCTGGGATGAAGCCTACTTGATCATGATGAATGACTTTTTTGATGATAAGCTGTAATCTATTGGCTAGGATTTTGTTGAGAATTTTTGCGTCTATGTTCACGAGTGAGATTGGTCTGAAATTCTCCTTTTTGTTTGGGTCTTTTCCTGGTTTTGGTATCAGGGTGATGTTTGCTTCATAGAATGTGTTGGGGAAGATTCCTTCTTCCTCAATTTTTTGGAATAATTTCTGCAGTACTGGAATAAGCTCTTCCTTGAAGGTTTGATAGAATTCTGGAGTGAAGCCATCTGGACCAGGGCATTTTTTGGTTGGAAGATTTTTTATTGTTTCTTTGATCTCAGTGCTTGAAATTGGTCTGTTCAGGAGCTCTATTTCTTCCTGGCTGAGTCTAGGGAGAGGGTGTGATTCCAAATATTGATCCATTTCTTTCACATTGTCAAATTTCTGGGCATAGAGTTTCTGGTAGTATTCAGAGATGATCTCTTGTATCTCTGTGGGATCAGTTGTTATTTCCCCTTTATCATTTCTGATTGAGGTTACTAGAGATTTTACTTTTCTATTCCTTGTTAGTCTGGCCAATGGTTTATCTATTTTATTTATTTTTTCAAAAAACCAACTCCTTGTTTCATTAATTTTCTGAATGATTCTTTTGTTTTCAATTTCATTGATCTCTGATTTGATTTTGGATATTTCTTTTCTTCTACTGAGTTTAGGCTTAGATTGTTCTTCTTTTTCCAATTCCATAAGATCTCTTGTGAGATTGTTGATGTGCTCTCTTTCAGTTTTTCGAATGTAGGCATCTAAAGCGATGAATTTTCCTCTCAAAACTGCTTTTGCAGTATCCCACAGGTTTTGGTAGCTTGTGTCTTCATTGTTGTTATGCTCAAGGAAGTTAATGATTTCCTGTTTTATTTCTTCCTTCACCTATCTGTTATTCAACAGAAGATT
This sequence comes from Nycticebus coucang, assembly GCF_027406575.1. Classification (NCBI taxonomy): domain Eukaryota; kingdom Metazoa; phylum Chordata; class Mammalia; order Primates; family Lorisidae; genus Nycticebus; species Nycticebus coucang. Next base: position 94,184,129 of record NC_069793.1, on the reverse strand, counting down.
GTTTAATTTCCATGCCTTTGGGTGGGGTCGAGCATTTTTGTTAGAGTTGAGTTCCACCTTTAGTGCCTTATGGTCTGAGAAGATACAAGGTAAAATTTCAATTCTTTTGATTCTGTTGATATTTGTTTTGTGTCCCAGGATATGATCAATTTTGGAGAATGTTCCATGGGGTGATGAGAAGAATGTATATTCTTTATCTTTGGGGTGGAGTGTTCTATATGCGTCTATCAAGCACAGTTGTTCTAGAGTCTCATTTAAGTCTTTTATATCCTTGTTTAATTTCTGTTTAGAGGATCTGTCCAGCTCTGTAAGAGGAGTGTTAAAGTCCCCTGTTATGATGGTATTATCAGATATCATATTGCTCAGACTGAGTAAGGTCTGCTTCAAGAATCTGGGAGCATTTAAATTGGGTGCATAAATATTTAGAATTGAAATGTCTTCTTGTTGTATTTTTCCCTTGACCAATATAAAGTGACCATCTTTGTCTTTTTTGACTTTAGTTGCTTTAAATCCACATGTGTCTGAAAATAAGATTGCAACTCCTCTTTTCTTCTGAATTCCATTTGCCTGAAAAATTGTCTTCCAACCCTTGACTCGGAGCTTTAATTTGTCTTTTGAAGCCAGGTGTGTTTCTTGCAGACAGCAAATGGATGGCTTGTGTTTTTTAATCCAGTCAACCAATCTATGTCTCTTCAGTGGGGAATTCAAGCCATTAACATTTATTGAGATAATTGACAAGTGTGGTAGTATTCTATTCATCTTATTTTGTGAGAGTCCATTGCTTAGTTTTATCTTTTGCATCAGTGTGGAGGTTAGGTTCTGTCCTTTAATTTCTGAGTTCTTACTTTGCTGCTGATCCATTGTGGTGGTCAGTGTGCAGAACAGGTTGAAGTATTTCCTGTAGAGCTGGTCTTGTTGTGGCGAATTTCCTCAATGTTTGTATATCCGTAAATGATTTGATTTCTCCGTCAATTTTGAAGCTTAGCTTAGCAGGGTACAGAATTCTGGGCTGAAAATTGTTCTGTTTAAGTAGATTAAAGGTAGATGACCATTGTCTTCTTGCTTGGAAAGTTTCATTAGAGAAGTCTGCGGTCACTCTGATGGATTTGCCCCTGTAGGTCAACTGGCGCTTACTCCTGGCAGCTTGCAGAATCATTTCTTTGGTCTTGACTTTGGACAGGTTCATCACAATGTGTCTTGGAGAAGCTCGGTTAGAGTTGAGGCGACCTGGGGTCCGATATCCCTCTGAAAGCAGTGTGTCAGAATCTTTGGTGATATTTGGGAAATTTATAATATTCTCTAGTATGGCTTCCATTCCTCTGGGGCATTCTTCTTCCCCTTCTGGAATTCCTATAACTCGTATGTTGGAACGCTTCATAAAGTCCCATAATTCTGACAGTGAACGTTCTGCTTTCTCTCTCTTCTTTTCTGCCTCTTTTACTATCTGAGTTATCTCAAAAACTTTGTCTTCTACCTCTGAAATTCTTTCTTCTGCATGGTCTAACCTGTTGCTGATACTTTCCATTGCATCTTTAAGTTCCCTGATTGACTGTTTCATTTCCTTCAGCTCTGCTATATCCTTTTTATATTCTTCATATCGTTCATCTCTTATTTGATTCTGTTTTTGAATTTCCTTTTGGTTATTTTCCACTTTATTAACAGTTTCCTTCATTGTTTCCATCATTTCCTTCATTGTTTTCAACATGTGTAATCTAAATTCCCTTTCTGTCATTCCTAACATTTCTGTATAGGTGGAATCCTCTGCAGTAGCTACCTCATGGTCCCTTGGCGGGGTAGTTCTGGACTGGTTCTTCATGTTGCCTGGAGTTTTCTGCTGATTCTTCCTCATGGGTGATTTCTTTTATCTGTTTACTTGCCCTAATTTTCCTTTCAATTCCTCTTGCTCTTTAAGTTCTTGTGCCTGTGGACTAAGGGTTACAGGACCAGAAGGGTGAGAAGGTTTAAGAGCAAAAAAGCGATGAAAGAAATGAGGACCGAGTGATAAGAAAAAAAAAAAAATGAAAAAAAAGAAAAATAGAGAAAGGAGAGTGGTTGGGTGAAAGGAATATTGACAAAAAGAAGAGAGGCACAGAAAGAGGAAGACAGAGCAATATAGGTGTACACTAGGGTACTTTGATACAACCTTAAAAAAAAAAAAAAAAAAAAAAAAAAAAAACACCTTCTGGGGGTGCCAAGTGGGGTGGTTCCCTTGAGGTCAGCAGCTCTTTGCTAACCTGATCAGACACAGTACCCCACCTCCACCAAGTAGAGAGGAAAGACAAAAATGCTATAAATCAAACCAAAACAAGCAAACAGAAAACTTTACGGGATAAAATTGGCTGGAAAAACCAAATAATAGTGGTAGAAACACTAACAAAAATGAAGTTCTGATTATTGAAATAGGCAGCAATGGGAAATTATAATTAAACTAGAAAAATTGAGAAAAAAAAGGATCTGTATGGAAAAGGTTGAACTTAAAAAACAAAACAACAATCTAGAACGTCAAAATAAACAAAAAAAACAACCAAACCAAAAAAAAAACCAAACAAACAAACAAAAAAAAAACACACACGCAACCAAAAACAAAGCAGTATGTATATGGAATTGAATATTGTCTGGGCAACACGTGGTCTTCTGGGGTATGAGATGTTAATCACAGTTCTGATACGACTGGAGGCTGCTAGTTTCTCGAACCCCAGCAGGTAGACACCCTAAATCTCTCTTCAGCCCACTTAAAAGGCACTTTGAACTTGTTCACTTACTGAGCAGAAGCTTTCTCAGGGAAGTGCTTGTTGCTGGAATCACTGCTGAAGTGGCTATCCACTTACCCTGTGTGTCAAAACTGGTCTCCCTCTGCCCCCGAGGGTTAGGGCTGCAAGGCGGCTCAGACCCCGCCCTTAGGCTACTTGGTCGCTGGGTTACCAGCTCCCACCCAATTCCAGCTCTGCGACCCTGAGGGCGGAGCTTGCCAGGGCAGATCGCTCACAATGTCTGCCTGTGACCCAGAGCCAAACTCTATTAGCTCCGTCTGGCTCAGCGGCTCAGACTGGGGCCCTAGACAAAGGCCAAAGTTCTCCGCACTCCTGCTCAGGCTCTCCCCAAGGCAGTTCAGCTGAGTGCCAAGTCCAAAGACACCAAAACAGTTCACAGGTAAGGCCTTTCTGGTTTGCAGTCTCGCTGCTACTGAACTTACAGTTGCGGGCGGGTTTAGGCGGATTGAACACACACGACCATTTGCCGGTTTTCCACTGTTTTAGTCCTCCTCTTGGGGTCCAGAAGTCTCTCGCTGACTCCCTGTATCCTCTCAGGGGTGATGATAGGCAGATCCCACCAGCCAGAGATGCCTGGAGTCCTATATCCCCAGACTCACGGTGCCCAGATGCAAGGAAGCTGTTACTCGGCTGCCATCTTGCTCCTCCCCCCTAAGTAGCTTTTTAAAGAAACCAAATTCACAGTAAGCTCCACTCCTCCAGCAACAGAAACCAATCTGGTTCTCCAGGACCCGCTGCATTGTCTCCAGCACCACCTTCATCATCATCTTCTGGTTATTATTAGCCTAGCTTCTCACCTCCGAAACACCTCTTTCAGTAAGCAAGACATTGAAGCAACTCTAGGTGAGTGCTAACTTTTAATATTCTTTCCTCAAATTTCTCCTACCTCTAATCTAATCTTTTATGAGTTGTTTTTTATTTTAGAGACAGAGTCTTACTATGTCACCCTCGGTAGAGTGCTGTAGCGTCACAGCTCACAGCAACCTCAAACTTTTGGGCTTAAGCGATTCTCTTGCCTCAGCTTCCCAAGTAGCTGGGACTACAGGCAACAGCCACAACACTCAGCTATTTTTTTGTTGCAGTTGTCAAAAAACTGTTGTTTAGTTGGCCCAGGCTGGGATCGAACCTGCCAGCCAGCTTTAGTGCAAGTGGCTGGCGCCGTAACCACTGTACTACAGGCACCGAGCCCAAAAAACCTTTTTAAAAATAAAGATGTGAGAATGAACATTAAAATTGCAAAACAGACAATATAATTAATAGTAAAAGAGAGGAAATGCCAATTTAAAAGTATTGGCTAAAATAGCAATAAAATATGAAACTGTAACGTTACATAGGAAAATGTTATCAAACTCGAGTGCCTATAAATTGCCAAAAGAAATATTATAGTTAAGGACTGTGAGAATTTCTCATATTCGCCCACATAATGAACCTTATGTAACTGTTCATGACTCTACACCTCCTCTGGAATGGTGCACATTACTCAGCAGCAATTCATGCCTGAGGGGTGGCTGCAGTACAGAGCAAAGAGGACCACCTCTTCACTCAAGCGCAGTTTAAATTCTAGTCTAGCTCTGTTTCTTACTGGCTCCATGGACTTTGGCAAGTTATTTAACTCTCTCTGCCTCAGTTTCCTCATCTGTTAAAGGGGAAAAATAATAGATCTCACCTCACAGAGTCTATAAAAATTAAGTTCTTGAACACAAAGTACTTAGAACAGTTTTAGAAACATAGTAAGGTATCAGTAAATGTTAGCTCTTCTGAATTAGTTGGGGTCAATAAAACAGACCCTAGAACACACATTTATATTGTTCATGGATAACACTTTTATATGTCTCAATAATTTGAAAATCTGTATTTTCCCCTATTTTATAATTTCAATCATGAGTAAAATAATATAAAATATTAAATATTTGTCTCTTATAAGCTAATATGCAAACATAAATTATATATATGTATATGACATTTTATAAAACGTTAAATTTCATGGCATATTTGGTTGCATAAAGCAACATTTAAAATAGGCAAAATAAAATAAATTATAGGCATACAACAAATATCTTTTGGATGAAATTGTCATTGTTTCATACCATTTTACTAAATTTAGTAAATATATGAAGATAAAAACTATTTGGCTCATTTAAGGTTTATTTAAGGTAAAACTGGAATGTGTTGTGTTAAATGACATAAAAATTTTAAATGAAAGCTTGTAGCATCTGTAGTATTAAATACAACTTAATGTTGTTTCCTTCAGGCTCAGTAGCAACATTTTATTTTTTAAAGGTAGAACGTTTTTTACATTACCTGAGAACTGATCATACGCTGAGATGAGCGAGCAATATTGGCAGGCAGACCAAAGAAACTAGGTTTGTCATCTTCTGGAAGCTTTTCAATGACAGCACGATAGTCCTAAATATAAAGAAGTGAAAATCAGTTTTTTATTAAAAATTAAATCTATAACCACTTATAACAGAAAATAAGGGATATTGTGAAGTATTCAATTATTATTCATATTTTATATTTTCTAGGTAAATCTCACTTTTTTCCATATTAATTCAGTTGTCTACAGGGAATATTCTATCATTAACACTTCTTCATAGTTTAATTATTTGATGCTATATTTTTTTATCCTAACTTCCTACTATAAGGGGACACTGAATTGTTTAATACAAATATATTTGAAAGGCTATGATTACAATGTGTAAGACATTATATTAGATGTTCTTAGGAAAGCTCTTTAAAATTTTTTTCCCTGTAACACATTAAAGACCAATACACAGAGTACAGTTCTACTATGTTAAGATAAATATTCCAGAATCTGTTTTTTATTTTTAATTTAGAGAAACCTTATAGCCGCACCCTGGTATGTACGCATTGTTTTGTAAATTACTTTACTATAAAGCAATTCTACAGTCTTCCGTTTGCTGATGAAGTTTGATAAAATGTGTTGATAATCCCATCATTTCATCCTAAGAATTATGCTAAGCATTGCATAAACTGACTTGTTAAACATTCATCTGAATAGTTATGTACTCATTACTTTAGATGAAAAAACAAAAATAGATCAAAAAGATTTATTCAGTTTGGGCCAAAGATGGGAATTCGTTTGTTTTCATGAAGAGACGAGTCATTTTAAGGCAGTTATTACATATCCATCTAAATGTGTTTTCTGAAGTAAGGGTGGGAAGACTTAGCCTCTGATTTCCCATAATCCTTTCTCATTCTTGGAATCTTCCCCTAAAGTATCTCCAAGGAGATGGTTGGATTCCAAGAAGCCCAGGACCTGTAAATATGTAAAATCCAGTCACACTGCCCTTTGCAATTCTTTTTCTCCTGTAACTCAACATGTGTAAACTACCTTGAGCTATTCAACCACAAGGTATATACGTATAATGTATATGAAGATGTGCATATTTTCTCATCATCCTGGGAAACCTGGCAACCTCCTTGTGACTCAATTCAATAAAAAGCTAAACATTGTTTCTTATAAATCATCCTATAAATTTAAAATTATTATCCTTTGTACAGTTGTATGGTTTGTTCATTTCAAAATAGCTATGAAATCTCGTCTAGATTGCTAGAGTCTTCTGTACACCTAGAAGTACATAGGGGCATGTTAACTAAATAACTAGCAGCTATAGGGTGGTGCCTGTGGCTCAAGGAATAGGGCACAGGACCCATACACCGGGGGTGGCGGATTCAAGCCCAGTCCTGGCCAAAACTGCAAAAAACAAAAACAAAAAACAACAAAAAAATTCGCAGCTACATATTCAGACTGATTTAACCTTACTTGAACAAAAAGTATATATACCATATGACACTATTTATATAAACAATGCAAAAACTGGCAGAACTAAAGTAATATATTTAATACTCATTTTTAGGCTTGTAGTGTTTGACAATTATGTTACTGGAATGAAGGAACATTGTAGAAAATATTTGGATGAAAGAAAACAGCATAAAACAGATCTATATAATTAATTGAACATATATATATTTCTAATTAATAAAGAAATGTATAATTATAAGACTTTGCAATAAAAACATTATGTGGGCATATATACTAACACAGGTTTATGACAAAATAAACTAGAATGGAAACCTTTGGGCTCTATTTAATACCATTTTCTGGAAAAGATGACTGCATCCTGGAAGGCTTTTATGTGATGACTCAGGGCAAAAAGCTATAGATAGGTAAAATAAATACCCATAAATAAAGACATTGCTGTGAAAGACGGATACAGTAAACCCCATTTGTATATTTAGACCTGCTTTAAAGTTATGAGGCAGAAACAGAGGAGAGGTATTTATTAAATAAAATTCTGCCTACTAGGTAGTGGCCTGTTCACCCATTCCAGGTCATTACTATAGTCCTACTTCCTTCAAATTTTCCCTGGTTACCCTCTTCAAGATCTGCCTATACGCTAGTCTATTACCATTATGGTCAATCAATCTTCAGTAAGTAGCCAACAGTTTATAGGATACCTGACTTGAGTTTGGAGAATCAGGCCATGGACTGGCAATAACATAAACTGAGAATGATTACTCATGCATTTGAAAAGAAATAACATATTTAACCATGTAAGAAATGATTCAAATATCTATCTGGTAATAGATTGAAAATGATTAATGGCTTGGTGCCTGTAGCTCAGTGGTTAGGGCGCCAGCCACATGCATAGGGGCTGGTGGGTTCGAACTGGGCCTGGTCTGCTAAACAATGGCAACAACAAAAAAATAGCTGGAAAAAAAAAATAGCTGGACGTTGTGGCGGGTGCCTGTACTCCAGCTACTTGGGAGGCTGAGGCAAGAGAACTGCTTGAGCCCAAGAGTTTGAGGTTGCTGTGAGCTGTAAGGCCACAGCACTCGACTGAGAGCGACATAGTGAGTCTCTGTCTCAAAAGAAAACGAATAATTTTACTTACCAAAATACTGCAGGATTGTGGTAGAGATATGGAATGTGGAAAAATGTTTTTCTTGTTCCTTTGGTTTAATACATCAATTACTGAAGAATTAAAAAACTGTTTCAGGTATGACTGAAGAACTCTTAGGTCAAAATAGTTATCTATACGTCCTCCATAAATAGCATTTTCAAGTAAACCATGTACAAATTCCCACTGCACATCTTTGGTACCTGTAATTTAAAAAATACTTTTATTAGGTTTATTTCTAAATTCCTGGCTCCAATTATCTTTATAGGATATAGCAATATATACTGAATACAACCAAATCACTTCTGTAAATGATCATTAATAGTAGCAACCAATATTTATTTAATCAAGTGAAATTTTCCAAATACACTACATGTATAAAATCACTAATTACTTTAGAAGGGTACATGTGAAACTTACTAAATGTAGAATATAAAAGTCTTAACATAATAACTAAGAAAATGTCAGGAAGGCTATATTAACCAGTGTGATAAAAATATTTCAAATTGCATATAAAACCAGTGTATGGTGCACCATGATTGCATTAATGTACATAGCTATGATTTAATTAAAAAAATCACTAATTACTCATGACAATTAAGTGTTGATATTATACATTTATACATATGGAGAAACTGAGGCATACGGAAGTTAGGTCACCAAAATGAGAAAGCAGACAATCCCACAGATCTAGACTGGAAATAAGGTTCTCTGAATCCAGAGCACAATATCAGCTCATGAAATCAGGTTCTCTGAATCCAGAGCGCAATACCAGCTAAGGAAATGAGGTACTCTGAATCCAGAGCACAAGATCAGCTCATGAAATCAGGTACTCTGAATCCAGAGCGCAATACCAGCTAAGGAAATGAGGTACTCTGAATCCAGAGCGCAATACCAGCTAAGGAAATGAGGTTCTCTGAATCCAGAGCACAAGATCAGCTCATGAAATCAGGTACTCTGAATCCAGAGCGCAATACCAGCTAAGGAAATGAGGTACTCTGAATCCAGAGCGCAATACCAGCTAAGGAAATGAGGTACTCTGAATCCAGAGCGCAATACCAGCTAAGGAAATGAGGTACTCTGAATCCAGAGCGCAATACCAGCTAAGGAAATGAGGTACTCTGAATCCAGAGCGCAATACCAGCTAAGGAAATGAGGTACTCTGAATCCAGAGCACAATACCAGCTAAGGAAATGACGTTCTCTGAATCCAGAGCACAATATCAGCTCATGAAATCAGGTACTCTGAATCCAGAGCGCAATACCAGCTAAGGAAATGAGGTACTCTGAATCCAGAGTGCAATACCACTAGCTCATGAAATCAGGTACTCTGAATCCAGAGCTCAAGACCAGCTAACGAAATAAAGTACTCAGAATCCAGACAGCAATACCAGCTGAGGAAATAAGGTACTCTGAATCCAGAGCCCAATATCAGCTAAGGAAATGAGGTACTCTGAATCCAGAGCCCAATACCACCAGCTCATGAAATAAGGTACTCTGAATCCAGAGCACAAGACCAGCTAAAGGAATAAGGTACTCTGAATCCAGAGCTCAATATCAGCTAATGAAATAAGATACAATATCAGCTCATGGAATAAGGTTCTCTGAATCCAGAGCACAATACCAGCTCATGAAATAAGGTTCTCTGAATCCAGAGCGTAATACTAGCTAATGAAATAAAGTACTCTGAATCTTGCCACACATACCAGCTAATGAAATTGAAATTGGACAGGTTATTTTAAGGCAGCTGCCATATATTATTTTATACTCCAATGTTTGATGAAAATACTTGGTTCACAAAATAATCTAATAGGGAAACTCTACAAAACATCTTCACATATTATAGTCTTCTGTAAACATCATGATTATTTACATAATCAACGACCCGTTTTCTATTCTAACAGAAGTGAAATGTAATATAAAAAAAATCACAATGGAATGTCTATATTATTTCATTTTGCAACAGAGACATCCTCATAATCACAATTCAGTGGTAATATTAAAATGTAATAATTAGACCTCAGATATACAGTAAATACAGGAAACACAGACTATACTTAAAATACCTATTCAACTTTGTTGTTAGCATTACTAGTTTAGTTCTATTTCATTATTGTAACATTTAGAGAAAATAAAAAAACGATGGCAGTGTTACCACATGCCTAGGGACATAGTCATTTTCTTAGGTTGCCTCCTGAAGTGGATAAGGGCACCTCCTTAGTGGACAAATAGTTAAAGTTGTTTTCTGACTATATCTCACTGTTAACAGTGGCTAAAGAGCAAAAGACTTTGCCAGGACTCAATTTTCTGATTTTGCCTTGATACTCCCTAAGTGTAATCTTAGTAATGGACATGCCAGTTATTGACAAGTCAGTCAGTAAGGAATATAGAAACATTACTGTACCTTTCAACTTATGAAATAGAAGAAGCAGCCACTATATGAAATATTTTATAGAAATTTTTCTAATTTTTCTTCTTCTACCCATGTGTTCTCAAAACAAGTATTATGTCATTCAGGATAAAAGGAAATGAATAGAACTTAAATTACAACAACAGCAATAATAACAACCAATAATTATTGATAGATTAACTCAATATGTTAATGTATTAAAAGTTAAATGCTTCCGGTGACTTTTCTCGTTGCAACTTCCCAGCAATTAAACTAACTTAGGTAATGCCTACTACTATTCCTATTTTACAAATCGGGAAGCTTGGGTTTAGACAGTAAGACTTGCTCTAGGCTGAATAGCTATTACTTTGTACAAATTGTCCCTGGTCATTAGAACTGTTTCTCATTTTTTGCAGTTAATTATACATACATAGAAGCCCATTGATAACAGAAAAAATTGTAATAAGATTTTAGTTAGATTTTGGCCATGAGATTCAGTATCATTTTAAAGCATCTGTCTTTTGTTTACCACTCAATGGTGTGATATAAGTAAAGGTCACAAAATGCTTTTATCTATTTATTTTTTTAATTAATTTAATTTTATTGTTAAATCCTAGCTGTGTACCTTAGTGCAATCAAGAGGTACAATGTGCAGGTTTCATATACAATCTGAAATATATTCTCATCAAACTGTTCAACGTAGCCTTCATGGCATTTTCTTAGTTACTGTATGTAGGCATTTGTATTCTGCATTTAGTAAGTTTTGCCTGTACTCATTCTAAGATGCACTGTAGATATGGCCCTACTCCATTACCCTCCCTCCACAAAAACCTCCCTCCTCCCTTCCCCTTCCTTGGCCCTTTCCCCATAGTCTGTGCTATAGTTGGGTTATAGCCTTCATGTGAAAGCTATAATTTAGCTTCATAGTAGAGCTGAGTACATTGGATACATTTTCTTCCATTCCTGAGATACTTTGCTAAGAAGAATATGTTCCAGCTCCATCCATGTAAACATGAAAGAGGTAAAGTCTTTACCATCTTTCTTTAAGGCTGCATAATATTCCATGGTATACATGTACCACAATTTGCTAATCCATTCGTGGGTCGATGGACACATGGGCTTCTTCCATGACTTAGCAATTATGAATTGGGCTGCAATAATCATTCTGGTACAGATGTCTTTGTTATATTGTGACTTCTGGTCTTTTGGATATAAACCTAGTAAAGGAATTATAGGATTGAATGGCAGGTCTATTTTTAGGTCTCTATTCTCCAAACATCCTTCCAGAAGGAACGTATTAGTGTGCATTCCCACCAGCAGTGTAGAAGTGTGCCCTTTCCTCCACATCCACACCAACATCTCTGGTTTTGGGATTTTGTTATGTGGGCTACTCTTAACGGGGTTAGGTGATATCTCAAAGTAGTTTTGATTTGCATTTCTCTGATGATTAAGGACGATGAACTTTTTTTCATGTGTTTGTAGATTGTGCATCTTTCTTCTTTAGAGAAGTTTCTCTTCAAGTCCCTTGCCCACCCTGAGATGGGGTCACATGTTCTTTTCTTGCTAATACGTTTGAGTTCTCTGTGGATTCTGGTTATTAGACCTTTCTCGGAGGTATAACCTGCAAATATTTTCTCCCATTCTGAGGGCTGCCTGCTTGCTTTACTTACTATATTCTTGGCTGTGCAGAAGCTTTTTAGTTTGATCAGGTCCCAGTAGTGTATTTTTGATACTCCTTCAAGTCCTCATAAAATATTCACCCAGGCCGATTCCTTCAAGAGTTTTCCCAGCACTTTCTTCAAGTATTTTTATAGTTTCATGTCTTAAGTTTAAATCTTTTATCCAGTGAGAGTCTATCTTAGTTAATGGTGAAAGGTGTGGGTCCAGTTTCAGTCTTCTACAGGTTGCCAGCCAGTTTACCCAGCACCATTTGTTAAATAGGAAATCTTTTCCCCATTGAATGTTTTTAATTGGCTTGTTAAAGATCAAATAACAGTAAGTAGCTGGGTTCATCTCTTGGTTCTCCATTCTGTTCCAGACATCTACTTCTCTGCTTTTGTGCCAGTACCATGCTGTTTTGATCACTATCGATTTATAGTACAGTCTCAGGTCTGGTACGTGATTCCTCCTACTGTGTTTTTATTGCTGAGTAATATTTTGGCTATTTGAGTTTTTTTCTGATTCCATATAAAATGAAATATTATTTTTTCAAGATCTTTAAAATATGACAATGGAGTTTTAATAGGAATTGCATTAAAATTATATATTGCTTTGGGTAGTCTGGACAATTTAACAATGTTGATTCTTCCCAGCCATGAGCATGGTATGTTTTTCCATCTGTTAACATCTTCAGCTATTTCTTTTCTTAAAGTTTCATAGTTCTCTTTGTAGAGATCTTTCACATCCTTTGTTAGGTATACTCCCAAATATTTCATCTCTTTGGCACTACTGTGAAAGGAATAGAGTCCTTGACTGTTTTTTCAGCTTGGTTATCGTTGGTATATATAAAGGCTACAGATTTATGGGTGTTGATTTTGTAGCCTGAGACATTGCTGTATTCCTTGATCACTTCTAAAAGTTTTGTAGTAGAGTCCCTAGTGTTTTCCAGGTATACGATCATATCATCTGCGAAGAGTGAAAGTTTGATCTCTTCTGACCCTGTGTGGATACCCTTGATCACCTTTTCTTCCCTAATTGCAATGGCTAAAACTTCCATTACAATGTTAAAGAGCAATGGAGAAAATGGGCAACCCTGCCTGGTTCCTGATCTAAGTGGAAATGATTTCAATTTAATTCCATTCAATATGATATTGGCTGTGGGTTTGCTGTAGATAGCCTCTATTAATTTAAGAAATGACCCTTTTATACCAATTTTATTAAGTGTTCTGATCATGAAAGGATGCTGGATATTATCAAAAGCCTTTTCTACATCAATCGAAAGAATCATATGGTCCTTATTTTTTAGTTTGTTTATGTGTTGAGTTACATTTATAGATTTATGTATATTGAACCAGCCTTGAGACCCTGGAATAAATCCAACTTGGTCATGGTCACAAGATGCTTTTAGTTACATCACAAACTTGAAAGACAATGATAAATCATTCAAACTCTCTATGGTTTGGCTTCTTCATCTGCAAAAGGGTACTAACAATACTTGCCTCGCAGTGATATTATAAAGTCAAATACATGTTCAAAAGGATTTTGGTTTTACACTGCTGGTGGGATTGCAAACTAATACAACTTTTTTGAAAATAAGTATGGAAAACCCTTGAAGAACTCAAATTAGACCTCCCATTTGATCCTGCAATCCCATTACTGGTCATCTACCCGGGAGGAAAAAAAACTTTTTACCCTAAGGATGCTTGTACTAGACTGTTTATCATGGCTCAATTTATAACCACCAAAATGTGGCAACAGCCTAAATGCCCACCAACCCAGGAATGGATTAACAACCTGTGGTATATGTATACCATGGAATACTATTCAGCCATTAAAAGAGATGAAGACTTTACATCTTTTGTATTAACCTGGATGGAGATAGAACACATTCTTCATAGTAAAGCATCACAGGAATGGAGAAGCAAGAATCCAATATACTCAATTCTAATATGAAGACAGTAGATGATGTAATATAAGGTGGAGGGTCGGGGAATGAGGGATGAGGGAGAGGGAGGGAAGGAGGGAGATGGGCAAGTCACAGTGTATGGCATATCTCTTGGGACATAATTAGGACACAATTATAAGAGGGACTTTAACAAATGCAATCAGTGTAACCTAACTCTTTGTAACCTCAATGAATACCAAACAATAAAAAAAAAAAAAAAAAAGGGAGGGGAAAAGACTTTGGAAAATTACCAAGTTTCTATGTAAGCTAAAGTATTAGTTTGTGTCAGCCAAAAAATTCTGTATGAAACATTAAAAATAATCGCTATGGAAGTCAGGAAAGTAATTACCCTTGCATAAGAAGGGGGAATGTTGGGTCATACATAGAAAGGAATAGGAAGAGGTACTTCTAAAATGCTGACAATACTTTTCTTTGAAAAATTTTGTGCCAATTACATAAATTCATAAAAGTTTATTGAATTGTGTATTTATGTACACATTTCAGATGTATGCATATAATTCAAAGAAATATTTTAAAGAAAAAATTCACTTGGAATACTATTTGGCATGAATAATGGTAAACAAATATATATCCTATGACCTAGAAATTCTATTCCTACATATATACCCAATAGAAATATATCCCTATATTCACTTTATAATCATCCAAACTGAAAACTAACCCCATGTTGATCAACACAAGTGGACATAATCACACAACTACATACCATGTAGCACTGAGAATAAATGGACCCCAACTACAAGCAACCACGTGGATGCAGCTATCAAATATAACGTTAACTGAAAACCCTAACCACTCAGGTGTGCGTGCTGCGTGTTTCCAGTTTTACAAAAACAGGTTACACTAATCCTCACTATAGTGTGGGTAACCAGTTTTACAAAAACAGGTTACACTAATCCTCACTATAGTGAGGGTGCCTCGTGTACACCCCAGAAGCAGCGGTGAAGAAGCTGGAGGATGGGTGTAACTCAAGGCAGCATTACACAGGGAAGACTCAGAGGCACTGGTAATGCTCTGTTTCTTGCTGCCTATGACTACATGAGTGTGTTCAGTTGGAGAAAGTAACATTGGGGTGTACTCTTATCATATAAGTACTTTTTGTACATATATTATACTTCACTAAACAGTTTTTTTTAAATCTCAAAAACGTATAAATTAAAATGGAACTTGGCTACATTCTAGTTGCACATCCTTAACCTTTTGCCAAGGAAAAAGCCTAGAATAATTTCTGATGCTATTTACTTAAAAAGTAATTGAGTTCCTATAATGGGCTGGGCAATGTTACAGGTATTAAGGATATACACAGTAAACAAGACAAAGGCTCTTCTTGAATGAAAATTACACTCTAGTGGGAAGAGAGAAACAAAATAAGAAAATGAATAAAAAGGAAGATATCAGGTTGTACTGGTGTATTAAAAAAATAAAACAAAGGAATAGAGATGACTGGACGATTTGATTCAGTGGTAAGAAAAAGCTCTTCTGAAGAAGACATCCCTAAGCTCAGAAGTAAACAATCGGAAGAAGCCATATAAAGACGTTAAGAGGAAAGCATTTCAGACAGACACCTACTAAAAACTTCAGGTAGGAACAAATCTAGTTTGATGGAGGAAAAGAAAGACAACAAACATGGTGGTAGTTTTAAATGAGGAAATTATGTGGTTTGCATGAGTTCTCTCAAAAATAAATTTATTTACACAATGAAGAAAGTTTAAAAGGTTGGTAATAGAAGTAAGAAGAACAGGAAAGAAGTTATTGCTTGGACTGCCGAGGCATTAGTGAAATTGAAAAGAAGGGAATAGACTCATGGTGTGATTGGAAAAGAAAATGACAGAAATTGCCAAAGCACTCGCAGTCTGAGGATGAGAAAAGGGAAAGAAACAAGAGAAACTCACAGGCTTTGAGTTCGACAGTTTCATGAATGAGGGGTCATTTATTGAAATGGGCAAACTCAGGAAAAAGTGGCTTAAAAGGGTTGCAGGGTTGTGGGAAGGGAGAAGACAGAAATTGAGAGTTCTATTTGTGACATTTTTTAGTTGGAGATTACTGTCAACATATTCTGTTTTCTGAATCATCGCTGATCTAAACTCTAGTGTTCTCTTGCCCTGGCCCCAAAGAATAAGCTTTAGAGATTAGACTATTCCTGTCTTCACACAGACAGAGGGTTAGATGGCCTTAGGGGATCCGATCGTCTTACTTGTTGCACTACTTTAATCTACTATTTGTATCTACTTATTGATTCCACTATGAACCCACAAATCCTTGGTACTGACCTTAGTCTGCTATACTCCTGAATTGTAATAGGCCCTTTGAAAGATAATCTGCATAATTCAGCTGAAGCCTAAAACTTTTTGAAGCCCACAAAGTGAAGACAAGGTCTTTCTAGATTTCTGCTTCCAGAGAGCTATAGATTAATCAAAAATCTAATGGATTATATAAAAACCAATGGTCACAAAAAGATAATATTAAATTTAAGAACTTTAAGATAACACAGGTATGGCAGTCAAAACACAAAAAGCAAAAAACAAATTTTGTGATGGGGAATTAAGTTGCTTATGAAGAAACCATATAGTTAATAAGTTCTAAAATAAAAATTTTCCATCAACACCAAAGATAAAAATTTTCATCATTAGAACTTACCATCAAAGAGTCTGTCAATAATATTGTACCCAGCCCGAAGATCTGATAAAGAAAACTCGTAAAACTTCGTCCATCCCTGTCAAAACAAATTTAAAAAACAGTAAAGAACTAAATATTCAAAGGTATACATATATATGTAGGCGTCACCGTCCTTACAATTTTAAGAAAAGCAGCAATATATACTAAACAAAAACCTGTAACAATTTTTAACAAAATATATGTATGATAAATCTAAAGTAAATATTTTTAAAAACAAATTTACTAACCACAGTATGAAAAGTATTTTATCATATTAGTTTTAATCATTTAAAGTACGTGGCCATATAGTCAGAGAGAGAAAAAGTTGGTATGTACATTTTTCTTTTTTTACTTACTAGATACATGTTGAGATATTTCTTATAATTTTATCCTTCACAAACATAAAAACAGAAATACTGCAAAAAATGGTCCAAAAGATAAAGCAATTTATCTGTATATTCACTCATATTGACCAACAAAGCATTCATACTTGAACAAATAAAATTTTACTTATGACTCACAGCTATAATGTATGAACAGAAGATTCACAGAGCTCTGTATTATGTAGAGAATAATATGAAACATAATTAAAAATAATTTCTATGGGTCTTCCACTGACTGGAACTACTTAGTCCTATGTAATAAAATAAGTTAAAATTTAAAGATGTTTAGACTTAGATATTTAGAAATACTGATACAGATTGTTTTCATTCATTCATTTTTCAAAAGTATATTAAAATGTATATGATATGTGAGGTTCTTGAAATATAAGAATAAACTAAAATATAAATAATCCCTGCTGTCATGTAGCTTTCAGTTAAATGTGGAAAGGAGTGGGATACAATCACTCAAATACATATACTATAAACTATAATAATTTTAATGGAAAGAAACATACTTGAATTATTTGTGTATATATATGTGTGTGCTTATAAATACACATATATGTGAAGGCTGTCCAGAAAGTATTCAGCCATTGTTATTCCTATTTTTCATATTAGGGTGGATAATGTCTTGACGGCCCTCGAACATAAAAGAGATCTGACCTAATCAAAGAAGTAAGGTAAAAATCACCCTGATGGGGAGCGGGTTGACAGGGAAAGACAGACTAAAACAGATACATTTGAGAATTAGGAAAATAAAAGTTAAGAGAATTTTTGCAAGGGACTGTAATGGAAAGTAAAAATACCAAACAAAGGAGATCTTAAGATTGACTTTTAAGATAATTCCTGATTCAAATGGATGGTGGCCACTCATTAATAAGTGAAGCACTGAACAAATATGAAATTTGGGACAGGAGCTGCACCGGACCTCTGGAAGAGCTGCACCGGGACCCGTGTTCGGCAACCTCCCAGACCTCCGGAAGAGCTGCACCCTTTCGGACCCCAGTAAGAGCTGCGCAGAAACCCAGTACCCTGACCGCCGGGCCTCCCCACACCCTGACCAGGAACTGCGGGAGCTATGCAACCACGCGTCCTCACTCCTGCACCCTCCCTGCCTCCACACTGCCCACTCATCTGGCCAGGGATCCTGGTAGCTGCGTGCCCTCCGGAGCCCTCCTTGCCTCTGCGCAGAGCCCTTTTTCTGGTCAGAGACTGCTAGAGCCTTGGGCCCTCTGTGCCAAAGTCACTGGGTGCCAGGCACTCCCAGAACTGTGTGCACCACACCCCGCACTGTTGCTGAATCCGGGGATGTCATACTCTGGAGCTGCTCCCATAAGCACAACTTTGTAGGGGTCACCCCCTACAAATATCCATCAATAATAGAGTGATCTCCCCAGGTCTAATCTCAGAGAGAAACCACCCCTACTCTGAGGACAGCCAGAGGCAATGGGGAAAAACAATCATAAGATGAAATCGAAGTAAATACTCTGGCAATATGAATAATCAGAGTAGATCAACTCCCCCAAGGATCAATGGGGCAGACACAGCACAAGATCCCATGCACAAACAAATAGCTGAGATGTCAGAAATCAAATTCAGAATCTGGATAGCAAATAAGATCGAATTAGAATTCCAAGCACTAACCCAAAAGATGTCTCAAGAATTCAACGAATTCAAAGACCAAATGACCAAAGATTTTGAAACATTGAGACAAGAAGTTGCAGCACTCCAAGATCTGAAAAACACAGTAGAATCCAAGAGGAATAGCATGTAGCAAGCAGAAGAAAGGATTTCTGACACTGACGACAAAGCTTTCGAACATCCCAAACTCTCAGAGAGGAAGAGAAATGGAGGGCAAAAACATCAATATTTCAGAGAGCTCTGGGATAATTCGAAGAAAACCAATATTCATCATATAGGGATCCCAGAAAGTGATGAAGTGGCTTCACAAGGCACAGAGTCTCTTCTCCATGAGATTATGAAGGAGAACTTTCCAGACATGCCAAGAGATTCTGAAATTCAGATAGCAGACAGTTTCAGAACTCCAGCACGACTCAACCTGAATAAGATATCTCCCAGACACATCATAATCAATTTCCCTAAAGTTAACATGAAGGAGAAAATACTGAAAGCAGCCAGACGAAAGAAAACCATCACCTAGAAGAGCAAGAATATTAGAATAACTGCAGATCTCTCTGCTGAAAACTTTCAAGCTAAAAGAGGATGGTCATCAACTTTTAATCTCCTAAAACAAAATAACTTTCAATGTAGGATCCTGTACAGAGCTAAACTGAGTTTCATTTATGATGGAGAAATTAAATACTTTAACGACATTCACATGTTTTTTTTTTTTTTGTAGAGACAGAGTCTCACTGTACCACCCTCGGGTAGAGTGCCGTGGCATCACACTGCTCACAGCAACCTCTAACTCTTGGGCTTACGCGATTCTCTTGCCTCAGCCTCCCGAGCAGCTGGGACTACAGGCGTGTGCCACAACGCCCGGCTATTTTTCTGTTGCAGTTTGGCCGGGGCTGGGTCTGAACCCGCCACCCTCGGCATATGGGGCCAGCGCCCTACTCACTGAGCCACAGGTGCCACCCATGACATTCACATGTTGAAGAAGTTTGCCACAAATGAACCAGCTCTCCAGGATATTCTCAGACCTATCCTCCATAAAGACCAGCATAATCCTCCACACAAAAGTCAACCCACCCAGAAAATTTTGATCAAATTCCAACTTCCACAGTTGCAAAAGGATTAAAAATGTCCATTAGACTCTCGAAAGGCTTATCAATATTCTCAATTAATGTGAATGGTTTAAATTGTCCTCTAAAGAGGCACAGGTTGGCTGACTGGATACAAAAACTCAAGACAGGTATCTGCTGCATACAAGAATCGCATCCTACATTAAAAGACAAATATAGACTCAAGGTGAAGGGATGGTCATCTATACTCCAGGCAAATGGAAAGCAGAAAATAGCAGGCGTTGCAATCCTATTCGCAGATGCAATAGGCTTTAAACCAACCAAAATAAGGAAGGATAAGGATGAACACTTCGTATTTGCTAAAGGTAATACTCAATATGATGAGATTTCAATTATTAATATTTAGGCACCCAACCAGAATGCACCTCAATTTATAAGAGAAACTCTAACAGACATGAGCAACTTGATTTCCTCCAGTTCCATAGTAGTTGACGATTGTAACACTCCTTTGCAGTGCTGGACAGATCCCACAAAAAGAAGCTAAGTAAAGAAATCTTAGATTTAAATGTAACCATTCAACATCTGGACTTAACAGACATCTACAGAACATTTCATCCCAACAAAACTGAAGACACATTCTTCTCATCAGCCCACGGAACATACTATAAAATCGACCACATCCTAGGCCACAAATCTAACCTCAGCAAATTAAAAAAAATAGAAATTATGCCTCTCATCTTCTCAGACCATCATGGAATAAAAGTTGAACTCAATAACAACAGGAATCTGCATACCCATACAAGAACATGGAAGCTAAATAACCTTATGCTGAAGGATAGCTGGGTTATAGACGAGATTAAGAAGGAAATCACCAAATTTTTGGAACAAAACAACAACAAAGACATGAATTATCAGAACCTCTGGGATACTGCAATGGCAGTCCTAACAGGGAAATTTATAGCACTGCAAGCCTTCCTCAAGAAAACGGAAAGAGAGGAAGTTAATAACTTAACGGGACATCTCAAGCAATTGGAGAAGGAAGAACACTCCAACCCCAAACCCAGCAGAAGAAAAGAAATAACCAAAATCAGAGCAGAATTAAATAAAATTGAAAACAAAAGAATTACGCAACAGATCAATAAATGCAAAAGTTGGTCTTTTGAAAAGGTCAATAAAATAGATAAACCTTTGGCCAACCTAACCAGCAAAAAAGGAGTAAAATCTCTAATTTCATCAATCAGAAACGGTAAAGATGAAATAACAACAGACACCTCAGAAATTCGAAAAATCCTTAACGAATATTACAAGAAACTCTACTCTCAGAAATATGAAAATCTGAAGGAAATCGACCAATACTTAGAAGTACACCACCTACCAACACTTAGCCAGAATGATGTGGAAATGTTGAACAGGCCTATATCAAGTTCTGAAATAGCATCAACTAAACAAAATCTCCCTAAAAACAAAAGCCCAGGACCAGATGGCTTAACATCAGAATTCTACCAAACCTTTAAAGAAGAATTAGTAAATATATTACTAAACCTCTTCCAAAATATAGAAAAAGGAGGAATATTACCCAACACATTCTTACGAAGCAAACATCACATTGATCCCCAAACCAGGGAAAGACTCAACAAGAAAAGAAAATTATAGACCAATATCACTAATGAATATTGATGCAAAAATACTCAATAAGATCCTAACAAACAGAATCCAACAACACATCAAAAAAATTATACACCATGATCAAGTCGGATTTATCCCAGGGTCTCAAGGCTGGTTCAATATACGTAAATCTATAAATGTAATTCAGCACATCAACAAAATAAAAAATAAAGACCATATGATTCTCTCAATTGATGCAGAAAAAGCTTTTGATAATATCCAGCATCCCTTCATGATCAGAACACTTATGAAAATTGGTATAGAAGGGACATTTCTTAAACTAAAAGAGGACATCTACAGCAAACCCACAGCCAATATCGTATTGAATGGAGTTAAATTGAAATCATTTCCACTTAGATCAGGAACCAGGCATTGTCTCCATTGCTCTTTAACATTGTAATGGAAGTTTTAGCCATTGCAATTAGGGAAGAAAAGGCAATCAAGGGTATCCACATAGGGTCAGAAGAGATCAAACTTTCACTCTTCACAGATGATATGATCGTATATCTGGAAAACACTAGGGATTCTACTACAAAACTTTTAGAAGTGATCAAGGAATACAGCAATGTCTCAGGCTACAAAGTCAACACCCATAAATCTGTAGCCTTTATATATACCAATAATAATCAAGCCGAAAAAAGTCAAGGACTCTATTCCTTTCGCAATAGTGCAAAGAAGATGAAATATTTGGGAGTATACCTAAGAAAGGACGTGAAAGATCTCTACAAAGAGAACTATGAAACTTTAAGAAAAGAAATAGCTGAAGATGTTAACAGATGGATAAACATACCATGCTCATGGCTGGGAAGAATCAACATTGGTAAAATGTCTAGACTACCCAAAGCAATATATAATTTTAATGCAATTCTTACTAAAGCTCCATTGTCATATTTTAAAGATCTTGAAAAAATAATACTTCATTTTATATGGAATCAGAAAAAAACCTTGAATAGCCAAAACATTACTCAGCAATAAAAACACAGCAGGAGGAATCATGCTACCAGACCTGAGACTGTATGATAAATCGATAGTGATCAAAACAGCACGGTATTGGTGCAAAAACAGAGAAGTAGATGTCTGGAACAGGATAGAGAACCAAGAGATGAATCCAGCTCCCTACCGTTATTTGATGTTTTGCAAGCCAATTAAAAACATTCAATGGGGAAAAGATTCCCTATTTTACAAATGGTGCTGGGTGAACTGGCTGGCAACCTGTAGAAGACTGAAACTGGACCCATACTTTTCATCATTAACTAAGATAGACTCTCACTGGATAAAAGATTTAAACTTAAGATATGAAACTATAAAAATACTTGAAGAAAGGGTAGGGAAAACTCTTGAAGGAATCGGACTGGGTGAATATTTTATGAGGAGGACTCCCCAGGCAATTGAAGCAGTATCAAAAATACACTACTGGGACCTGATCAAACTAAAAAGCTTCTGCACAGCCAAGAACATAGTAAGTAAAGCAAGCAGACAACCCTCAGAATGGGATAAAATATTCGCAGGTTATACCTCCAAGAAAGTTCTAATAACCAGGGTCCACAGAGAACTCAAATGTATTAGCAAGAAAAGAACATGTGACCCCATCTCAGGGTGGGCATGGGACTTGAAGAGAAACTTCTCTAAAGAAGACAGACTCACGATCTACAAACACATGAAAAAACCCTCATCATCCTTAATCATCAGAGAAATGCAAATCAAAACTACTTTGAGATATCACCTAACCCCAGTTAACAGTAGCCCACATAACAAAATCCCCAAACCAGAGATATTGGCATGGATGTGGAGAAAAGGCACACCTCAACACTGCTGGTGGGAATGCACACTAATACGTTCCTTCTGGAAGGATGTTTGGAGAATAGAGACCTAAAAATAGACCTGCCATTCAATCCTATAATTCCTTTACTAGGTTTATACCCGGAAGACCAAAAATCACAGTATAACAAAGACATCTGTACCAGAATGTTTATTGCAGCCCAATTCATAATTGCTAAGTCATGGAAGAAGCCCAAGTGTCCATCGACCCACAAATGGACTAGCAAATTGTGGTACATGTATACCATGGAATATTATGCAGCCTTAAAGAAAGATGGAGACTTTACCTCTTTCATGCTTACATGGATGGAGCTGGAATATATTCTTCTTAGCAAAGTATCTCAGGAATGGAAGAAAAAGTATCCAATGTACTCAGCCCTACTATGAAGCTAAATCATAGCTTTCACATGAAGGGTATAACCCAACTACAGCACAAGACTATGAGGAAAGGGCCAAGGAAAGGGAAGGGAGCGGGGAGGTTGGGGTGGAGGGAGGGTAACGGGTGGGGCCACATCTACGGTGCATCTTAGAATGGGTACAGGCAAAATTTACTAAAGGCAGAATACAAATGTCTACATACAATAACTAAGGAAATGCCACGAAGGCTACGTTGAACAGTTTGATGAGAATATTTCAGATTGAAAATGAAACCAGCACATTGTACACCTTGATTGCACTACTGTACACAGGTATGATTTAACAATAAAAAAATAAAATATAACTTTTCTCAATAAAGGTCCATCACTATCAGTATTCTTCTTCAAACAATCAGGATTACCTGATATATTAGGCTAAGGACAGATGTCAGAGCAGTTAGAAGCAAAGATTTTAGAGGAAGATGGGCCTAGCCTTTTTGGAGCTCTATAGCTTTTCTGGTGTGATTCTTTGAGCAAGTTTAATTATCATCAACAAAATAAATTTTCCTTTTTTTTTTGTTTGAGACAGAGCCTTACTGTGTCATCCTGGATAGAATGTCATGGTATCACAGCTCACAGAAACCCCAATCTCTTGGGTTTGATCAACCTTCTTGCTTCAGCCTCCCAAGTAGCTGGGACTATAGGCGTGCATCACTACTCCTGGCTAGTTTTTTATTTTTAGTAGAGACAAGGTCTCATTTTTGCTCAGGTTGGTCTCCAACTCCTGAGCTGAAGTAGTCCACCCACCTTGGCCTCCCAGAGTGTTAAAATTATAGGCTTGAGCTATTGCATCTGGCCAAATTTTTCTCAGGGCAAAATGAAAATAATGTGTGCCCTTCCCACAAGGGTAGTATGCTAATTATATGGAACAATACAATCCTATTATTGTTTACTATTTCAATTATTTGGCAAATATTTATTGAGAGGCTACACGCCAGTCACCATGTTAAGAACTTATAAACACTATTTCATTTTTATCTCCACAGTAAAGATAAACATGATATTATTCCCATTCTACAACTGAGGACATTGGTGTTTGATTGGAGTTAAAGCAGGTCACACAGGAAATTCTAGAGTAGGGACTCAAACACAAGTCGGTCTAACTCAACTCTGAGACTTACGCTCTTACTTGAACATGTAAATGGACTAGATGGTAAAAGGGAGTAGGGTGAGGAGGGAAGGCAGTCTGAATCAGAGATAATTTCCTTAACAGATATAGGAAAATTTGAAAAAAGAGGACAGGAAAAATGTAAAGACGGAAGAGTGATGCAGTTTATGGTTGAGATAGGCATTTGACAAAAAAACCTGACCATCACTATCAATACTAGACATGACTGCAAGGCAAAGGCAAATGCAATTTATGGTTGTGCTCACATAACAGCTAAAGCCTATGGTGAAAAAAGCGTGGTGGATTCAAGACCCCGAAGAAGCCCAGCATTGCTGAAGTGAGACAAAGGGCCGAGAGGAGGCTGAAGTGATAGGCAGGTCTTTTCTTCTGAACTCTGGCAAGAAACTTGCATATTTTTTCCCCCAATTACAATAGAAAGCCATTTGATGGATTTTAAACAAAGTAATGAAATAATCAAAGTCTTCTATTAAAAAGATCACCCTGGGTGCTGACTGTACAAAGCAGGAAGAGCAGTTAGAAGGCTAACTCGGAAAGTGAGTACCCGGGAGAGGGGGAGGGGCTTAGAAAAAACAGTGGAGAAAAGCACACAGATTTCAATTATGTTTTGGGAGTAGAATCAGCAAAACTTGATAATGGATTGCATAGGAAAGCTAAGAAACAAAACACATCAACAACAACTCCTGGGTTTTTCACCTGAGGAAGAAGAGGGATATTGATGCACTTTTCTGAAAAGGATACACTAAAAGAAAAATGGGTATGGAAATTCAGGTTTTGAAGTTTGAGGCTTCTATTACAAGTCATAGTAATACCTAACACTCCCTGAGGGCTTATGAAGGATCATGAATTGTTCTTAATATTTTTATTTAATGAAATATAAGTAGGTTAACTTTATTATATTTCTAGAGGATTAGCCAGAAAAGATCAGACTAGAGATACAAATTTATGAGTCATGAGTCAAATCATGATGTAATCCTAGCTTTTTATATTAAATTGCAAAAATCTTCTAAAATTAAGAAAGTAAAGCTTAAAATACATCCAAGACCTGTTTTTACTTACTTGTGGAATATAATTTCTTCTCTCTTGACATGCAGCATGAAACCATGCAAAACTGAAGAGAGCATGGGCTCGGTGTACGTCATCTTTTCTGTTAACTTGCTCGGGAGTCCAGGACTCGTAAGTACGCATTAAGTTCTTCTTCAAGCCTGGTGGTGCCTAAGGACAAAAATCAGCAGATTTTTCATTGCTAAAATCTTCCAAATAAAATAAATCAGTATTTAATGTATTTGAGAACATACTTCAATGAAGAAAATTTTTCACAACTTCCTAAGTTTGACTTACTTTATTATGTCACTTCAAAATGTGCAAAGGTAAAACTAAACTCCTTATAAACAGTTCATCTCAACCACAAACACAAAATAATTTTTGAAATTAAAAAAATCTGTATAACTAATAATATTCAAAATAACCAAATACGCTTTATATGATCATTGAGGGTTTTTTTAAGTGAAACTAATGACAATATAGATTTTTTATAGGACAGGTGTTTAAATATAGCATGCTGATTTTCCCTTACTAGCTGCTATTTAAATTTCCTTGAGGACATCAACATACCATATAATATCATTTAATCTTCTTTACACATTA
The DNA here is from genome assembly GCF_027406575.1 of Nycticebus coucang. Lineage (NCBI taxonomy): Eukaryota > Metazoa > Chordata > Mammalia > Primates > Lorisidae > Nycticebus > Nycticebus coucang. Next base: position 94,158,005 of record NC_069793.1, on the reverse strand, counting down.
ATCCAAAGTTAAAACTGGGTAATAGCAAACATTGCAATAGAAACATTGTAAACTCAAATACAAACACAGGAACTGAAATTGTATACTGGACTAGTACCCAGCCAATCAAAAACACACTCATCCACATGTACCACATAGGTTTATAACAGATTTTTAAATGATAAAATCGTCAAGTTACTGAAAAAATAGCAAGATTAGCACCCTCAAAAAGAATTCCAATGTAAAAACTACAGATACGATGTGGGTTTGTCTGTTCAAGTTATTTTAATTAACTGTTTTAGAAGTTAAATCTTTCTACCAAAATGGTTTCTAACAGAAAATAAAAAAATATAATTCAAGTCAATACTTTTGGAATGCCTGCTAAAAAAATTATGCATTATCTCTGCAATTCTTTTCATTTGTTATTTCTTAAATAAAAATACTGTTTCTTAAAAATAAAAATAAAATATACAGTTGAAGTACTAAGTATCAAATTTATACTTTTAAAATGAAATCTTTTTATGTTGATGAAATATTTACAAAAAATTATCATAGACTAGGCCAAATTAGAAAAGAATGAGTAAAAAGTAAATTCATAAGTATGGCACCTGTTATTTGGAAAAAAATTTTAAAATAATTCTGACAACTAATCAAAAGAAAAGAAAAGAAAAAATAATAAAATGGATTTAACAATTAAAAAAATGATATGTGTGTGTACATAAACACACAAACATGCATAGTAATTATTTTAAACTTTTCACTAAACTGAATAAACTCTACTATTTCCTGAGAGTTAAAATTATTTACTTTTATTCAAGGAACAGAAAATAATTTATTAATAATTCAAACCAAATTGAAAATTTCCGTAGACGTATAATAAAATTACCTCCTAAAGATAATCCTGGAAAAGATTCCACATTAAAACAAGACATTCAAAGAACAATTCCCTAGTATATTAATTCTTTATTATTGAAATATTTACTGAATTCCTCTTACAGGCCAGGGACTATATAAGTTAGAGAAAGCAAACAAAAAAGTAGACTCTGCCATCACGGCTCATACAATACAGCTTTAGACTACAGACTAGTGGAAGTGTATATCTGAGCAACAGGAAATGTTTCTGAAGAGGTTCTTTCTTACTAGACCTTATAATGATATTTACTTAATTAACTTATTTCCAATATGCTTTCCTTATCCTTATCCTTTTTTTACCATAAATGAAATAACACCTTCAGATGAAAAATAAGAGTAGAAGTATTCATCTAAAGTAACAGGTAGTTACAAACACTAAGATGACAGTTTCCTTCAGAAAAAAGATTATATGAAACAGAAAAGTTTCTAAAAACTGAGGAAAAATGCAAGCAGAACCTCTTTTCTCAGTGTTTAAAAGTTTTAATTCAGCTTTTTTTTTTTTTTTGCAGTTTTTGGCCAGGGCTGGGTTTGAAACTGCCACCTCCAGCATATGGGGCCTGCACCCTACTCCTTTGAGCCACAGGCGCCGCCCTTAATTTAGTTTGTTTTTTTAATGACTTTGAAAAGTCATTAAAACACATTCAATTTTAGATATATTAGGTTTTGGTTCAATCTACCTAGAATTACATGTTAGAAGGATGTAAGGATGAGTGAAAGGATGAAAGGAAAGAAGGAAGGAAGGGCTGAGAATCTAATTTATCAAGCTATGTCAAAAACAAATGATATGAAAACTGAATATCCATACACACAAAAATAAAGTTAAGACCTTTACTTTCCTTCATATACTGTGGAGCACTGGCTGTGAGGCAGCAAGGCCCCCGCAGCCTGGGAGACAGTCAGGGAACGACCCACAGCTGCTTCTCCTCCTTAAACAACAACATTCTGTTCTCCTCTGCCAAAAGTCATGTAGCCCCTGCATACTTTCTCTTTTATCTTTTGCAGGAAAGCACTCAGCTTTTCCTCCCTAAAGTTCATCTTTACCCTGTGTGCCAATATTGGCATCATTTAGTAACCTTGTTTAGGTCCCTATATAATAAAGCTCAGGGCTGGCTGCAGTCTTAGCTGCCCCAGTCCTTCCCATCTCATCTTTGTCTCTTGTGTGTTTTGTTTGCTCATTCCCCACAATTTCCCTCTGGCCCATTTGTCTTCAGGCTGGTTTGTGAAAATGTACAAAATTAACTCAAAATATATTAAAGACCTAAATGTAAGACTTGAAACTATAGATTCCTAGAAGCAAAGCTTTATAGCATTGGATTTAGTTATGACTTCTTATATATAAGACCAAAAACACCAGCAACAAAAGAGCAAACAAATGGGACACGAAACTTCAAGCCTTTTTTGAGCCAAAGGCGCTGCCCTTAATTCAGAAAAGAAAATAATCAACTCAAAGAAAAAGCCATCTACAGAATGGAAGAACATATTTGTAAACCAAATATGTGATAAAGTGTTAGTATCCAGATATAAAGAAATCCTACAATTCAACAATAAAAAAGGAAAGATTCCAATCAGAAATGGGCGAAGGATTTGAATAGACATTTCTCCAAAGAAGATATACGTAAATAAAAGGATGTCCAATACGTAAATAAAAGGATGCTCAAATTACTAATCATCAGGAAAATGCAAATGAAAACCACAATGAAACATCACCCCACATCCATCAGCTAAGATGACTGCTACTAGAAACACTCCCAACACACAGAAAATTACTGGTGAGGATGTGGAGAAACTGTGCAGTGTTAGTGGGAATATAAAGTGGAAACTATGGAAAACAGTGTGGACTTCCTCAAAAACTTAAAATTAGAATTGCCATACAATACAGCAATCCCATTTATAAATATGTATAAAAATAATCAAAAACAAGATCTTGAAGAGATATGTGCTCACCAGCTTCACTGCATTATTCACACTAGCTAAAAAGTAGAAGACCTAAGTGACTAGTGATGTAGGAATAGATAAAGACAATGAGTTCCCACCTATCGTGTATCTGGCTCACTTTCTGGATGCAGAACTCAATTACAAGTGGGACTTAGGTCTTTAACTTAAATGCAAATAAGATGTACTGTCATATTAATCTGAAATAAAAAACAAAAAAGAAGAAAATAAGGTATATATATACAATTAAATAATATTCAGTCTTAAGGAAATCCTGTCAAAATGATGAAATTTAAGGATAATATGCTAAATGAAATAAGCCAGTTACATAAATACTGTATCACTCTACTGAAGGAGGTATCTAGAGAAGTCAAACCCTTAGAAACAGGAAGTAGAATGGTGGTTGCCAGGGGCTGGAGAGAGGCGACAATGGATAGTTGCTCCTGAATGGATGCAGAGTTTCCGTTTTGCAGGAGAAAAAAGTTACAGCGATACTACCCTGTTTCCCCGAAAATAAGACAGTGTGGTATATTAATTTTTGCTCCCAAAGATGCGCTAGGTCTTCTTTTCAGGGGATGTCTTATTTTTCCATGAAGAAGAATACGGTACACATTTATTGTTTGCCGCGACCCATCCGCTCTGATCCTCCTGTTCTTCTACACGCATCTGCGAAAGTCTCCTCCTCTCTCCTGCCCCGTGCTCACCGCTCACTCGGACCTCCGACTCTGCACGGCAGTGACGTCAGGACTCCGCCTAAAGTCACTGGTTGCTAGACGCCAGTCGGGGCGGCCCTAGCAACCAGTTTACGGTAAGTTAATTTTCATTCCGAGACAGAGCCTGGGGGGGCCTTATTTTCGGGGGGAAGCCTTATATTTCACCCAGAAGGAAACCTGTAAGTAGGTCTTATTTTCGGAGGATGTTTTATTTTTGGGGAAACACGGTATTGACAACAAGGTACTTCGAGTTAACACTATTACATTGTACATCGAAAAATGGTTCAGACAGTAAATTTTTTGTTAGGTGTTATTTACTACAATAAAAACAAAAAATGATATTGAAATAAAATTGGAAAAGATTTAAATGAATTTTTCTATCACCTTATACTACTGTTTATGTGTATTACACCACATCTAAATGTAAAAGGGAGCTATGTGTTTTGTATAACAGATAGTTATTTACAAAGCTTAAGGAGGCATATATAGATTATTGCTCTCATACAACTAGTGATCCAAATTTAAATCTTCTTACCTCATATGTTATCTTCAAACTTGACTGCAGTAAAATAGGAGTAAAATTGGGATGAACTTCTGCAGTGAGCCAAAGACGAAAGGTATCTTTAGGTTGAAGAGTATTCAATTCCTTGTTTACAAAAAACAATACAAATCTACTTAAATACACATACCAATTTCCCTTTTATCAATCACTTACTTTTTCTTACTAAACTATTCCATGACACTCTGATAATGTTCTGATCACATTCCCTCCAAGTGCTTATCTTTTCTATTACTTGCTTAACATAACGATAAGAACTTGGACCTGGAGCCAGGTTAACTGGATTGAAATCCAAACTTTTCCTCTAATTTGTGACCTTGGGCTCTTTGACATATACCATCTCTAAGCAAGAATAAGAAAAGCTACTCTATTGGAGTGTGTAAAATACTAAAGCAATACCTGCTACATAGTAAGTATAAATAAGTACTTCTATAATTAAAACTACCAGCCATCTTTAAACTTTGATATTCTCATTGCTTCAATTCATGGTTCAACAGAGTTACATAATGAGGTTGATAACCTTGTTGACAATTTTTAGTAGAATCTATAGCCTATAAGTTCAAAACTTCACCACATATATTCATGTACCCACACCCATGCCCCTCAGAATTTATACTTTAGTCGTTTATTCAGATTTGTAGGCCTCTCTTTATTCATCATATTCTTCTGCCTATTATTCTCTTTGCAACCTGACAAATTCTTATTCATCTGTCAAAATAGACTTTGACTATCACATGTTAGGGTTATATCTTCTACAACTCTTCACTACCACAATCCCAAGCAGATAATCACCTATGTCATTTTGTAAATTCTCTTCTCTAGTATCCAACATACCACAATATAGTTATTTATTAATGTGGCTGTCTCTTCTAAACTGAGTTCCAAGGGAGCAGGTATAAATTTTGTGTTTAGCTGGCATTTAGCACCATTCTTAGGTTTTATTAGTACTTCATAAGCATCTTGAAATTGAATGAATGACAAAAGAAATTTTAATAGCTTTAAAGAAAAACCTAAACATTATTTTAATATAAACTATGTCTGGCATATTCATTTAACGTCATGTGAAATGTAAAGTTAAGATAACTAAAAAATAACAAAAAAAAAAAAAGGGCCATAAAAATATTGGTCTTGCTTAAAATATAAATGATGAAATGGATTTACACTTCAGAATTTCAGACTGTGAAGTTTATATAAAGTTTTTCTTTGGGTTAGCACATAAAAAAAATCTAAAAGGTAAAAGACAGTACATTTGTGATATAGTTGAAAACTGAACTTTTCTGTCAATTCTGGTTAAAAATTTCTTGGATTCTCTTTTATGCCTCTAAAAAGGAGATTTTTACAGACTTCCTATTAACAATTTATTTTGCACAACTGTGTACATTTAAGAAGAAAAAATTTATAATTCAAACAACTCTTCTGAACTATACAATAGAAAAGCAAATTAGCAATTGTTTTTAAACTTCTGTGTTATAATTTACTCTATATGTCTCAAAAAGTTCTACTTAGGTATGTTTTCAAGGTAATAACTATACTTATGTTCCATATAGATTAATAGCTATCTATCAACTGTTTAGAACAGAAAGCAGGATTCACATACTCACTGGTCTTCTTAATATATTTTAAAACATAAGATTCATCAGACATGAATTTGATATTTTTACACAATTCTGATTTTTTTTTTTTTTTGGCCAGGGCTGGGTTTGAACCCACCACCTCTGGCATATGGGGCCGGTGCCCTACTCCTTGAGCCACAGGCGCCACCCTGATTTTTTTTTTTTTAAAGGTAGAGTCTTGCTCTGTCACACTGGGTAGAGTACAGTGGCATCATCATAGCTCACGGCAACCTCAAACTCCTGGGCTCAAGCAATCCTCCTACCTCAGCCTCCTAAGTAGGTAGGACTACAGGTATGTGCCACCATGCCCAGCTGATTTGTATACTTTTTGTAGAGATAGGGTCTTGCTCTTGCTCAGGCTGGTCTTGAGCCTCAGGTGATCCTCCCTCTTACACCCCCCAAAGTGTTGGATTATAGGCATAAGCCACCAGCCCCACATTACTGATTTTTACGGAAAACTGTAATAGAATTATGTAAATATTCATATATATTTCAATTCCAACCTCTATTGATATGTCTTTTCTTGATTATAAGTAATGAATCATTATTGTCTAGCAATTCATTCATTTGCTCATTAACTCGTATAAAGTATTGATTTATTTGTTAAGGTCCTGTAGTTGCCAATTTATTAAGGCTACACAAATTTTCAACATCTCATAATTAGGCTAGGACCTCCATCAATATACTCTATATTTTGTTTGGTTCCACTGTATAGGACTGCACAAATTTATCAGGACTATAAAAATTTCAGCACCTCACAACTAGGCTTGCATTTCCCTCAATCTAATCCATCCTCTACATACTACTTCTGCCAGACTAATTAATTAATTACTGAGTCTCAAGCTAAGAGCTTCTTTTGGCTCTCTAAATTCTAGGACAAAAACTCCAATATCTTTTGCATAGTTATCAGTATATTCTAAACCTAGCCCTTTCTGAGTCACCTACCTCCATTTCCCTGTGCTGCCCTACAAAGCCCTTCTAATTCTACCCTGTTTCCCCGAAAATAAGACATCCTCCGAAAATAAGACCTACTTATGGGAAAGATAAGATGTCCCCTGAAAATAAGACCTAGCACATTTTTGGGAGCACACCTTAAAATAAGACACAGGGTAGCAAGGATCTTCACATTTCTTGTAATAGGAACCCACACCTCCAACACTGCGTCTGTATCCTTGTGCTGCTGCAATGAACCATAATTGATCCTTTTTTTGCCTACACTTAGCTAAATCTCATTCAGCCTTTAAGGAACATCTCTTCAGAGTCATCTCTAAGTACCCAAGACTGTGTTTATTTTTCTTAAATGAGCACCAGTCTCAAATCCAGGTTTGCATTTAAACCTATCCAGTGATTTATTCTGTCTTAAGGTTACTTTCTTCCAAAAGTAAATTTATTTGAGGTAAATGAAATGTTTGCTTCAGTTTACTTTCTAGCTTCCTCAGCACCTAGTTCTGAGTTCTGAGGCTCCCTCTGATTCTCCTCTGCATCCTTTCTCCCCCTGCAGATCAACAGAACAAGTACAGGCTCGGAGCCTGTAGCTCAAATGGCTAAGGCGCCAGCTGCATACACCAGAGCTGGCGGGTTCGAATCCAGCCTGGGCCTGCCAAACAATGACAGCTACAACCAAAAAATGGCCAGGCGTTGTGGCGGGTGCCTGTAGTCCCAGCTACTTGGGAGGCTGAGGCAAGAGAATCACTTGAGTCCAGGTGTTGGAGGTTGATGTGATGAGCTGTGATGTCACAGCACTCTACCCAGGGCTACAGCTTGAGGCTCCGTCTCAAAAAACAAAACAAAACAAACAAAAAAAAGAACAAGTATAAAGAAAATAATCACATAAATAGGTCTTCTACAATCCTTTAAAAAGCATCTCCCTAGTTTTCCTTTTGGAAAAATTCCCTGAACTTTCCTGTCAATTCTGGTTAAAAATTTCTTGGTTTCTCTTATATGCCCCTAAAAAAGAGATTTTTATAGATTTCTTATTAACAATTTATTTTGCATAACTCTGTACATTTAAGAAAATACTTAATTTAAAATTGTATCTTGATTATTAATTTAAAAACACCATAAATAATGTGTGACATATTTCAGTATTGATTTAATGAACTGAATATAGTAGATAATATTTATATTACATTTATCTGAATCTACCTTTTCCAGAACTGGTAGCCAAGACACCACAAGATGTAAGTTCTTCAAACAGAGCCAGTCTCCATTGCGGGCACATTCTTTTAGCATTTGAATTGCTAAGTCAGCTTGACCTTGACCCATGGCAACCTGCAAAAACAAAAATAGAAAAAATAAAATTAAAAAACAGATTTGCTAACATGTAACATAAGATTATAAAAAATTCAATAATAATAATCCCTAAACATCCCTAACTGGCTTTAATATTAAATTTTGAAGAAACTAATACCAGGAATTAATCTTCTTTTCCAAGAATATTAAATAATCAAAAGTTTATTTGAATAGTTTAATCTTCCTGCCAAAGTCACTGTTAACAGGTACAACCTGTAGAAAATGGCTCCTCTTCCTTGACACACCTCACTGATAACCGAATATTGTGCTAATGAATATACTAATCTATTGTAGCTATGACTGAATGAAACTCTCTAGAGTTAGTCGATGCAAAAGCTGCACAACTGAGCCTAACAGCTCTGCCATTTTACTGTTTTCTATATTTATTATCCCTGGTAAAATTCTCACTTTTCAAGTTTTGGTTGCTATGAAGTATGAGTGTTTTATAAATGATTATTAATTATTCTCCCAGTAAAAAGGTTTAATTATTCACTTATCAAAAATTAAGAGTAAATTAATAAATGTAATTTTCAAACTTATATGCAGATTGGATTGAAAAAAGCGGCAATCTGAACAAAGAAAAGCTCCTTTCCTCAGTGAAAAGTATGGTGTTATATAGATAAATTTTACTTAAAATACTTATGCAGTTCTTTCACTTCAGGTAAAGAAAGTGCAGGTAAAGATTACTTGTGATTCACTATAAAATTATCCAAGCAAAATTCTAAAATTTATTCTTAAAATTTGAGCAGATGTATTACTTTCCTATTGCTTGCTGCTCTAATAAATCACTATAAATTTAGTGCTTTAACTCAAATTATTACCTTATCAGATTTCAAGAGGTTGTTAGTTTCACCGGTCTAAAATCAAGGTGTCTGGGTTTGAAAATAAAGGTAATTGTACACGGCTGTGTTCCTTTGAGGCTCTGCGAGAGCATTCATCCCCTCCCTTTTCCAGTTTCTGGAAGCCACCTACATTTGTTCGCTAACAGCTCCCTCTTAAACCTTCAAAGCCAGCAGCACAGCAGCTTTCATCTTCTTTCTTCTCTGGCCTTTGCTTTCATCATCATATTTCCTATCTTCACTGTAATTCACCTGTCTCTGTCCTATAAGGACTCTTGTGATTACATTGGGCCCATCTGGATAACCTGTAATAATTTTCTCACCTCAAGATCATTAATTTAAATATATCTGCAAAGTTCCTTTTGCCATGTAAGATAACACACCCACAGGTTCTGAAAATTAGGAGATGGGTATCTTTGAGGGCATTGTTAGAGCTGTATAGTGGCTCAAAGGAGTCACCAAAATAATTAGAAAGAGCAAGTAAAGTTTTAACAAGAAGAAGAAATTTTATAAACAACTATACAGCAAGCTAGTCAGGTCCTAGTGACTGCAGGAATCATAGAAAGCAGTCTCTAGGTTTTGTATGCAATTTTGAGTAGTATCAGCTGCTTCTTGGAAGTCTCCCAGGATCTTAATTAACTCTGTTCTCAAAACATCACTCCTGGGGCGGCGCCTGTGGCTCAGTGGGTACAGCGCTGGCCCCATATACCAAGGATGGTGGGTTCAAACTCAGCCGTGGCAAAACCGCAACAAAAAAATAGCTGGGCATTGTGGCAGGCGCCTGTAGTCCCAGGTGCTCGGGAGGCTGAGGCAAGAGAATTGCCTAAGCCCAGGGAGTTGGAGGTTGCTGTGAGCTGTGACGCCACCGTGGCACTCTACCGAGGGTGATAAAGTGAGAGTCTGTCTCTTCAAAAAAAAAAAAAAAAATCACCCCTGCTAGGTCTTGAAAACAACCCTCTTGAAAACAAGCCACCTGTAGGGTCTTAATCAGGCTCGTTTCCATAACAGTCCATGTCAGCCTGACCTAGACCAGTCTAAAATAGCCTAAACACATCTGTCATCTGCCCTGCTTAGGTCTAGCTAGCTGCCTAATTGCATTATTTGGCATAACACAACAAATGTCCATTTCACTAGTGGGATAAAGTGTGGCAGGAATAGCAATAGCAGTGCAATATGTACTTGCCTGGTGATAACACTCTCCGCTTCTTTCTGCGTTAGCAAGTTCTTGAAGCTCCTGAGAAGGATCAGCACCCGGAGAAATAATTATCAGGATGGGTTCAATTTCTAGTGTCTCTTTATATAAACGTTTGAGATTTAGAGGAAGTGGGGACAACTCTTTCAGTCCTAAAAGATACATTTAAAAAATATATATTCATCATTAAAAACTAGTAAAATTACATAATAAATAATAGAGAATACCTGGGCAAATTTTAATCTATCTATATATATTAAAGTTTTTTTCATATAAAGTCATTCTTATAGTATTAACAGCTAACATTTATTCAGTGGTTAATGTGTCAGGCATTTTTCTAAATACTTTCCATGTATGATGTCATCTAATCACCACAATGCTGAAAGGTAATACCCTGATTACCATATTTAACAGCTGAAAAAATACACAGCCAGCCCTGTGTTCTCGATTTACAAATTCTCTTTCTACAAGAGAAGACTGAACTCAGCCACCCCTCTACCTATCTCATTAATACAATTCATTAATTTACATGATAGCTGAGTGCATATTCTGTGCCATGCATATGGCGGATTAGATTTTTCACAATCTGGGTAAAGAATTTCACTGTCATGATATAGTCTGAAAAGTTTTTACTTCTTACTACAATGTATTAGGGCAGAAAAAGTACTACAGAGAGTGAAAAGAAAGCTCAGTTTAGAGACAGAAATAAATAGCTGTCAGTTTACATTTGTTAGCTGAATAGCCCTATGTAATCACTAAAATGCACCGTGCCTCAGTTTCCTCAATTGTAAAACAGGAATAAAGCAATCCATAGGTCCTTTGGAGAAGGACATAAAATATGATAATTACAATAAATTCCATTAATGCATCACATACACTATACTAAGTATTATACCAGGTAGTTTGTTTACCTGCTATTTAAGCCACACAATGACCCTTAGAAACGAGTATCACTATGTTCATTAGTATTAAGCCAATACTCAAAAAGCTGAATATCTGGGCGTAGGGCACCAAACTGCTAACTGTACTCAAACGTTATTCATGTGAACATTTTCTACTCCATAACTCTTCACAAACTATAACATCTTATTAAGTTAAGAAATTGTAATTTTGCTATTATCAGACATTTAAATTTTACTTGCTAAAATGTGAATGTTTCCACTACTAATGTATCAAATAAAAGCTATCATAAAAAGGTACATTTCAATAAATAATTTAAAATATACCAGTTTGAACTGAGCTAAAAAAGAGTGTACCACACGACTTTAAAAATAAAGGGAGTTTTAGGAGAACAAAATTAAGTACAGAATGACTTGCACAGATAAGAAGGGCTTCAAAAGTAGCCTCAAAAGTAGGAATGAATAGACTACTGCACCTCAAAAACAGGCATTCTTAAAGAATTTTATAGCAAAAACTTTAAAATAGGAACTCAATGTCATCATGATGAGTCAAAAAAGGCATTCTATGTATCAGGCTGAGATGACCTCCTCTGTTCCTGACAAAGGCAACCCACAAGGACAAGTAAAAATCTCCAAAGGCAGAAACAGTCCCAATACCAGGTGAAATGTACTCCAACAGATATTTAAAATTGATAAATTGCTTCTTTATATTTTATAAATTTTATTTTTAACTAAATTTTAACAATTACCCAGTTTCGAGAGCTAATAGAAAAGAATACTTATGTACTTGTGACAATGTAGTAAGAAATATTTTCATTCATTTAAACATACATTTATTTATTAATAAACTCAACAAACATTACAGACCAATTAAATATATTGAATGATTTAATAAAATGTATCAAGAGTCTTAAAGATATGCATGACCTTAACTCAAAACTAAAATTTTAATAATTTAATAAATAATTCAAGATATGGACACAGAAGCGTATGCAAGGCCTTTCATTGCAGCTGCTAATATTATTAAAACCAGAGGAAAGAAATTAAAAGTTTCTAACAACAGGAATCTTACTGAGTAATTTCCAATAGCCATACAATGAAACTGAAGTTACAAAAATGTTTAGGTAAAAGATAATTTGCAGAAAATGCACATTATAATCTTCATAAGAAGAATAAATATGCATTGAAATACTAATATTCTCTGAATGATGGAGTACTAGCTATTTATTATCCTTATTCTTCTGTATCCCCTGTATGATAAAAATATGTAAAAAAAAATAACATCATACAAAATAACTAACTAAATGCTAACTAAAATGTGTTTTATTTAGAAAACATATATGCCAATATAAAAACTGTCTTTAAAAAGTAAAAATGAAGATTATCACATCATTTGTTAATTTAACAAATTCTAGCTTCTCCATACTTGTGATGCTTTATGAAGAAGAATGTGTTCCACCTCCATCCAGGTTAATACAAAAGATGTGAAGTCTCCATCTCTTTTAATGGCTGAATAGTATTCCATGGTACACATATAACACAGCTTATTAATCCATTCCTGGGTTGATGGGCATTTAGGCTGTTTCCACATTTTGGTGATTGTAAATTAGGTAAATGTCCTTATGATAAAAGCATCATTTTCCTTCTGGCTAGATGCCTAATAATGGGATGGCAGGTTCAAATGGGAGGTGTAATTTGAGTTCTTTGAGGATTCTCGATACTTCCTTCCAAAAAGGTTGTATTGCAGTCCCACCAGCAGTGTAAAACTGTTCCCTTCTCTCCACATCCACACCACCATCTGCAGCTTTGAGATTTTGTGTTGTGGGCCATTCTCACTGGGGTTAGGTGATATCTCAGGGTAGCTGTTTTTTCTTTTTAAATGTGACTGCCGCTTTATTTTTTTTTTCCTCAGGTTACACTGATTGCATTACTTAGGTAAAGTCCCTCCTATAATTGTGTCCCACCTCCAAAATGTATGTCACACACTGTGACCCCGCATCCCACTCCCTCCTTCCCCCACCCCCCTCCATGTAGTAGGTCATCAATTGCCCTCTATCAGAATTGAGTACATTGGATTCCTGCTTCTCCATTCTTGTTATGCTTTATTAAGAACGTGTTTCAACTCCAGCTAGGTTAATACAAAAGATGTAAAGTCTCTATCTTTTTTAGGGGCTGAATAGTATTCATATTCAATTCAGTATTCATATAGAATTCATACTGAATATGAATACTATTCAATAGTATTCAATATGATATACATATACCATGGCTTGTTAATCCATTCCTGGATTGGTAGGAATTTAGGTTGTTTCCACAGTTTGGCAATTGTAAATCAAGCTGAGATAAACAGTCTAGTGCAAATGTCCTTATGATAAAATGATTTTTTTTTTCTTCTGGGTAGATGCCCAGTAATGGGATTGCAGGATCAAACAGGAGGTCTAGCTTGAGTTTTTGCATACCCTCCATACTTCTTTCCAAAACGGCTGTATTAGTTTGCAACCCCACCAGCAGTGTAAAAGTGCTCTCCACATCCACACCAGTATTTGCAGCTTTGGGATTTTGTGATGGGGGCCATTCTCACAGAGGTTAGGATATCTTAGGGTAGTTTTGATTAGCATTTTTCTGATAATTTGGAACGATGAGCATTTTTTCATAAGTTTGTTAGACATAAGTCTATCTTCATTAGAGAAGGTTCTATTGATCTCTCTTGCCCATTGATATAAGGGATTGTTGACTTTTTTATGTAGATTAATTTGAGTTCAATTTCTTCTTGATTTAAATCTAGGGAGAGGGTGTGATTCTAGGTGTTGATCCATTTTCGCCACATTGTCAAATTTCTGCGCATAGTTTCTTATAGTACTCAGAGATGATCTCTTGTATCTCTGTGGCATCTGTTGTTATTTTTCATTCATTGCTTCTGAATGAGGTTATTAGAGATGTTACTTTACTGTTTCTAGTTAATCTGAATAAAGGTTTATCAATTTTATTCATTTCTTTTGTTTCTAGTTAATCTGAATAAAAGTTTATCAATTTTATTCATTTCTTTGAAAAACCAACTTTTTTTTTGTTAATTTTCTGAATGATTCTTTTGTTTTCAGTTTCATTAATCTCTGATTTAATTTTGCTTATTTCTTTCCTTCTGCTAGGTTTGGGATTAGATTGTTCTACTTTTTCCAGTTCCATAAGATGGTTCATGAGTTTGTTTTTGCTGTACTCTTTTTCTGTTTTTCTAATGTAGGTGTCTAATGTGATAAATTCCCCTCTTAAGTGCTTTTAATGTATCCCACAGGTTTTGGTAACTTGTGACTTCATCGTTGTTATGTTTGAGGAATTTAACGTTTTCTTCTTTTATCACTTCCTAAACTCAACTATCATTCAGCATAAGGTTGTTTAATTTCCAGTTCTTTGTGTGGGGATGAACATTTTTGTTGGAGTTGAGTTGTACCTTATTGCCTTGTGGTCTGAGAAGATACAAGGTATAATTTCTATTCTTTTAACTTTGTTGAGATTTGATTTATATCCCAGGATGTGGTTGATTTTTTAGTACATACCATAGGCTGATGAGAAATATGTATATTCCTTTGCTTTGGGATGATGTGTTCTATATATGTCTATTAATTCCATTTGTTCTAGGGTTACATTTAAGTCCTTTGTATCTTTATTTTCTGTTTAGAGGATCTGTCCAGTCCTGTAAGAGGGGTTTTAAAGTCCCTAGCTATTAGGGTGTTATAGGATATCATATTGCTCAGACCCATCAATGTCTGTTTCAAAAATCTGGGAGCATTTAAGTTGGGTGCATAAATATTTAAAATTGAAATGGCTCCTTGTTGTACTGTTCCTTTGACCAGTATAAAGTGTCCATCTTTGTCTTTCTTCACTTTAGTTGTTTTAAATCCACTTGTATCTGAAAATAAGATTGTAACCCCTCCTTTACTTCTGATTTTCATTTGCTTGAAATACTGTTTTCCACCCCTTAATCCTGAGTCTTGATTTGTCCTTCAAGGCTAGGTGTGTCTCCTGGAGAAGCATATGGATGGCTTATACTTTTTTAATCCAATCACCCAGCCTGTGCCTCTTCAGTGGTAAATTCAATCCATTGACATTTATTGAGAGAATTCATAAGCATGATGGAGTTCTAGTCATCTTATTTTGTAAAGGTCCATTGTGTAGTTTTATCCTTTGCACCACAAAGGATAGATATGGAAGATATGTTTTGACCCTTAGCTTCTGGGTGTTTACTTTGCTGGTGGTCCATTGTGATGGTAAGTGTTGAGAATAGGTCTAAGTATTTCCTGTTGACCTGGTCTTGTTTTGAATTTCCTCAGTGTTTGTATGTCCACAAATGATTTGATCAATTTTAAAGTTTAGTTTAGTGGGATACAGAATTTGGGCTTAAAATTGTTTTGTTTAAGGATTTTGAAGGTAGATAACCATGTTCTTCTGGCTTGAAAAGTTTCAGTTGAAAAGTCTGCCGTTGTCCTAATGGCTCTGCCTCTGTAGGTTAGTTGGCACTTACTTCTGGCTGCTTGCAGAATTTTTTCTTTCATCTTGACTTTGTATAGGTTCATAACAGTGTGTCTTGGACAGGCTCTGTTTGAGTTGAGATGACCCAGGGTTCAACATCCATCTGAAAGGAGCGTGTCAGGGTCTTCATTAAAACTTCAGAAGTTTTCATTTATGACAGTCTCCAGTAGGGCTTCTATTCCTTTGGGACAATCTTCTTCCCCTTCAGGAATCCCTATTATTTGTGTTTGAATGCTTCCTGGAGTCTAGTAGGTCTCTAAGTGACTGTTCTGCTTTCTGTCTCTTTAACTACCTGGTTATCTCAGAAACTTTATCCTCTAGCTCTGAGGTTCTTTCTTCTTCATGGTCTAACCTACTTTCTACTGCATCTTTACATCCCCTAATGGGCTCCTTCATTTCCTTAAGCTGCGTCATATCCTTTCAATAATATTCTAAACATCTCTCATCTAACTTTTGGCTTTATCTTTCCATCTCCTCATCCATTCCTTTTATTGTCCTTATCACCCATGTTTTCTTTCTTTCTTTTTTTTTTTTGACACAGAGTATCATTATGTCACCCTCAGTAGAGGGCTGGGGCATCACAGCTCATGACAACCTCAAACTCTGGGGCTTAAGTGATTCTCTTGCCTCAGCCTCCCAAGTAGCTGGAACTACTGGTGCTTGCCACAACACCTGGCTATTTTTTTCGTTGTAGTTGTCATTGTTGTTTAGCATGCCCGGGCCAGGTTCAAACACATCAGCCCCGGTGCATGTGGCCTGCACCCTAACCACTGAGCTATGGGCATGAAGCCCAAGTCCATTAATTCTTTACAGGTAGAGTCTTTTGCAGTAGCTGCCTCATGGTCCCTTGGGGTTAGTCCTCTGTTTCGGTTTTTCATGTGCCCGGATTTTTCTGTTGGTTCCTCCTCACATATTCTTTCTTCTTGTTTTCCTCCTTGTGTCCCTTTTTCCTTCTCACACCCTTCTTTGCTTCAAATTAACTTGTCTCAGAGCTTAGGTCTTGAAGTTGCTTCGGTCTGAGCAAAGCCAAGCTTTTCCTCATGGCAAAAAAACAGAAGTTCTTGCTCTTGATGACAATATGTTGCCAGGACACCAGGTGGCACTGTGGTTCTTTTAGGAGACAGCAAGCACAACCAGCAATTTCTATGGTCCTTATTCCAAATCTAGTTGCCTTTGGTGATCACCTGATTTTTCCTTCAACATGCAGACCATGCCAGGTTGAGATCTTAAAGCTCACAAGAAGTCAGTCTCACAGTGCCCCCTGACTCCAATTTCCAGGGGGTGCAGTAGTCCCTTAGCCTTGCCCAAGATTGAAGTTCTGATCCCAGCAGGCAGAATTAAGATGGTTGTGCATTAGGTCCTTGCTAAGACCCCTCATGACCTTTCTACAATGGTAGCTCCCTGGCCACCAAGACCTTCTCAGTAGGGCTGACTCTCCAGTCGCCAAACCTATGGCAAATCCACTCCAATTGGCATTCAAATATAGTTGCTATATACTGTTTGAGTCCTCTCCCTCTTCTAAGTTTTCCACTCAATACACAGCTTACTCCAACAACTGAAAACTCCAGAAAGGCTTCCTCCTGTCCCCACCTCAGTGGGGGCCAGCCAATCCTAGCAGGTCGCAATCACTTGCTGATGTGTCAGATTTCCATGGCTCCAGATCATCCACTGTATCCAGCTCACCACCTCCTTGCTGGTGCTCCCTAAGCTACAACTCTGGTTAAGGTCTCTGTACCAACTATGGTTGGGTTTTCTCTTTTTCTGCAATTGTTCTAGGAGAGCTCAGTTGAATGATCCTTATGGTCGGCCATCTTGCTTCATGCCCACCAATAAAATTTTCATTGCACTTTAAGTGACCTGAGTGTATACACAATGTCTGTCCACAAAGTATCCAGCCACATTAATACCATTTTACTGTTTTTCATATTACCTGGCTGGATACTTTCTGGATAGCCCTCGCATAAGCATTCGTTTGCCCAGGCATGATGGCTCACGCCTATAATCCTTGCATTTTGGGAAACTGCAGTCAGAGGAACAGTTGAGCTCAGGATTTTAAGACCAACCAGCCTGAGCAATACCTAATCTCTACTGAAAATAGAAAAAAAAATAGGAGGTATGGTGGCACAGGCCTGTACTCCTAGTTACTTGAGAATCTGAGGCATAAGGATTGCTTGAGGCCAGGATTGGAGGTTTCAGTGAGCTGTGATAACGCCACTGCATTGTAGTCTGAGTGACAGAGATTCTTTCTCAAACACACAGAAAAATGAAAATTATATATAATCTTTAATTTTATTGATCTAAGTAGTTTTGACTGATAAAATTAAATTAAAATTAATTTAAATTAAATTTAAATTAAATTTAAATTACATTAAAATTCTATGAATCATTCAATACTATTTAATAGAAAGCCAAAAATGTTAACTACACAGTGAATTAACAGAATAACACTACTGTAAATAATTGGATCTTATATTTTGACTGTCGCCTTTAAAATAAATGTCATTTCTTTAAAGTGAAACAAAGAACTAAAAATAAATCACAGAAATAATTTGAACCTATATTGTATTTTACTTTACTCAGATAAAATACTGAGGTGATAAACAAGAAACAAGTTGCAGTTTAAAAGGAAAAAAATATCACTCCTACACCCTTCATGTACCTTAGTAGCAAATTAATATCCAACTATTACAAATAGTATAATATTCTTCCTGGTTTATCTCTTCCTAACAAAGTCCTTTTAAGAATTAAGTGTAAAAAGTTAATTTTCCTTTATTAGAGAAAAAAGACAACTCTAAAAACGTACCACAGACATCAACAAAAGAAAGGAAACCAACAACTAGCACCTAATCCAAAACACATGAACCAATCCCCAAATGAGCAAATGCATACCCAACCCTAGAAACAAATAAGAGTCAAATATTTTGTAGTAGGCAAAATTCTAACAATATTTCTTTCACAATTCCTATGTCATGGCTATTCAATCAAACAGTAAACTAGGTACTTCTGTGAAGGGACTTTGTAGATCTAAGTAAGGTTAGGGACCTTAAAGTAAGAAGATTATCCTGTGTTATCCAAGTGGGCCAATCTAAGCACTTGACCCCTTAAAAGTGGAGACATTTCTCTCATTAGAGTCAAAAAAGTGTAAGAGAAGAAAGCAGAAGGAATGAGGCAGGGAGGAAGTCAGAGAGATGGTAAGCCTGAGGAGGAATCAATCTGCTAATGCTGGCTTTAAAAATGGAGGAAGATGACTATATACCAAAGGACAGAAATGGCCTCTAAAAGTTGAGAATGACACCAAATGACAGAAAGAAATCTTAGTCCTGTGACTGTGAGGAGCTGAATGTGAATGCGTCTGAACGTGGATTCTTTCCAGAGCCTCCCAATAAGCGCTCCAAAGGCCAACAATAATTTAGCCTTGTGAGACTTAGAGCAGAGAAACCTGGAGAGCCCACAAGACTTAAAAGATCTTAAAAAGATAATAGATAGGTATTGTTTAAAGCTGGTACATTTCTAGGAGCAATAGAAAAGGAATGCATATATCCTCTGTCTTCCTTCCCTTTAAATCCAGACTTTACAAGACAAATTGGGCTATGGATAGTACCATAGTACCACAGACAACAGGATAGTACCATGAATGAGAGAGGTAAATGATTATGCATAAAACTAGGAAAGCTGCATGCCTCAAAAAAACCTTTTTGATAGATAAGTTTTAAGGTTTCTGGTTCTTATTATCACAGCACTTTATGGAAACATAGCTCTTTATATTGTCAAATACATAGACTAATACCTTGCTCATAAGAAAATAGCTCTCCTGGGGAAGGAGGACAAGGGTCCCCCAGGTCCTCATCTTAGTGTCACTCATCTCAATTTTGCCCCAAGTGATTGCTTGAACCTGGGGAGGAGGGACCACCAATCTACCAATCAGAACGTAGTGCCAAATGCAAAAGGATGCGGAAGACTCTCCAGCCTAACAGGTACAATAGAGTCTGAAAGGTGACTGAGGAAAGCCTTAAGACTAATTATCATGCAGTCCACACCCCACTCCTATGGGCTCTAAGAGAGTCTCACAAGAGGCCCACATGTGCAATAAGACTCTGGTTCCAAGGTGACCTCTGAACCATGAGGTAGAACTGAACCAACTGCCAGCCATAGCCCAGGCCTCTTGGCCTCTTGGCCAACTTGCCCTGGCAATGGAGGCCCGGTGACTGTCTATGGTGAATGTATCCTGCTTTGTATATTTTCTTACTCTGTAAACCTATCTTTTTCTTCTTCAATAAATTTTGTTTCATGTTTGTCTCAGTTTGGGGTATTTGATCATTTTTCAAACAAGAGCACACCCAGAACCTAGGACCTATTATTGGGTTTCAAGGCAGCTGCTATCCCCTAAAATGCATTGATCTGAAACTGTGACATTTTAGGGGATAGCAGCTGCCTTGAAACCCAATAATGACAGTGTTTTCAAACCCAAAATTAAAGCAGAATTGCAGAAGTCAGAATATTTGTATCTGGTAACCACTATTTTTAAAAAGCAATGAAGTAAATTTTTCTAGTATGTAAGTCTTGCTTTGTAGAAATATGTTAAACAGGTAAGTCTAAAAACTTTGAGGTCTGCCAACAGTAAGTTAAATCTTCAAATCAAAACTAATTTCATGAAGATATTTTTGTAAGTTATACTTACTATTTTAAAGTTTATAGAATATAAAAAGGATTGTTAAAACTTACTAAATCTTTCTATATGAATGATGCTTGAGAAACTACATTTGGAATCAAATCTCTAGAATTTGATTAAAAAGAGGTAAGTGCTTATCTTTTTCTAGGATTTTGAATTTTTAAAACTTAATCACACAATAAAAACTCAAATTTTACATAAAAATATATTAATAAAGCTATTTGACCAAATACAGTAATACAGTAATCCAGCCATATAATATTTTCTTAGAAATAGATAGCATCGTTTTACAAGTATATTAAACTTTCAAAGCATTTGAATATATGAATATCATGAGGATTTCAGTTAATGCCATTAAACCTTAAATGTCTTTTGACCTAGAGATGAAAACAGTACCAAAACTGAAGTATTCCAAAGAACTGATAGAGATTCAAACTATGAAATCAATAAGCAAGGTCATATGCAATGTTGCACAAAGACCATATTATTAAAGACTAAATACGTGGAAAAAGGATAAACTTTTAAGAGCTTCTTTGGAAACTGACTCATTTTACTTAACTTTGCAATTGAGTTATAGGAATAGACAATAAATACACAGATAAACCAGAAATATACCCAATAGTAATAAGTGCTATGCAGAGAAGTAAATCAGGTTAATGTGCTGGTACTTATGAGATAGCCTACGACCTCTCTGAAAATGCAGCATTTTAAGCTGACATCAGAATGATACAGAGGAGCCATTCATGAAAAGAAAAGGAGGGAAAACACAGGGCAACAGAGAGTGCCTCGGGCTTGTTTGCACAGTGAGCAAGTAAGAGGTTGGAGAGACTAGAGAGGAGGGCCAGGCTGGGGGTGAGGTTTTGCAATCCTCGATAAGGAACCTGATTTCATTCTAAATGTTTCTGGAAGACCTTGAAGATTTTATACAAGAAAGATTCCATTTAGATTTTTAAAAGACCATACAGCCTCCAGAAGAGAAGGGGCTGAAAAGGAAGCAAGAATCAAACTAAGGAGAATCAATTAGGAAGGTAGTCACTGATTTAACAAACACTTATAGCACCTATATGCTTCAGAAGCTATTTAAGACATTGGGGATACAACTACAAAACAAAGTTTGTGCCATTGTGTGGCAGGTATTACAGTTACTGGACAATTAATAAACAAAAAATAACAATACATTAGATAGTAATAACAGTTACAGAGGAAAACAAAAGAAGGTAAAGGAGGGTATGTGTGTACCCACACGCATATCGTGAAGGATGAGGCAGAAGACAGCCATCATATGAAAATCGGGGTTGGCAGGTATTGTGAGTTAAATGGATAAAAAAAAGATACGGTGAAGTTCAACCTTGAAGAATAAGAGTTGCCAGGGGCCACATATTAAATACACAAACACTAACAAAAGCTGATGAGAAAAATAAAAGTTCGCTGCATACTTTTCGTGATATCCAATACCACAAATAAGCAAAAAACAGTCCTCAAATTATCAGCATGTGGCCTGGGCCACAGGTTAGACACTCCTGGCACAGTACACTTCAGTCCACTATGGTCGATGTCCTTACAAGAAGACAACCACATAAAGACATACAGCAGGGAAAATGACGTGTGGAAAGGAAGGCAGAGATTTGAGTTGAGCAAGTGCAAGCCAAAAAACCCACCAAAGATAGTGAACAAACTACCAGACTCCAAGAAGAGGCAAGAAAGGATTCCCATTTCAGAGGGAGCATACCCTTGCCAACACCTCCAGGTCTCCAGCACTGTGAGACAATAAACTGCTGTTGTGTTAAGCCAACACATTTATCAAGGTTGGGGGTACTTTGTTACGGCCGTTGGAGGGAACTATCTACAGTAGGTTAGAATGAGGGTGGACGAGTACAAGGCACAACTTTTAATTTAAGACTTAGGGTACGATTCTACCAACAATGTACCTTTTAAACTGAGAATAAATTTGACTATTTCAGTATTTAATAAAAGTAAAGGCTTTGAAGTTTGAATTTTGTCATTCATTAGCTGTATAATCTCGTTTCTTTACCTTTAAATGGATATAAAGATAGCACTTACTTTATAAGGTTACTGTGAGGATTAAAGGAACTGATAACATGTATATTATTAAATTTCTACCTGGTATATAATAAGAGCCATTTAAGTGTTAGCTATGATTATTATCATTATAAACATTCAAATTTAAACGAAGAGTATGGTTCACAAGGGTAAAATTGATAATCTGATGCTAAGAGATAATTCCTCAAAATAATACCCTGATATATTCAAATATAATAGATTTACCTGTTAATAAGATAATTATTCTAATATATATATTAGTTATATATATTCTAATATATATATAACCACAAAGATTTTCAATGGTAAGCATGAAAGGCCCAATTTTTTTTAATTTCATACATTTTGTGCTAAACTGTTTATATGAGAAATTCTAATTTAGAGGAAATATATATATTATGTTAGTCTTACTTGATTCAAATATACGTAAGTTACAATTAATAATAAAGTTTCCATATAAAATTTCATATATATGGAAAAATTAGTGTAGAAATAAAGAATTTTTTTAACTGTCAGCATACTATTTTAACTATGCCAGACTTTTCATTTCCACTCTAATTCTGAAATCTCCTATAACTAAGAAATTAAAGATCCATGATTCCTTTTTTGTTTTTGTTTGCTTTTTGTATTTCTCTGAAGGTTTTACATGTATTATCCACAGAGTGGGGGAGGCTTTGTCCTTTCTGGTTGCTTTCCTCATGGTGGCCAGGGCCTTGCTCAGGTCCCCTGGAGTCCTCCTGGTACAGACATGTGCCCCCATTGTTATCTTGATGAATGCGAAGGCTTGTTTGTTGCTGAGACTTTAAGAAACTCTGTGGTACATTGCTCACTTGGGGTGAAGCCAGACGCCTTTCAAATCATGTCTTGCACAATCTTGGTATGTTCGGTGAGGCATCCATCAGGGCAGCTGAGTTTCAGTTGCTCATCTTTTGGTCACTTTGTGGCCCTGCCTGAGGTCCATGGCCAGGAGTTAGCACAGAGTCATGGCTAAGCTCTCTCTGATGGCTGCCGTGGTGGATGATCTATGATTCTTGAATGACTTCTCTGTTTCAAGTAAAATCCTTTTCATAATCTTTCCTTGACATAGTTTTTTTCCAAACTTTTTTTTTTGTATGTGTGTGCAGTTTTTGGGCCAGGGCTTGGTTTGAACCCGCCACCTTCGGTATATGGGGCCAGCGCCCTATTCCTTTGAGCTACAGGTGCTGCCCCTTTTTTCCAAACTTTTCTTGTAAAAATGGAATTATTTCCAAATGGGTGACAACTTTTAGTTCTTCAAACAAGACTATTCAAAATGCTTAATAGGAATATGTTATAAAATTTATGATTGAAAAGACAAATCATTGAGTTTTTGCTTTAATAACTCATTTTGAAGACTTTATTTCCAAGACTATGGTATATGAAAATTCATCTATCTTTGTCTAAATTTTTCATGAAAATGTAACTACAAGTAGCACTTAGGCAGTTCAGATTTGGCGTAAATATTTGATTGCCTACATTGAAATTCAAATCATGGACAAATATCTAAAAAGCTTTTATATGAAAATATTTTTTAAATCCTCAAAAACCTTTACTAAATATTGGATGTCAATTATGCATCAAATTTAATTCAACATTGCATATGATTATATCCAACATAAAGAATTCTTTTTCTAAAACAAAGATTGTAAAATAAGTAGAATGAATTTAAAACATCTCTAAACTAAATTCACCAAAATGTAAATTAAAAATAAATAATTTGGGCCAGTGGTCTAGTTCTTGAAAAGCATTACACTTACCTAGAGTTTTACATGCAAAAAGAGCCATGGCACTTTGTAATCTGTCTGGTCTTAGAGCCTGTACCACAAGAACCTTAAAAGAAAGTACAGAATATTTTTAAGAATAAAACACTTTTAACTAAACAGCAATAAATACTAATTAAATATTTAGTAAAATATATGAACATATCATTTTCCAAAATATTTACTATGATTGAAACTGTCATAATAGGCATATTCCAAAATACTTTGTTAATATCCAAAAAATTGTTAAAATTCATTTACTTCCTCAAGCCTATCATCAAAAGAAAACGCAGGTCAGCTATGCCGGCAGGGTCTAATTAAGGGCTAACCGGCATGTGAAGACAGTGATATGTAGGTGCATTTCTGGTGACAGCAAACCGAGAAATCTTGGCCACAATTTTCAAATCACCATATGTTAAATCATGTATATCTGTGATATTCCTAGATGTTTACATTTTCAAATGAATTTTTTTTAGTTGTTTCCCTTTTTTTGTTTTGTCTTATTTTTGTTTTCAAAGCACATTTGGAGAAATAAAATTCAAGGTACGTAGAGATCCCACAGTTAACACCCTGAAGAAGAGATCCAGACAGAAAGGTCATTTCCTAAAGGGTCAACTTCTGGAGAGCTCTCCTACTTTCCACAGTAGTCAAACTGTTTGACTAGCAAAAAAAATGAGTGGAACCTATGATTAGGTTTCATCATTCTATTTTGAAACAGAATCTGAAAAAATTCCCTGTTCCTCACTATCAGGTCTATTCTTTAAGTAGAACACTAAGAAATAAGTGCAGAACCCATACAATTTGTACTTTAGTTTCTTCCAAAAACACATTTTTCTTATTGCAAGATTCCCTTTGGGTTGGAGGTAGAGGGAGTAAGAAAGCTACAGCACAGACATCTTAACCAGAAAATTTTCCGCTGATTTAACTGTCTGAATAATGAGGCAAAAACAAAAAGCCCTTCCTCACATAATCCAATAAAAGTTAAGTAACCCCCTAAAAGGCAAAGTTTTCATTTAAATGGCTTCTCAATAAGAAGAAAAACACTAAACACGTTTTCTCATTTAAATAACACTAAATTTTACCTGCTGAAATAAGGTAACTTTTTTTGTAAGAATTGATGGAAACTCTTGCTCACACATTGAATTATGATAATAAGTACGCCACAAAGCTACATCTTCAAAGCAGAGGGTCTGATAAAGACTGGGAAGAGCAATCTAAAAAATGAAAATAAAAATAACCATATATAGTCAGCAATGTATATAAATACGTATTTTTTAAACTAAAAAAGCAAACAAGAATTATTTATTGCTAGCTATGTATTACTTGTTTTCTACTTTGTGTTGGTTTGCCTAATCATTTGTAGGTTTGCAACAGTACTCTACACTCATCCAATGTTAAATTCAGAATTAAATAAAATATTTCCAAAGTAGTACTAAATCAATATTTGCAAGTTACCAAATCTTTTTTCTAGGTGAAACATTTGTACCTAGCTATCTCCACCTGGTGGAGAAAAGAAATGATTCATTAAAATCAGGCACACATTTGAAGGACTGCCATGTTAAATACATCAAGTTTCATATCAAGTTTTGACAAAGACTCTCTTTAACAATTTTGGTCAGGCTCTTCTGAAGTTTGTTTTATGTTGTTGTTTTGTTTTATTTATTTTTTTCACTATGCCTCAATCTTGGTTTTCACATCCTTTCCTATAGTTTTAACAAGAATCTTCTTAGGCTACTTTTGCAAGAATTCCTACTCTTAATATCCAAACAAATTCTTTAACCCCACTCTTGGTATCTGATCATCCTGGCCTCCTTTCAGCAAGAATCCTGCAAAATCAATTTAGCCAGTATCCACACTTAGCCCTGACATTTCCTTGTAGCAATTTTCCATCTACTGACCCTCGCCACAGCCCCTGCTTTTTGGCTATAAATTCCCACTTGTCCATACTATATTCGGAATTGAGCTCAGTTCTATACTGATGTCTCTTTTCCCCTAATGCAACACTTCTTTTGAATAAAATTTGTCTTCATAGTCTTAACTTCTTTCCAGTGTTGGTTTTCTGTAACAATATCAAATCCTTAACAAAGCATGCTTTTCTAAATCATACTCATTTATGCCCCCATTTGTAAATGTGCTTCTTTTGCCTCTAACTTTCTAACCCTCTTTACTACTTCATAAATTTCTATTTGGCATTCAATATTTACTTTAGAAATATCATCTTTCAGAAGTTTCCCCAAATATATTTATTCTTTTTACCTCAAACGGTGTTCACTTTTCCCAAACTTTTTTTCTAGAATGGGCTGTAAGATCAGAAATGTAAATCTGTATATATCAATGGTTCTCAACCAAAGGGACGTGGCATTAGGAGGGTTGAGAACCACTATGGACAATTATTAATGAAAATAATAAGGAATTCAGAAAATCCATACTTGAAGTATAAAATTCATGTAATATAAGTATAAATCAAGTATATAAAAATGATTTATTCAGCCATACATATTTATATCTAAATAATCCATTGTATTCGAAAGGACAGCATTTTTATCCTAATAATATTATCCAAGTTATCATTATGTAACAACTAAAATGAAACTTACACAGCAGAAAATTAACTGATTTCTATCTTGCTATTTTTAAATAAATGATCTAAGCCTGTTAGGACAACACTTGATGGTGGCCTGTTAACTTTAGTGACAATTAGCATGCAAGGCCCCATCGCTCCTCATTTAGGTGTGCTATGCATTACGCAATCAGAGGTATTTGGCGAGACATCTGAGACAGGCTACAGCAGAGCTAGGAAGCTCTCTGGCTGCATGCTAGCCATTGAGTCAAATCACTAGGGGTATAGTTCCACGTAATGCGAACAATTATCACGAGGTAATGATTTGATATGTTCTCTACCATGCAAGTTTTTCATGGCAAGAGTTTTTTTTAATATTATAAAATATACATCTGTCATTCCACAGATGCGAAAGAAAAAACAGAACTGGACAATAGTTAAAGTAGTGAAAATAGGAAAAAGAGACCTGAGTATAGAACAGGGCTCAATTCCAAACACAGCATCAGCAAGTGAAAATTTACAGCCAAGAACAGAGTGGCAGTTAGGGGATGGAAAATCACCAAAAGGAAACATCAGCTGTGAGGGGTATTCTGGCAGAACCAACCCAACAGAATTCCCGGTGAAGACAGGGCAAGGTGACCAGAGGGCAGAGACTGGCCTATGCAGGTTAGGGTCCAATTAAAGTTTGGTCCATCAAAGACTCCTTGTCACAGGCATTATGTTGTCATGTATAGTAAGCACCAAATACATAATTAATGAGAGCAGGATCCATCTATTTTACTCAGCAAATATTTATGAAATAAAGGTGGTAAACAGTGGTAGTAATAAAGAGCTCAATCTATGGGGCAAAAGCCCAATTTTTAATCCTGGTTCTATTTCCTAAGTCACCATAACCAAAGTCTCTTTGTGCCTTAGTTTTCTCATTTGTGAAATGGGGACAGTAACAATAGCTACCTAATAATGTTGAAAATCACGATGCCTTGAACATAGTAAAGCATCAATAAATGCTAGCTATTCTTACTGGCTTTTCCCATGTGCTACCACAATGTTATAATAGTTAAAGTGCAGGGAGGAAGGAAAGAACGAAAACATGTCTGTATAGATTTGCAGAGAAGTATGTTTGTCTTTCATCCCCGACAATAACATCTGGTGTAAACTACAGAACACAGAGCTGCTGGGAGTTAGGCTTCCGCGCTGCTTCTTCTTACCCTAGGTTCCCATCCTCACAGCCTAACTTACCCTGGGGGGAAAGAGAGACAGAAAAAGAGAGAGAGAGAAAAAAACAACACTGTGACATTCTATTAATACTTTTTAAATGAAATCCTTAATAAACTATTGATTAAAGGACTAATCACAATAATTCTTTGGTGTCCTTTTACTGAGGGACTTTATGTCCTATTTACAAAAATATCAACTCTGAGTATGAGTAAGTAGCACATACAAAGTGTCAACAGAAATAACTCAAATTATAGAAAAAAATTAAAATATCCCTTATAATAGAAAAGGAGTACCTTTAAAGTTGCTACTGCCCAGCTTCTTTCCTGATCTATCCAAGATGGAAGTTGATCACGTATTCTTTGTTGAGAGTCCTTTAATAAGAGCAATTGTTTCCTTACTATATTTGGTAAAATTTAAGAGTTTAACAAATAGCAAATGGCTAGGTAGTTTTATGAATACCAGTTTGAAAAATACTCATCCTACATATTATTTACTTTTTATGTATTTTACAAGTCACCATGGTAAAAGTCTATGTAATCTAAGTTATGAAGAACTATTTAAGGAAATGTTGGAATTATTTTTTCATTGTACTTAATCTTTCATGAAACTTCACAAAAACTTAAATGTCATAAGAGTTATATTTTTTAAAATCATAGCTTGCATTTTAGACAAGATCTAGGTTCTTTGTTATACTTCGGGTGTACTGCTTTAAAGAATGTTATCTATTATGTATTTAAAAAGAAAATTATTAAAGAAAAAGCTAAATTTAAATGAAGTTGTTAAAAGTTTAAAAAAAGTAATTTTTTAAACTTTAGTTATTTAAGAAAAAATTTAAAGTTGTAAGATTTGATTTTCTTAAAAATATAAAATTAATATTGGAGTAGAATACATGTACTTAGAAAAGGAAGCTGCATTACCTTGGGATTTAATATTATTCCCCAAAGAAAATATGTCTTCAAAGCCAAATCACATACCTAAGTCCATCTTACAGAAGGGCAATAAAGGCTGGGACATAGTACTTTAATCAAAGTATCTTTTCAACAATAATTTAAAATTCCTATTCAGAGGAATAGTTTGTGAAGCCAAAGCCAGTACTATTTTCTCAGTGAGTGAATTATTATTATTATTATTATTATTATTGTTTTGAGAAAAGTCCTACTCTGTCGTTCTGGGTAGAGTGCCGTAGCGTCACAGCTCACAGCAACCTCAAACTCCAGGGCTCATGCGATTCTCTTGCCTCAGCCTCCTGAGCAGCTGGGACTATAGGCGCCCACCACAATGCTCGGCTATTTTTTGGTTGCAGTTGTCATTGTTGTTCAGCAGGTCTGGCCTGGGTTTCAACCCGCCATCCTTGGTGTATATGGCCAGCGCCCTACCCACTAAGCTATGGGCGCGGCTTTGGTGAATGAATTATTAAAATTTTATTATTTTAACTTACAGCTTTCCGCAACATGTCTCCAACAACCACACCCGTAAACGTTTCCCATTCCTATTGGGTAAAAATATGAAGAACACAAAAAATATAAAAATCATAAACAGTCAATAAAATTATTTTAATTTCCATATAAGGTGGCTTACAATGACATACAGAAAACCCTCCTTTCGTGTCTTCTCATTTCTTCTACTATATTAACAGAGTAAGAATGAGTTCATGTAACAATATAAAATACTAATATGAAATCAATCAGGAATAATTTTATTTAAAAAATATGTGATTCTCAACATCTAAAAATTTAATTGTACTCAATTAATATTTGTCACCACCTGTTAATTGGTAATTATGTAGGAAGAGGGAAAGGCATGGATATTAACAGTAGAAGTAAAAGGAGTCAAGTTAATAAGTTCAGGAGGAACTATGCAAGTCAACCAGTACATGTGAAGTTAGGAGAAAAACAGAGAAAGAATATAGGTAGAATTGTGCATGATCTGTATTCTTTTAATTATGAAAGCAACTTAGAAGATAGTTAAAATCTGACCAAATTGAGCACCTGTCCATTTGCCATCTCCTGGCACCCTGGCCACTGGATTCCTACTTTATGATAATAGCAAAACAATGAGAAAAATCACTTGCCAATAAATTTTTTAAAAAACTGGAAACAGAGATGGTAGCATGAGAGAGGTTCTTTGGAAATTTGAGAGGGGCTTATATGGCAACTAGAAATAAGATCATGGACAAGGAAAATAAATTATACATAAAAACAAACATAAACCTGTAGGCTCAAGGAAACGTCTGAGAACCAGCCACTTTAACACTTCACCGGCTGACTCTTGACAAGACAGTGAGAGTAATAAATTATGTAGTTATATGCTAATATTGTCTCACTTCTATCTATCAGTTCCACTCTTTAGGGCAGGGAATTAAAAAGGCTGACTCTTCTAGTGCCCTAAGGGCAGAAAAATCCAGGCAGCTCAGTAAGTCGGATTTCTTTCCCTGCCTTACTGTCACTCTGGGATGTCAGGCTCACTCAGAGGGGAGCAGATCGGCATTTGGCACTAAATTTCTAACTTACTAAAAGATTAATACATTCATATATAATTTCTAGACTAAATAACCTCTAATCTAACTATAAATCCACCCATTTTTATATAACTCTAAAATGTTCTTTTTTAATTTAACTTACATTTTCTTGAAAAAGTTCAGGATGCATGCCTCGGACAAAATGCAAAGCGAACATCAACTGATCAGCCTGCAAAGAATAATAAATATCTTGCTTCTTAAAAATTTGATCTTTGGAAAAGCATAGTCCTTAAATTTTGGTTCATAAAAACATGCATTCTGTCTTCAAATTACAGTAGAATCTTTGTAAGTTGACCACCCAAGGGACTGTATGTAACAAACTGGTCAACATATAGAGGTGGTCAACAAAAGGTTTAGGCCTACTCCACGGATACGTACATGTGGTGCATGTCTGATCTATGAAAATTAGGTTGACATAAGGAAGTGGTCAATTTTAGGAGGTGGTCAACTATGGAGGTTTTACTGTAATTCATTCATTTTATTTCTGCTCTACAACTTTCATTGTTGTCAAATATGTTTAATTAAAATACCATACAAGGTGTAGATGTTACCTTGTGGATAACAATCCTGCTGTAATCCCCAAGGAGGTGATATAGCATAGAGTTTGGGCACTCATCTTTGGGTGTGAAGCTAAGTAATTCACTTTAATGAACAATTCTATGCACATTTAACTGTATTTTCAGAAAACTCAAAGGATTAGATATAATATTGAATGTGTCAAAGTTATTTAAGCAGAAGGAAATTAGCTCAATTATCAAGATTTGCTTTAGTACCTACAAGTTATAAAATTTCTCAACACCCAATGAGATAATTTCCACTTTTTTAATATAAGAAAACGTATTTTGAAAGGAAAAATAATAGAATCCAAATTAAATTATTTTTACAGTAAATACAATCATGTGCTGTTAGTAATATTTTAAAACATAATAACCATTTGAATTTTACTCAATGAGTAAACAAATTCATTTAGGAAAGGAGATAAAGTGAGGTACACAGACATTAACTTTCATGGTATTTGCATAAAAAAATTTTTCCTCATACCCCACCAGACATTCTTTCCATCCACTTTAGAACTCTGAGATAATATTTTCACATGGAATGGAAAACAGTCAGAATATAATAGTCCACCTTCCATGATTTCAGTTACCTGTGGTCAACTGTGGTCTGAAAATATTAAATGAAAAACCCCAGATATAAACAATTCCTAAGTTTTAAGTTGCAAGCCATTCTGAAGAACATGATGGGAGGATGCCCCCTCTGACATGAATTATCCCTCTGTCCAGGGGCTGCCAGCTGTACACACTACCTGTGCATTAGCCACTTAGTAGCCATCTCAGTTATCAGATCCATAGGCCACAACAAAGGTGAGTACAGTTCAGTAAGATTTTGAGGGAGACAGAGAAAGAGAAGTGCAATATCATATTATAATACATTGTTATAATTGTTCTATTATAACAATAGTTTGTTGTTGTTATTCACTTTCTGTGCCTAATTTATAAATTAAATTTGATCTCAGGTATGTATGTAATGAAAAAGCCTAGTATTCTACGGGGGTTGGCATTAGTCACGACTTTGGTCATCCCCTGGGGGGGTCTTGGAATGTACCCCCGCAGATACATATATACTGTCCACGTGTCCTTCCAACCATTTCCTGTGCACTCACCCAATACAGCTGGAAGCTAATACTGTAAAAGCCACTTTCATTATTTTATACCTATTTCAAATGATAAAACTGAGATGAAGAAATGATATTCAAAGGTAGTCACTTCTAAATAGTTTATTACAATCACAAGTTTGGGAGAACCAAATATGCAATATATTCTATAATTATCTAAAATACTTAACTGAATTTAAAACTTTTATTTCTTAAAGAAAAAAATGGCATAGCTAATGATCTAAAGTGAAAGGGCTAGACAGCTTTCTCTATTTGGTTTAGTTTATTAAAAGTCTAAATTTCTTGCTACAAAAACGTCAATCATTTTTCTGTTCCAGTTCAACTTGGCTTCAATTCAATACAATGTGAATACTAAGAATTCTAATCTGTCTCTATTTTCAAGACTATTGCTGCTGCTGTGACCAACACAAGGGCAAAATCAGCATGAGAGGAACTCTGGCAGGCAGTTTAACGTTATGCTGACTGCCAAAAAGCTTTCACTAAAACATGAAATTAGTTCTATCCTAAGTAAGGTTCTAGTGTTAAATCTTAAACAGATCTCATTGCTTTATGATTAATGTGCTTTCTGAATTTTTATTTACTGCTGAAAATATGGAATGCTAAATTCATGCTGCAAAGGTTTAAGTTTGATATTACTCAGAAATATGAATTTTATAAAACAGATATTCATTATCAACAGATTTGATGATATTAATTCATCAATTAAAAATGTTTTAAGAATTGTAAGCCATAATTATTTTTAATGATTTTTAATTGTTCACAACAGAAAAGTATTCTTAAAGATATGCAATGAAAAATTCTACTTGCATACTAAATATTACGGAGGTTAAGATGTTCAAACCCTTTCCTACTATAACAAAAACTGCCCTTAGCCTAATTTAATGCTTTAAAGAAGGTAAAGTGACTTCAAAGTAGTCTCACTATGTTTCATTGATATGCTAAATTGTCATGGTATTGAATATTTAACCTCCTTAATTTCATTGTAAAATATATGACATAAGGATTCAAATTTCATCAGCAAATATACTATAGCACTAAAAATAAATGACTGTACGTATAAACTAAGGTACAAATATGTAAGTTAGAAATAAGCAAGAAACCCCTAATAAGAAAAGTTACTCATCTTTGGAATGAATAAGAAGGGAATTCACATAGTCTTTTTGACTTAAAATGTTTTTTAACAATAGTATTTATTAATAACATTCACTTCCAAAATGGATTTGGAGCAGCTTAATCTAACTGTAGCTCCATAATATTTTCATAAGTCAGAATATATTTTAGTGTGGAGGTATTAGGAAGGAAAATTAAAAAGCATTAAATACATTATTACAAGACTGACCAAAATGAAACTTCGTAGTTTAAAATATTCACTAGAAAATTTTGAAATATTAAAACTACATTTAAAAAAATACTCATAGAAATTCAATATTCTAGACATAAAAATCAAAAAGTAAGTAAATCTAATGATTAAAAAAATAAAAAGCAGGGCGGTGCCTGTGGTTCAGTGAGTAGGGCGCCGGCCCCATATGCCCAGGGTGGCAGTTCAAACCCGGCCCTGGCCAAACTGCAACAAAAAAATAGCTGGGCGTTGTGGCGGGCGCCTGTAGTCCCAGCTGCTGGGGAGGCTGAGGCAAGAGAATCGCATAAGCCCAAGAGTTAGAGGTTGCTGTGAGCCGTGTGACATCATGGCACTCTACCTGAGTGCGATACAGTGAGACTCTGTCTCTACAAAATAAATAAATAAATAAAAAGCATAATTACAACAAAGTAGACTTGTTCTATTTAAAGCAAAAGCTTAATTTTGAAAATAACAAGAAAACAGACAAATATGGCAAGATAAGGGAGAAAGGTAAAAATAACTTTTTAAAAAATTTTTATTTTTTTGAGAAAGAGTCTCATTTTGTTGCTCTTGGTAGAGTGCTGTGGTGTCACAGTTCACAGCAACCTCTAACTCTTGGGCTTAGGCGATTCTCTTGCCTCAGCCTCTCGAGTAGCTGGGACCACAGGTGCCCTCCACAACGCCCACCTATTTTTTGTTGGAGTTGTCACTGCTGTTTTAGCTGGCTGGGGTGGTTCCGAACCCGCCACCCTCAGTATATGAGGCCAGTGCCCTACCTGCTGAGCCATAGACACCGGCCTAAAAATAACTTTAAAAACAACAAAGTAAAGCTAAAACACTAACATATCATTTATAAACTAGAGCTCAGTAAAAATTTAAAAGACTGACAATATCTAGGGTTGACAGGGATTCAAGGAAGGAGATAAGGAAAGACCTTCATTACTATAAGGATAGAAGTATTAACTGTTAAGAAAACTTTTCAGGAAGCAATCTGATAATGTAAAAAGTACAATCCCTGGACCAGCCATTAAACTTACAGAAATCTATTGAATGGAAATACACAGGTACATAAAGATGAATGAGCTACAAAAAAAATATGAATGATCTAATATCCACCAAGGTAAAGTAATATATGACCATATTATAGAATACCATACAATCACAAAAAGTAATGCAGTTAACGGATTTACACTCATGCAAAGAATGTCAGGATCTACTGCAACAAAAGAGAAATTACAGAACAAAACATGTATCAAGGAAAATTTAAAACTCTATCTATACATTCACGCATATACATATTTTGAGAGAGGGAATGAACTATAAGGAACAAATTAAACTTTGAACTGGTTTGCTCTAACAAAGGAATAGGAATTTGAGAGGGTGAAATGAAGCTTTAAGGTTTTTTCGATATAGTTCTATAAAGTTTGAAACTCTTTCTGAAAACATTTTTAAGTTTTGTGTATGTAGTAAAAAATTTTAAGTATTACATAAGATAATGCATTATACAAATGTTAGAAATATGAGCTCTATAACTGATAAAACTCTATCACTCTGAAGGTTATCCCCATACCTAAGATATGTTTTAGTGACAAAATGGCTTTAACATCATTTGCTTACAATTCCCCATTTTATACAAATTAAAACTGAGCCCCAATAGATGATTTTGAGAATCATAGTTAAACATAGGACCTTTAGAAGAAAAATACAAATCCATAGTTCCTATTACAGAATGAATTCTGCAGAAATGCTTGACTATAATTCTTTGCACTCCCAATAACATCACTTGTCAAATTACTGAAAAGTATTCAGAAGGAGTTGTCTCAAATACCCTTAACAAAGTCATAGAAATTACTACCTCATTTGAAAAACATCTGTATGTTTTTAAAAATGTTCTAAGAAGGCTTGGTGCCCATACTCAGCAGTTAGGGCACAGGCCATACACACCAGGGCTGGCAGGTTTGAAACTGGCCCAGGCCTGCTAAACAACAATGACAACTGCAACAACAACAAACTAATAGCTGGGTGTTATGGTGGGCACCTGCAGTCCCAGCTACTTGGGAGGCTGAGGCAAGAGAATTGCTTAAGCCCAAGAATTTGAGGTTGCTGTGAGCTGTGACCCATGGCACTTTACCGAGGGCGACACAGTGAAATTGTGTGTAAAAAAAAAAAAAAAGAATAAAGAAAGTTTTAAGAAACCTATACAATTGAAATATTCTAACTCTATTTCTCGAACTTCATTAATTGCCTTCACAAAACTTTTCTTCAGCATTATGTCTTAAGCTATACGCAAAGATTGCTAATTTTTTTTTTTAAAATAGCCTCTGTATTTTCTATAAGCTCCAAAATTTATAAAAATGATTTTGTTTGCCAACCTAGGAAACACTGGGCAATGTCTAGAAAGATTTTTAATTCTCCTAATTGACTACATGGAGGTTATCTGGATCAGCTGGTAGAGTCCAGGGATGCTGATAAACACACTAAAATACACAGAACAGCCCCCCACAGCAAAGAATTACATAGCCCAATATGTCGATTATAATGAGGACGAGAAACCCTGGCTAGACAATGAACCACGTAATCTACGGCCCTTCTCTCCTTTAGCGACTTAGGTGCTCTTCCCCCTCTTTTGTCACTTTTCACCCACTATATCCCAGAATGCTATAAGACATTCCAGTTAAAAAATGACTATTATTCTTGAAAAATATCAAAAATGCCAATGTCAATACCTTTCTAGTAGGTAAAGAGTTATGCTATAATATGATATATGTGTTGCATTAAATCGAGGCCCTAGTAGGGCTTTATATTTGAAAAATACAATGCTTCTTACCTTGAACAGACAACGGCATATATAGTCATACACCAGGTGTTTTAACGAGCTGATAAGTGACTGGATTCTCTGTTCTGTATTTTCAGAATCCTGTGGATTAAAATTTGAAAACTGAAAATTCACTAGGAAATAAACAAATGTTTAAAAGGTACCCCACAATGTGACAAAACCTGGATGGAACCGAAAACCTTTTTCTAAGAGAAATAACACAAGAATGGAGAAACAAACACATGTCCCCCAAACCACATGGAAACTAATCAGTCAGCACATCAGTGCACGAATGGAAGTAAATTTTAATGAAAGCGAGTTTGGAAAAGGGGATGAGGGTGAAGGGAATATTTATAACTTTGACTCACACTATACCAAGACAAAGTATGTAAACAAAATATGTGTACCTCCTAATATTATGAATTTTTAAAAATATATTCAAACATTAAAAATAATCTAAAATTTAAAAAAAATTATTCAGTGCTAGAAAAATAGACCAAAAAATAAATAAAATAAAATAAAATAAACTCCATAGTTTAATCACTCTCATAAATTGTTCCTCCAGACTCAAAACTGATGCGGAAACAAGTATCTTTGCCATTCAGAGTCAAGGAACTAAACAAATAAATGCATTATATTTGTTTATTGATACAAGAGAAAAAATTGATATATTTTTCTTTAATATATAAAGTTAAGACTTTCAACAAATGAAAGTTACAATCAATTCCCAACAATACAATGGAAGTTGAATTTCACTGTACCACTTTGATTCCTATTGGCATTATAGCCACTGTCTGTATCAATCTAGGTTAAGGCTATTTTAATTATTTGTTGTTATGATTACCAGTCTGTCCTGAAGACAACATGACCAGAAGTGCCCTATAAACAATTTTTTCATCCTCAATACGGAAATCTTGAATCATGTGCTGTAGGCTGAATAAGGATGAACAACAATTTTGAAATTGATGCTGTAAAAATTCATATACAACTTTAATTTTTCATATGATTTTGTACTTCTATTGTGGAAGATTGCACTGATTTGAAAAGATATCATTAATGGCTATTTCCTTTGATTAAAGAAAAATTGCTTGGGATACAGATGGAACTGGAAGCCATTATCTTAAGTGAGGAATCTCAGAAACGAAAAACAAACACTGCATGTACTCTCATATAAGTGGGAGCTAAGCCACAGCTATACAAGGTCACACAGAGCGGTATAATGGACTCGGGAGATCCGGTGGGAGGAGCAAAGGGGGGGTGAGGGGTCAAAAAGTACTCATCAGGTACAATGTGTACTATTCAGGTGAAGCCCTCACTTCACCACTCCACAATTAATTCATCTATGTAGCAAAAAACCACTGATACCCTGTGAATTAAAAAAAAAAAAGACTACATAATGGAAAAAGAAAGAAATGAAAGAGGAAAAGGTGCTAGAAACTGGCCCTTAAGTGTAACATGAGTTTTACATTTTACATCAGGGAGCATTCTCAGACGTGTCTTCCAAAGTTCAATGCTGGGATAAAATTTGCTTACTTCCTAAAGTAATTGTAATGATTTAGAAAAATATATACAGGACCATCAGTGAAATATGTCAAAGTAGCACAAAACATTCTGAACCAGCATTCAGATGCATCAAACCTAGGCTTCTGCCTTTGTAAGCAGCATGTTCTCATCAATAGAGACGATTGTTAATAGTTCAGATACAAACACACCTCTTCATTCTACTATTTGTTAACAAAGATCACATGTGAAATTAAAGACTCAGATTTACTAAATGGCACTCTATTGTAAGAAAGAGTACCCACAAGATCCTATAGATTTCTAAACAGTGGAACCCACGTTTTGCATCCTACATACTTAAAATTGATCCTTTAAAAAATAAATTCAAACATGTATACTTTTACACACACATATAACACACACAAGGGTGAATGTTATTCAATGGCTATATTATCACAGAACTATTGTTACTCAGGAGATTACAAATTACTAGCTTTCCTAAAGAATAAAAACAAACAAAAAATGTTCTTATTTAGTTGAACTTCTAACCTTATTTATCAGTTCTCATATCACAGTTTACAAAGTTACTGATTTTTTTTTTTTTTTTGAGACAGAGTCTCACTATGTCCCTCTCGGTAGAGTGCCGTAGCATCACAGTTCACAGCAATCTTAAATTCTTGGGTTTAAGTGATTTTCTTGCCTCAGCCTATGAGTAACTGGGACTACAGGTGCCCGCCACAATGCCCAGCTATTTTTTTGTTGCAGTTGATTTTAGCTGGCCTGGGCTAGGTTTAAACCTGCCAGCCTCGGTGTATGTGGCTGACACCCTACCCACTGAGCTATGGTGCCACAAGTTACGGATTTTTTTACATGTACATCTTCTCACTAAAGGGTAAAGGGGAATTAAAACTCATTGAGTAGGGCGCCGGCAACATGCACCTAGGCTGGCGGGTTTGAGCCCGGCCCGGGCCTGCTAAACAACAATGACAATTGGAACCAAAAAATAGCCAGGCATTGTGGCGGGTGCCTGTAGTCCCAGCTACTCGGGAGGCTGAGGCAAGAGAATCACCTAAGCCCAAGAGTTTGAGGTTGCTGTGAGCTGTGACGCCACGGCCCTCTACCAAGGGCAATATAGTGAGACTCTGTCTCAAGAAAAAAAAAATGAACTTATCACTGTATACTTTCTAAAATAATTTAAGGGAAATTATTAAGGCAAAAAAGATAAGTACAAATGACTCCCTTTAGTTTTATCTGCTGACACAATGTATCAGAAATATGATCAATCATATGTTGTGAAGCGACTCGCACAGACTCATCATTCAGTATGGCATATTTTGGGAAAAAATGCTTCTATCAGAACATTATTATAAATAATTTCTTCATATTTAACATATTATATAATTCAAAAATTTTTCAGCACCCCCCCCTTGAAATCTACTGTTTGCTTAAAGGACATTACAAATATACATTGGAGAAATGCTCATCTGGTAACAAAAACTACTTCCAAAGCACAAGCTCTTCAATAGGTACCTTTTATTTCAAGTTCAAATATAAAAAAAAAATTCAATGAGAAACTTCAGTGGGAACGAAAAGAGCAAAAATCTAATTATTATTTATAATCAAAGTTTTATGAAATAATCTATTAATGAAAATATTAAGTAGTCCACACAATGAAGATAAGGATATTCTTTTCCTGTTTTGTTCTTTGCTATATACCCTAAGCCCCTAAGAACATGCCCACATAGAAAGTCTGTAATAAATATTTATTAAATGAATAGTCTTTCCTCTAAAAAACAGATTTAAGTAAACTACTTGAATATGAAATTTTGCTCCATAATTAACTTAAAAAATTACTCCTCCTCCCTAAAAATATTAAACTAATAGCCATATTATTATATAAACCAAAAACTATGAAGAATAATTTTGTATTATAAAAATATTATTAAAATAAAGTGAAAATATAAAATATTTATAACACATGACAAAGGTTTAACCATTTTATAAGTATCTCTTACAACCCAATTTTTAAAATATTTATACCATAATAAAAAATGGAAAAAGGTATATCCAAAGAAAGAATATAAACATTAAATATACTTGTCTTATATGAGATATTTATCTTAAAGTGATCAATGACTTACAAAAAAATGAAGTATCTTTGAATTGAATTAATAGGAGAAAATATTAAGAGATATAAATACCTGCTATTGTTTAAGATGTAGATAAAAAAGGCACGTTCATTGTATCAGTTTAATACACTAATAGCATACATTTCTGAATGATAATTAGACAAGATTTGTCAAAAGGACTATGAATGTGCATTTTTGCCTCAGCCATCAAAGTCTAGGAATTTAACTAAGAAAATAACTAGAGAAGCAAAACAGTACGGGGGAAGAAAGCACATACATGTCTGTAGCTGTTTTAAAACATAGCCTCCAAATTCGCTGACATCTCTTTCAACAAGAAGGGAAGTCTATTTGCTATTCCCTTTGAACTTGTACAGGCTTGTAACTACATCAGCCAATACAGAAGCAAAAAATTGACAATGATCAAAGGGGTGGAGTTATAAAAAGCAATTCAGTTTCTGCCTTATTCACGGGAAGACACATTTGCTGTCCTGAGCTGTAACATGAAAGGTCCATCTGCTTTGCATTGTGAGGAAGCCACACCTCCTGGAGAGTTGGCAATCCTGTTATCAAGTTCTCCCACCCCAGGTGGAGACAGGCAAGTGAAGTACCTGACACCAACCCCAAATCACAAGTACTCACAGCTAAGGAAGCAGACATTGTGAAATAAAAACAATGAGCAGGTTTCCAACAGGATCCATAAGCATAAGGAAATGAATATTCTGTCAGATTTGAAGGTACTATCATATTCAGCAGAGATAATCAGAATGATGTCCATATAGAAGGTAGTTACAGAGAGTATGCTATAGCCTCACCATCTCTTAAAAATATTGTGTAATTTATATTCATTGATGTGAAAGTTGTAATACACTAATACGCTTTTTAAAGCATAGTATGCTATCTTTTGGTTAAAACAATTTGTTATCCTTTAATATATCCTTCTGTCTGTTAGAACAGAAGCGTGGTAAGTCAGTGTACCCTGCTATATCTTGATTAACTAGAATATTACAGCCTGAAACAACAAGGACATATAATGAAATGTTAACTGTTGTTTCCCTAGGTGATGGGATTTTATATATGATTTCTTATTTTCATATCTTTTAGAATCACTGGTTTTTTAAAAATGATTATATGTTACCTATTAATTTATACTCAACATAAATTACTTTCATTAAAAAGACTGTCACATTGGTACAGTTAAGAATATAAAGTGAAATTAAGGCACTGGTTTCTTTTATAGTTTACAAGTGTTACATGTGATCTTTTGAAATATAATCCTACGTAAGTTTTCTCAGGAAATTATTAATTAGGCACTATACCTAGTAAAGTGATCTCTCTGATTCAGCTTACCTGTTTATTTTGTAAAGCTCGTTGGAAAAGACGGAGAAATGCAGCCAAACTGAAACGGTACATGTTATTGATTTTGGACAAGTCAGAGATGATGAAGTACATCTTGCTGGCACTCTCGGCCAGAGGGAGATAGGCGTCCCGCTCCTGTGGGTCAACAGATACACAATGAGGACAATTTGGTACTCGTACTTCACTGCCACTTACACACTCCAAGGCACACATCTCGCCACAGCCTGACCTTCCCATACACAAACAAAGAAGATGCATCATAGAATTTTATAACTAAACAAAATAGCAACATTCGTTTTTCCTTCCTTAGTTTTAATTTCTAGAGATAGGGTCTCACTCTGTCACCTGGGCTGGAGGACACTAGCATGATCATAGCTCACTGCAGCCTCAGAGTCCTGAGTAACTGAGACCATAGGTACACGTGGCCACACCCAGCTTCTTCTTTATTTTTATGAAGCTCAGGAAAATAAATGCCTTAGTCTGTAACAAAATACACTAAACTAGTTTTCCTTATAAACAACAAAAATTAATTTCTCCCTGTTCTATAAGCTGGAAAGTCTAAGATCAAGATGCCAGCAGATTTGGTATCTGGTGAGGGCCCATTTCCTGGCTCATACAAACAGTTGCTTCTTGCTGAGTCCTCACATGCTGGAAGGAGCAAACCAACTCCTCTGGCTCACTTTTGTGAGAACACTAATCTCATCCATAAGGACTCCACCCTCATGACCTAATTGCCTACCCAAAGCTTTCCTTACCTGTTAATACTATCACACTGGGGTTTAGGGTTCAACCTATGACTTCAGGAGGGACAAAAACATTTAGACCTCAGCAATATATTTTAAATACTTCACTCCCTCTCAGAAGAAAGAGCTAAAGTGATTCACAGATTGAACTTTCATGACCAAGAGCATTAGGAGGAGGTAAAATGGAATGGTAAACAGTTATGATTAGAAGACAGACATTCAAAAGAGAATCAGTTCAGCTAATGCAAGAGGGCATGGAATTAGACCAGCCTATGTCTGAAGTAGAGAAAAGTTCTAACTATATGAATGGTGTGTGATTGGTGTCAACAAAAACACTGATGAGACTAGACGCAGAGAAAATGACTGCAATAGGTGTTTATATTAGGATAATAAAGCACCGAGCGTTGTTCAGTGTAAGCATGAAAAGAACCAATTACTATAGCAGCTTACATTCTCAGTGAAGGTAAAGGATGATAGAAATAAGAGGATCATAAGATTAAATGGCCTCAAAAGGTTCTGAACAGAACTCTAAAAAGGTTCTCCATGTCATTATGATTAAAGTACTACAATTACATATATAATACCAGTAGAAATATGTATGTGACTCAGCAATGTCTGTTAAAGAGGAGACACAGAAAGTTTAAAATCCTCTGGGCAGAAAATTACAATCATAAAGTTTAGCTCTAATAGAGAAACTGAGGTAACTGTGTTAGAAATTGGCTACAAATTTACTCTTACTGTGATTTCAACAGAGCCCCTTCCGAAATGAAGAAAGTAATAATAGATAAGCATAAAGCTTGGGAAAGGGCTGAAAAGTGGCAAAAAAA
This sequence comes from Nycticebus coucang, assembly GCF_027406575.1. Lineage (NCBI taxonomy): Eukaryota > Metazoa > Chordata > Mammalia > Primates > Lorisidae > Nycticebus > Nycticebus coucang. The sequence goes on along the minus strand of NC_069793.1, from coordinate 94,115,363 downwards.
AAAAAAAATTGGAAAAATTATTGAGGGGAATGAAAAAGAATTGGTGAGAGTTCTGGTTAGGTGAGCCCTGAGAATTCATAATAAAATTAATTTTCCTAAATGTACTTTTTTTCTCCAGCAAAGCTCAGTCACTAACAGGTAGGAGAGGAAAAGACACATTGTACTGATAAAGGGTTGAAATTTTGCTAAGGAATAGCAAAAGAATTAAGTAAAAAGGGCGGCACCTGTGGCTCAGTGAGTAGGGCACTGGGTCCATATACCGAGAGTGGCAGATTCAAACACGGCCCCGGCCAAACTGCAACAAAAAAATAGCCGGAAGTTGTGGCGGGCGCCTGTAGTCCCAGCTACTCGGGAGGCTGAGGCAAGAGAATCGCCTAAGCCCAGGAACTGGAGGTTGCTGTGAGCTGTGTGACACCATGCACTCTACCAAGGATGACAAAGTGAGACTCTGTCTCTACAAAAAAAAAAAAGAATTGCCGGGCGTTGTGGCAGGCGCCTGTAATCCCAGCTACTCGGGAGGCTGAGGCAAGAGAATCACCAAGCCCAAGGATTTGGAGGTTGCTGTGAGCTGTGACACCATAGCACTCTACCGAGGGTTAATAAGTGAGACTGTCTCAAAAAAAAACAAGAATTAAGTAAAAAGAATTTAAAGCCATTTGTAAGAAAATAGTTCAGATCATTACATGGAATGAATAGGGAGGAAGAGGATTCCTAATGGAAAAACAAGTGTATAAACATTTAATTGGTATATTTAATTTGCCTTAACTTGAAAAAAGTTCCAAGAAAGGTAAAGATGTTTTTAACACTCATTTTCAATATTTATCATTTTCAGTATCAGTACAAAATTGTAGCTCTACCTTAGATCTACGTCATGCCAGAAATCAGAAGAACCTAGTCCATAGTCTCCGTGTGCCAAAATCTGAACTCCCTCTCTACAACAGTAAGAATCAGACCCTGGGCTCTGGTGCTTTCAAATGGCTTTCATTTTTTGGCATCATCTTTCCCCTGAAGACCTGATCCTGCATTTTCTATCTTATTAACATAAATGGTTAAGACAATAGGACATAATATCACAAAGAAGGAAATAATTACTTGATCCAGGGAAATTTGGAGTTTGTAAGATTCTTTAAGTGACTCTTGAATAAGTGCACTGCTTGCTTTTGTCTGATTCAAAGATTCAATCAAATCTTTATTTTCCAAAATGTTGCCTTGAGATGTGGCAAGTGTCTGCAGAAAAAATTAACAATATAATATTATTATATATAAAAACAACCAATTAAAGGAAGCCCATATTAACAGTCATTAGAGTAATGATGTTTATGGGGACATACATTATTTTAAAAAAATTTCAACATTTAATATACTTTTTTAAATTTTATTTTGATTTTGTTATAGACTACTTGCATCAAATGATATGGTCAATTGTTATATGATTCTGTATCATTATCAAAGCATTGCATAGGTATTAATGTTATCAAACTAATAAAAACAAAGCCATTAAAATTTTAGATTAGGGTATAATTTCATATTTAAAATGCTTCTTGAAAGTATAAGCATGTAATGAATAATGAAATAACAAACTATGAATAAATTATGAGCAAAAATAAGTTGTATTCAACATGACTCCTTGAAATTTTATATTGCAAAAGATACATTTTTTCTGTTTGAATTTAGACTTTCTATAAGATTATATATTATTATGGCTTAGAAGAAACCAAAAACATTTTGGAAGTACTACTAATTTTTTAAGCACTATTATTTATATTCATTAAAGAAACAAAGTAATATAAAAAAAATAGTTCGAGAAGCTAAATTTTACCTCTAAAAGAGATTCCTCAAGCTTGGCTAACTGTATTTTCTTATCTTCTTCCTGTTGTAATAGTTTTGTTTTCTGTTCCTCTAAATCAGGTTTCTCATGCTGAATGGTTAAAGCCAAAAGCTTAAAAAAAAAAAAAAAAAAGAAAGGAAGGAAGGAAAGAAGAGCAAGGTATTCTAGCCAATAAGGTTTAAAATAAAACAAAATACAAAGAAAACTTCCACAAACAAGCCTTGTATCTGACCAAATGTTACCAGCATTATAATACTATGTTACATCATTTCATTCTTTGTAATTAAATATGAAATGCCTTCACAATTACATCTGAAGAAGAAGAGACAATAGTGAAACTAGTCAGTAAAACATTAAATATTATAAGAAAGCTATAAGAAACTGCATTACTTAACATGTTAATATGTAATACATAGTTCCAAACTTAGATTAAATATATCAAAACCATGAAAGATAATATTTTTTAATGGTAAGTATCTTAGTTAAAATACTGTCATCAAAACCATCAGATACCACTTCACACTCACTAGGATGGCTACAATTTAAAAGACAAATAATAATAAGAGTTGACAAGGATATGGTAAAAGTGGAACTCTCCATTGTAGGTGGGAAAGTGAAATAATGAAGCCACTTTGGAAAAGTATGTTTGTTCTTCAAATTATCAAACATAAAGTTATCATAAAACCTTGCAATTCCACTAAAAAGCCACTAAATTGTAGATTCTAAATCAGTACATTATATGGTATCTAAATCATATCTGTTAAAGCTGTTTTCTGCTAAGTTTTTTTAAAAAAGTTATATCAAATTGTTAACCTAAAAATTAAAATAGATATGGATAAAATATATAATTTATACTTGGTGTGTGTCACACTTTATGGGGGCAAGACATGATTGCAAGAGGGACTTTACCTAACAATTGCAATCAGTGTAACCTGGCTTATTGTACCCTCAATGAATCCCCAACAATAAAAAAAAATAAATAAAAAATAAATAAATAAAAAAAAAGAACTTAAAAAAATATATATGTAATTTATAATCTGTTCTATAATCATGCATTTAGTTCTTGTTAAAATAAGACCTTAACATTTTTCAGCAACAACTATGGAGATCTTTTAGATAGAAGGAGTAATTGTGTCAATTAATTCCACCAAATTTTGAGTGATTGTTTCATTATTTTACTTAAAGAAAGCATTATCAAGTCAATAAAGAGATAATGTTCATAAAAATATACTTGATTGGCTAGGTCCAAAATATTTGAAAAAAATTTTAAAGGATAGTTTAAAAGATTATAATCAAGTAAAAATTATAGCAAATATATATGCTATCATATAAATCAAAAAAAGGAAAAAAACTTCCTATTATTAAATGAGTAAAAAATAGCATGAAAGTCTAGGTGTTTTAGATCACCTGTGATCCTAGAACTTGGGGAGGCCAAGGCGGGAGGATGACTTGAGGCTAGGAGTTCAAAACCAGCCTGAGCAAGAGTGAGACTCTGTCTCTAGAAAAACAGAAAAATCAGCCAGGCATGTTGGTGCACACCTGTAGTCCCAGCTACTTGGAAGGCTGTGGTAGGAGGATCGCTTGAGCCTGAGAGTTTGAGGTTACAGTGAACAATGATGATGCCTCTGTATTCTAGCTCAGGCAAAAGAGCTAAACCTTGTATCAAAAAAAAAAAAAAAATGCATGATACGCAAAACGTCAACAGGCATTATATCTTTTAAAGAGGAAAAAATGAGTGAGGAAATTTATAAGTGAATATCTAAGTATCTGAACATAAAAAATAAGTTTGAAATTCATGCAATAATTCTGAATAATGAACCATACACAAATTAATAGATTTCAAAGATGTACATGTTCTATGTTCTAGTGGTTAAAAGAATTTGGCTCAGGAATCAAAGACGCTCAACACACTAACTAGGTCACTTAACTGCAATTTTCAGAATTAAACTTCAGTTTTCACAATTAAAATTATTAAGCAGATGATCTTAACCTCTGATCCATCCATTTCCCACATTTTACTTATATGACAAAAATAAATTGCAAAATTAGAGTTATATTAGAAGCAGCAGCAATCTGACATTAACAGTAAATAAGAAAGTCTAATACAGATGATAAAGGAATAAGCCTGAATGTTTCATTCTAATATGTCAGAATGTTTTCAAAATCATAAACTTAAATACGAATCAGTTAAAAAACAGCTTTTCTTACAAAATATCTAGTAAGTACAAAAGATTCTAAGGTAAATTATGATTGTCTCTCTATACCTGCCCTTGCAGTCCACTTCTTGTCGTAGTGAAGTTAACCTCAGTAACTATGGAAGCTGCATCCGGTGGAATAAAAGGGTTTGGGTTTCTTGTTGACAAAAAAAGGCGAAATTCTTCATTGTAGTCAATAACTTTGTCACCTATTTGTACCACATAACGTGGTCCTATTTAAACAAAAACAATTACTTCAACTGAATCTTCTATATTTGGCTATATGATAGTTTAAAACATAATTTCCAAGTACTTACAAATACAGGCTTTTCAATAGAGTCCAAAAGACAGCAAAAGTAGGTTACCATAGATAATATTAGCCAGTATGTTCTACTAATCACCACTTAGCAAACAAGGTAAATAGTATTCATAAAGATGATCCTAGGATACTAAAACATCAAAAGGGTATCTTCATATTCACTATGGTTTTAATGTTAACTATATATATTGCATTATAAATTTTTCTGAAATAACTGATTATAGGTAATAGAAACCCTCAATTATATATAATTATTTCTAAAAAAAATCAGTTAAAAAGTATTTATTGTTCTACCACTTAAGATATAATACATGAAGAGAGAACGATGGTTAAAAAAATCAAGGATTGTTGATCAAGGATAGTATATACATCCCGTATAACTGCAAAATAGCCATCATCAACAAAACGAAAAGGCAACCTACAAACTGGGAAGAAATATTTGCAAACCATATATCACATAAGGGGTTAATGCTCAAAATTCATGAAGAATTCTTGTACAAATCAATATAAGCACAAGAAAAAACAAATAACCTCATTTAAAAAATGGGTAAAGGACCTGAATAGACGTTTCTCCAAAGAGACATAAAAATGGCCAATAGGTATGTGAAAAAGTGCTCAACATCACTACTCATTAAGGAACTGCAAATTGAAACCTATGGAATATTATCTTACATCCATTGGGATGAATTATCAAAAAGACAGGAGATGACAAATGTTGGCAAGGATGTGGGGAACACGGCAACCGTTGGTGAGAATGTAGATGGGTATAGCCATAAGAGAAAAGGTATGGAGAGTCCTAAAGAAACTAAAATTAAAAATAAGACCACCATATAACCTAGGAATCTCTCTTCTGGGTTTATGCCCAAAAGAAATGAAATTACAACCTTGTAAAGATCTCTAAATTTCCATATTCATTGCAGCACTATTTATAATGGAGAAGATGGTGAAACAACCTAAGTGCCGATGGAATGGATAAGGACAATGTGGTATACACATGCAATGGAATATTATGCAGCCATAAAAGAAGGTTCTACCATTTGCCACAAGATGGATGAACCTATAGGACACAGAAAGAAAATCACTGCATTATCTCAATTATATGTAGATTCTTAAAAGATGGAGAGGAGAAGAGAGAAGGAGGTGAAGGGATAGGAGGGGAGAAAAGAGAATAAAGCAATAGTTCCCAGAGGCAGGTGGCAGAGTTAGGCAAGAAGGGAGAGAAGGAGGAGATGTAGGTCAAAGAATACAAAGTGAGCAGATGATTAAATCTAGACATCTAAGGCACAGTTAACAAAACTGTACTGTATTTGAGATTTTTGCTAAATGAGTAGATTATAGCTGCTCAAGCCACCAAAAAGGGGGGTAACTATGTAAGATGGTGAATAAGTTTATTTGCTTCAATATAAATCATTTGTATAAACAACATGATTTATGCTGAACACCTGCATTCCTTTAGGGAGTCGAAAACTTTGCTGTATGCTAGAAAGAGTGTGCTTACAGGATCAGCCCCCAATAAAAACTAAGAATATTGGTTCTCTAATGAGCTTCCCTGGTAGACAACATTTATGTTTTCTTGTTTTTGGAGTAGGTAAGCATGTCTTGTGTGACTATACTGGAAGAAAACTCTTAGAACCTTGCACCTATTGAATTGCTTTAGTAAATTTAGTTACTTTCTGGAGAGTGTCAAATATTTACCTTGTGCAAGCAGGTCTCGTCTCAGCAAAGGGTAAAGAACAGGTTCTACACCATCCATCTCTTGTATAATAAGGGTTTTTCCAAAACGTACTGCCAACTCAAGAGCTGTGATAAAGTTATTATCCTAAGAGAATAAAAATGAATGCACATTAATTCCTTAATTATCTCAATATTTACAAAGGTTTGTAACGACAATGAGTGAAGATGTTACTAGGAATAACATGAATATCTGAAAATTTAATACGCACGTTAATAATTCAACTTATTTGTGATTGCTTTTCTGCTTACACATACTTGGTAATGAATTATTTTAGTTGAATAAAGTACCTTAAAAATTTCATAATTTTTATAGACTTGTAGGAAAAATAAGGATTTTACCATTTTATAAATTGTGGTAAAAAAGTCTGTAACTTGAGATCTACTCTCTTCACCAATTTTTAAGTGTATAACACAATATCGTTACCCACATGAATGTCTTCATCTTGTATGATGACTAGAATTCTATACCCAACCAACAGCAAATTCCTATTTCTACAACAATACAAAGACTTTCTGGAATTTTTCACAATAATTTCAAATAGTTACAGAAATAAAATTTCAAATAATACATACAATAAGTTACTCACCCAAATATTAATAAAAACTACTTTGCTTATATTCAGAATCATATATTAAATGAGAGTAAAAGGAAACATGAATTCTATTAAGAGTAAACTTTTCTTGGTGTGACAGAGCTAATTCTTGTGAAAAGAACCTTTAGACAAAGTCCTACAAGTAGTGAGGAATTCTGAAGTTTTGGCTAGAGAAAGAGCAGTTTTAAATATAACCTCAGGCATCCAATGAAGGTTAAAAATGTATATATAATATTTGGAATGGTAATTATTAACATCTCATACTGCAAACCATAAATGAGATTAAAGTATTTATACAGTATATAATTTATAATTATTCTTATCACAAGCAAATGAGGTAGGTGCCTTAATTTCAAAACTAATGTTTTAGGATAATTTTTGAAAATATTGAATAGCTATAAAAGTTAATCATATGGTAGACCTTCCCCAAAAAACTCAAAAAATTATTTTAATCTGACCAAAAATAATTTCTTCTGCAAGATAAATGACAGTGAGTAGTCAATACCAAAAAACCGGTTACACTTCACTGACCCATATGTCAAATCTTAGGATTCAGCTATTTGTTAATCATTAAATATGCTTGTTAGTAAGTTGAAAGAGTAATATTTTAAAAGGCCAGAAGTCTTTTCTGATTCTCCAAGCTAAGTTAGTAATTTTACTTAGCAGAATCCTATATTTGTGTTATTTCTTACACTTTAGTGTAAATGCTTGTCTCCCTAACCTACTAGACTATCCTTGTCATAAGAACAGGAATTGTGATTACTATACTGTGAAATTCCTAGTGCTTTGATAATATCTAGCCCCAAATAAATAACCTTTCACTAAAATCTTTTTGATTTTATAAATGTAAAGAGTATAGACTAGGCATGATGGCTCACGCCTATAATCCTGAGAGGCAGGGGCAGGTGGTTTTCTTGAACTCAGGAGTTCAAGACCAGCCTGAGCAGAAGCAAGACCCCCATCTCTACCAAAGATAGAAAAAAAAAAAAAAAAAAAAACTAGCCGGGTGTTGGGGCACATGCCGGTAGTCCCAGCTACTTGGGAGGACAAGGCAGGAGAATTGCCGGAACCCAGAAGGTTGAGGTTGCTGTGAGCTATGATGCCAGGGTACTCTACTCAGAGTGACAGAGTGAGACTCTGTCTCAAAAAAAAGAAAAAATAATAATTAAGGAATACAAGTGCGGTTTTGTTACATTGTGTACACTGTTATACTGTGTAGTGGGAATTCTGGGCTTTTAGTGTAACCACACCTGAACAGTGTACATCATACCCCTTAAGTAATTTCCCATCTCTCAACCCCCACCAACTGTTTACCGCTTCCAAGTCTATAATAGCTCTTATTTCACATTCTATGTCCATGTGTACACATTATTCAGCTCCTACTTAAAAGTGAGAACCTGATATCTTTGTTTCTATCGAGTGTTTCACTTAAGATAATGGCCTCCAATTCTATCCCATTTCACAGAAGAAAATGATTTCATTCTTTTTTATGACTAAGTAATAGTCTATTGTGTACATATATCAAATTTTCTTTACCCAATATTTTTAAAATTCTTTATTAAATCATTACTGTGTACATTAATTGATTTATGGGGTACAATGTGCTGATTTGATACACAATGTGCAATGCTTACGTCTAACTGATTAACATAACCATCTCTTTGCTTACGTATTTGTTGTGGTAAGACATTCATATTCTATTCTTAATAGTTTAGAAATGTATCATTGCATTATGCATATTAGGTTAGGTCCCCCCAAATATCCTCCCTCCTCCCACCTTCCCTCTCCTCCCTTTTCCCTCCTTCTTTCTGGACTATAGTTATGTTTTACCATTCCTATGAATGTGTAGATGATTTTATACTGATTTCATAGTAGTATCGAATACATTGCATACTTTTTTCCATTCTTAAGATACTTTACTAAGAAGAATATGTTCTAGCTCCATCCAGGTAAACAGAAAAGAAGTGAAGTTTCCATCTTTTTTATGGCTGCACAGTATTCCGTGGTGTATATATACCACAATTTGTTAATCCATTCATGGGTTGATGGGCACTTGGGCTGCTTCCACAACTTGACAATCATGAACTGGGCTGCAGTAAACATTCTGGTGCAAATGTCTTTGCTGTAAAATGATATTTGATCATCTGGGTAAATACCTAATAGAGGAATTTCAGGATCAAACAGTAGGTCCACTTTTAGTTCCTTGAGTATTCTCCAAACTTCCTTCCAAAAAGGTCATATTAGCTTTGCATTCCCACCAGAAGTGTAGAAGTGTTCCCTGCTCTCCACATCCACGCCAACATCTGTAGTTCTGGAATTTTTGTTATGTGGGCTACTCTTACTGGAGTTAGATGATATCTCAAAGTAGTTTTGATTTGCATTTTTCTGATGATTAAAGATGGTGAGCATTTTTTCATGTGTTTGTAGGCCATGTGCCTGTCTTCTTCAAAGAAGCTTCTGTTCAAGTCTCTTGCTCACATAAAAATGGGTTTTTTCTTATTGATTAGTTTGAGTGCTCTTTGGACTCTAGTTATCAGACCTTTGTCAGAAGCATAACCTGCTAATGTCTTTTCCCATTCTGAAAGCTGTCTGTTTGCTTTATTTATTGTGCTCTTGGCTGTGCAGAAGCTTTTTAGTTTAATCAGAAACCAGTAACATAATTTTGGTGTTGCTTCAATTGCCAGGTGGGTTCTCCTCATAAAAAATTCTCCCAGGCCAATTTTTTCAAGTGTTTTCTCTGCACTCTCTTCTAATATTTTTATAGTTTAATGTCTTAAGTTTAGATCTTTCATCCAGGGAGAATCAATCTTTGTTAATGGTGAGAAATGGGGGTTCAGTTTCAGTCTTATAGAGGTCACCAGCCAGTTCACCCAGCACCATTTGTTAAATAGGAAATCTTTCCCCTAGTGAAGGTTTTTGATAGGTTTGTCACCGATCAAATAATTATAAGTGGTTGGGTTCATCTCTTGGTTCTCTGATTCCATATAAAATGAAGCGCTATTTTTTTCAAGCTCTTAAAAGTATGACAATGGTGCTTTAATAGTGATTGCATTAAATCTGTAGATTGCTTTGGGTGGTATAGACATTTTAACAATGTTGATTCTTCCCAGCCATGAGTGTGGTATGTTTTTCCATTTGTTAACATCTTCAGCTATTTCTTTTTTTTTTTTTTGTAGAGACAGAGTTTCACTTTATTGCCCTTTAGGTAGAGTGCCGTGGCCTCACACAGCTCACAGCAACCTCCAACTCCTGGGCTCAAGCGATTCTCTTGCCTCAGCCTCCCGTGTAGCTACAGGCGCCCGCCACAACGCCCAGCTATCTTTTGGTTGCAGTTTGGCCAGGGCCAGGTTTGAACCCGCCACCCTCGGTACATGGGGCCGGCGCCTTACCGACTGAGCCATAGGCGCCGCCCATCTTCAGCTATTTCTTTTCTCAGAGTTTCATAGTTCTCTTTTTCTTTTTTTTTTTTTTTTTTTATTGTTAAATCACAGCTGTGTACATTAGTGCAATGGAGGGGCACAATGTGCTGGTTTCATATACAATCTGAAATATTCTCATCAAACTGTTCAACGTAGTCTTCATGGCATTTTCTCGGTTACTGTATGCAGGCATTTGTATTCTGCATTTAGTAAGCTTCGCCTGTACCCATTCCAAGATGCACCGTAGATGTGGCCCCACCCATTACCCTCCCTCCACCAAAACCTCCTGCGTCCCTTCCCCTTCCTTGGCCCTCTCCCCATAGTCTTGTGCTATAGCTTCATGTGAAAGCTATAATTTAGCTTCATAGCAGATCTGAGTACATAGTCATAATTCTCTTTATAGGGATCTTTCCCATCTTTCATTAGATAAATTCCCAGATACTTCATCCTCTTTTTTTTTTTTTTTTTTTGTAGAGACAGAGTCTCACTTTATGGCCCTCAGTAGAGTGCCGTGGCCTCACACAGCTCACAGCAACCTCCAACTCCTGGGCTTAAGCAATTCTCTTGCCTCAGCCTCCCAAGTAGCTGGGACTACAGGCGCCCGCCACAACGCCAGGCTATTTTTTTTTTTTTTGGTTTTGCAGTTTGGCCAGGGCCAGGTTTGAACCCGCCACCCTCGGTATATGGGGCTGGCGCCCTACCGACTGAGCCACAGGCGCCGCCCATTTCATCCTCTTTAGCACTACTGTAAAAGGAATAGAGTCCTTGACTATATTTTCAGTTTGACTACTGTTGGCATATATAAAAGCTAACTGATTTTTAAGTATTGATTTTATATCCAGAGATGCTACTGTATTCCTTGATCACTTCTAAGAGCTTTGTAGTTAAGTCTCCGGGGTTTTCAAGGTATAAAATCATATCATCAGCGGAAGAGTGAGAGGTGACCTCCTCTGACCCCATTTGAATACCTTTGATCCCATTCTCTTGCCTGATTGTGGTGGCTAGAACTTCCATTACTATGTTGAACAGCAGTGGAGACAATGGGCATCCTTACCTAGTGCCAGATCTGAGTGGAAATATTTTCAGTTTTACTCCATTCAGTACAATACTGGCTGTCGGTTTGCTACATATGGCCTCTATCAGTTTCAGAAATGACCCTTTTAAGCCTATTTTCTTAAGTATTCTGATCATGAAAGGGTGCTGGATATTATCAAAAGCTTTTTCTGCATCAATTGAGAGAATCACGTGAAAAATGACATGGGTAATTTTCTTAGGGATTGCAATGAATCTATACATTGCTTTGAGAAGAACAGTCATTTTAACAATTTGTTTTAAAGGTTTATGTAGGGTGGGCACACTCTGACGCAGGTGGATTGCTTGAGCTCAGGAGTTCGAGACCAGCCTGAGCAAGAGCAAGACCCTGTCTCTACTAAAAAATAGAGAAACCAGCCGGGCATGGTGGCAGGCACCTGTAGTCTCAGCTACTAGGGAGGCTGAAGTAAGAGGGTGCCTTGAGCTCAAGAGTTTGACGTAGCTGTGAGCTATGATGCTACAGCACTCTACTCAGGGCACACAGAGTGAGACTCTGTCTAAATAAATAAATAAATGAACACATATGTATTATTATTATTTTTTAGTTCAGATTAATAGGAGGGCACAGATGATTAGGTTACATTGTTTGTGTTTCTAAGGTAAAGTTCAAGTTGTAGTTGAGGCAGTTGGCCCTTCATCCTGGGGATGTGCTGTACTTCCTCACGATGTGTCCATCGGCTGAGAACCTCCCAATCCACCTCCTTTCTCTTCTTCCCCCTTTCCCTTCTCCCCCTCCCCCCACTTGAATATACTTGTGTTATTCTCTTATATGGGCATGTAGTTGTTTTTCTATTAGGTTCAGATTAGTATTGAGTCCACTGGAAACTTGTATTTTCATTCTTGTGATACTTTATAAAGAAGAATGTGTTTCAGCTCCATCCAGGTAAATAGAAAAGCTGTAAAGTCATCATCTTTTTTTACAGCTGAATAGTATTCCACAATATTCATATAGCACAGTTTATTGATCCATTCATGGGTTGATGGACTTAGGTTGCTTCCATGTATTGGCAACTGTGAATTGAGCTGCAATAACGTTCTAATGCAAATGTCCTTGTGATAAAAGTGTGAAAGTAGAGCATTTCAACAATGTTAATTCTTCCAATCCACGAGTGCGAGATGTTATTCCTTTTGTTTGTGTCATCTATAATTTCTTTCATCTCTGTTTTGTAATTTTCTTTATGGAGATCTTTCAACTCCTTGGTTAAATACATTCCTAGATATTTTTTGTAGCTATTGTAAATGGAATTGCCCTCTTGATTTGGCTCTCAGTTTGACCCTTATTGGTGTATAAAACTGCTACTGATTTTTGTACATTGAATTTGTATTCTGAAATTTTACTGAATTTACTTACCATATCTAAGAGTTTTTTGGTGGAGTCTTCAGGTTTCCAAGTATGAGACCAGGTGAGTGAACAGAGATAATTTGACTTCCTCTTTTCCAGTCTGAATGCCTTCTATACCTTTATATTGCATGATTTTTCTGGCTTGGACTTCTAGTACTGTGTTAAATCGGAGTGGTAAAAGTAGGCATCCTTGTCTTGTTCCCATTCTTTGGAATAGGAAGATTGCTTTCAACTTTTCTCCATTCAGTATGATGTTGGCTGAGGGTTTATTATATATGGCCTTTATTATTTTGAGATGTGTTCCTTCTATGCCTAGTTTGTTGAGGGTTTGTATTATGAAGAGATGCTAAATTTTACTAAACACTTTTCCTGCATTTATTGAGATGGTCATATGATTTTGGTTTTGTCCCCTTTTTATAAAATAGAAAAACTTAACCTAAGAGAGTTATGTTCTTTCGAAGATCTCATATCACCTAAGTTATAAGGCTCACTCTTAAACCTGAAAGACTCAGGAGTTCTCTTCTCCCTATAAGATGGTATCTATATTATAAGGGATACATACCTGCTGATTAATGACTTCCAAACGTGCATCTTTCAAATGCGTTTTTAACCATTCTGTAGCTTGGGAAGAGGGGTCGATAAGAAACGGGCATACTCGACTCTAGTTTAAAAAAAAACAATATTGAAAGATTGTTAATTAAATTTTGTCAAAAGAAAAAGTGAATATTTTTGAAATATTATGAACTTTCATGAAAATAAGTTCTTAAGAATGATGAATCAACTATAATGCTCAATGAGCTTTTCTCTCAAGCTTTGGAGAACAAAAACATATAACCATAAAAAGGAAACAAAGGTACAGTTCTTAGCTGAATCAGAAGCTACATTAATAAATTTTCAGTGGCCAGAAATTAATATTAGGTAATTACATTTAGCCACAGTAAAGTGAGTATACTCCTATTTACTACACGATAACACAGAAAATGTGTATTAACAGTATGCTCGGCAAGAGCTCTGGTCTCATGATGATGCCATTTGCACCACTGTTTTTGGCTATTCCAATACACAGTCAAGTTATTCCCTAAGTTGACATATTTTTTTGGTTGAATAAACCATAAATAAAGGCCTTAAAAAGGAAGTATGAGCTAATCTTAAAAATATTACTGAAATAATTATCAATATAATTGTTTACATATTAAGACATTAATTCTTCTATAGTACTAAATACCTAGAAGTATCCTAGATTACATAGGTTGTAGGTTAAAATCTAATGAACTAGAGACTAAATTAATCCTAGAATGTTCTTCACTATTAACTATAAAATAGGAAATTAGAAACTAGTTGAAATGCCCTACACATACAATGGCACTTAGTAGATAAACACTAACTAGTTTATACACACACACACATGAATGTATATATAATGTGTATCATATATATGATAAATTTAAAAGTTATCAAAAAATCACTGCTACCTATGAAATCAGATTTAAGTGACTGAGTTAATTTTTCTTAAGTTTTCACATCCATTTGAAAAGTGTAATGCAATTGTTTGCCACAGAGAAAAGAAAACACATATGAAAGAGTAAACTAAAAATTTAAAACTGGGGTATAGTAGCTCCCTTATCCACAGTTTCTCTTTCCATACTTTCAGTTACTTATAATCAGTCTAACAATAGTTGATATAGTACAGTAAGATATTTTGAGAGCGAGACCACGTTCACATGACTCTTATTGAAGTATATTGTCATAATTTTTCTATTTTGGTATTAGTTATTGTGTTTAATCTCTTACTGTGTGACTAATTTATAAGTTAAACATTATTGTAGGTATGTATAAGGAAAAACATAGGCTTTAGTACTATCCAGATTTCAGGTATTCACTGGGACCCTTGAAACATATCCCTCCTGGGGGTTTGGGGGGCAAATATTGTATATTAGAAAACGTTATGTCAGTGGCATTCCAAGACAGAGAGAGATAGTAGGCACTACGTGTCCTGTGCACAAACAGTTTTTACCACTGACATTGTTTATAATTGCTAGCACATAGTTATGTAAAAAGATGATCGGACTTAAAACAACTTTATGATTATTTTAAAATTCTTCACAGACAAGGTACTATGTTTTGTTCATACCCAGAATAGACTACTCCCACCACCTTTCCTCCCATGTTATACCACTAAATAATTTTCACCCACCATCTATTTCTAGAGGTTTCCCTACTGTTCCTCATATTATAAAAGTATTATTCCAAGTAAAATGATGTGATAAGTAGAATAGCCTCTCAAGTGTTAATCAGATTTAAGTATTTTTTATTTATATATATATTTTTTGAGACAAAGTCTCACTCTGTCACCGTTGGTAGAGTGCCATGACGTCATAGCTAACAGCAACCTCAGATTCCTGGGCTTAAGCGATCCTCTTGTCCCAGCCCTCTGAGTACCTGGAACTATAGGCGCCTGCCACAATGCCTGGCTATTTTTAGAAATGAGGTCTTTCTCTGGCTCAGGCTGGTCTTGGACCTGTGGGGTCAGGCAATCCACCCCCCTTAGCCTGCCAAATGCTGGGATTACAGGCATGAGCCAGATCTAACTGTTTTTAGATCTGATTTTATGCTAATATTTAATAGCAAACATTTCACAATCCTACCAGATTTATTTTAAATTTTTTAAATTTAAGTTAAAAACTGAAATTATTATAAATTTTTAAAAAGTTCTTACCCATGATCTCAAACCAATGATCTGATGCAGTCAATAAAAAAAGAAGACAATATTTTAAAATATGTTTTCAACATAGAAAATATGCTTAAACTTTTCAAAAGGAACTTAGAATTTCTTTTCATCTTATTTATATTTCTCCAGAGAGGTTTAGACAAGACTTCCAAGGTACATTTTTATCTCTGTGTTCCATGATTAAATGAAGTTAAATTCCACATTTAACAAATTATAGTAGATTGAAAATGTTAAGTTTTCATGCATTTATTTATTTATTTATTTACTATATGTTAGATAACAAATAGAGGAGGATAGTACAAGGGTACAGAAATTAATAAGACACATTCCCTTATCCTTAATAACTTCACATCTAATAAAAAGCAAAAATGGAAATTTCATCATCAAGAACTATAGAAGATACTATGAAAGGATGGCAGGGAGAATTAGGATCAACTTCTAGAAAACAATTCAAGTCAAATTAAACCAGGAGAGATTAGCTAGGCAAAGAAGTGGAAAAGTATTTCAGGCAAAAACTACAGTGTGACATAGAGGGGAATAAAACAATTTAAAGAATTTGGAAAACTTCCAGTACTTTGGTATAACTTGAATAAAAAAAGTATGTGCAAAGATGATACATATAAAATGGCAAGGGTATTCTGGAATCTATTTGATTATGAACAGCTTTTTACGCCTTGCCTAAGGACAATAAAATTTTAATACTGCAGGTCATTAGAAGTCACTAAAATATATTAATTGAGGCAATATTATGATCAGATTAATATTTTAGAAAGTTCACTCCAGCAGTAGTAAAGGAAATGATATTAGGGGCAAGGGCCCAGTTGATAAAATGTATTCATCTAGGTACAAAACAATAAAGGTATGAATGAAGCCACTGGAAGTAGATATGGTTACAACGTGATGAATTCTTGAGACACTTAAGGAGCAGATTTGACAGGACTAATTGAACAATTAACTCAATAAAAAATTAAGGAGACACAGGGAGAATGACTCCCAGATTTGTAGCTTGCACTATTGGGCCAAGACTGTGGCATCTACAATGGTAGAAAGTAATAAAGCAAATTATTGGGAGGAGGAGAGAAAGAGAAAAAGATTTTGCAGTAGAGAGCTACTTTGCCTACTCCGCGTGCCCTACTCTATGTATTTCTGATGAGGTTATCAATATGAGCAGGTGACTCAACCTAACCAATCAGAATCCTTTTGGGAGGCTGCCATACACAGTATAGTGCAGAGAGAGGAACTGATGCATCTTTACTCAGAAAACAAAAACTATGATAAGATAAATATGCGGTCACAGATCATTTTCCAAGTTCCGTATCAGAAAGGTAAACTAAGTTAGTAGTAAAATTCAAACTTTATTCAAAGTAATGATTTGTTTGGGTACATGGCCTTAAATTTAAGTAAATTTAACATTCACTGCCAGTAGGATTATGGTCTTTTCATCTTTAAGACTTTCGTAAAACATACACTATGCGAAAGAACAATTTTCCAAAACATACACGTGGTCATCTCTAACTTATTATCCAAACTTATTTTCTCTTTGTGTAATTTTGTTAGGAAAAATAAAATAAAATGAAAACACGAAATTTATGAATCATATATTCTAGATGAAGTAATTATTCAACCGAATGAAGAAGGTATCCCTAAAACACTTTTATTATTAGAAGCTCAATTTAGAATATTTTGACACCAAAAAATGCCATTTTAGTTTATAATTTTATACTAAGATAAAAATAAATGATATGGAAAATTTACACACACTAAATCATACATGAATTTTCATTAGCAATATATTTTTACTTTTATGCAACTAAGAAAAGGATAACCCTGAAAGCCTAAGAATTTGAAGAATGCAATTCCTGCAGCAGCCTTAAAAAGAAAACACTTTTAATGAGAAAATTAAATAAATTACCTGTAATATAACAAGAGCATTTTCTATGGAAAGATCATCTGATGGTAGGCCTTCACTTTTCCAAATTAACTGTTCACTTTCAGTACAAAGAAATCTCCTCAAATCAAATTCTGTAAAGTTAAAGATATTCATCTTACTTCGCTAAAGTGAGAAAACTACTTAAAATACCATACAAAAAAGTCCATGATAATCCTTAATTGACATCCATTTTTCCACCTTTAGTACCCAAAACCAAGGGAGAAAAAGTTAAAAAAAAAAAAGTTCAAAGAAACAGAACTCAATTTACTCATAATTCTTTGACTGAAAGTTTAACAAAAATAATTTTGTTAAAACCACTAAGATCACAGGAATTTTTAAAGTTCCTATATCTTATTTTATGATATAAACTTATTATAAAAATAAAAGTAATACAATTTTTAACTGAATTCATACAATATGAAAAATAATTCAATGGCCTCAATCTTTTACATTGATTTAGGAATGTAAGGCTCATAATAACAAAACAATTGTCACAACACCTGTGGCATTCAGCCAATGTGAAGCAGGTGTGGTATCCTGGTAACTCACAAAAACTTTTCCCCCTTTAAAAAAGTAAAATAACAGAGGTCAAAGGTGCATTTTTAGTATATTGAAATTTTGAAATTTCAAATCAACGAATAACTAAATACAAACTTTCAAGACCAGCTGACTTGGTCCATTCTTCCAAACAGGTTTTTCTCAAACACTCAGGAGCAGCAGAAAGATATGTAATAAATGCAGCAGCAAGTTGAGCTCTTTTAGGAAGAGTAGCTAATTCCTCTGTTATCTCTGCAACCTGGAAGAAGGATAAAGAAAGAGAGAGATGTGTACGGATATGTTTTAACATGGAAGAAAATGATAGCTACATAGTTTTGACTTGGGGGAAAAAAATCGTATATTGGTTTATTAATAACCCCTTATTTTGAATACAACAAAATGTAAAAATATAAAAAAGGCCTCATATCCTATTATGGTATGTTTTTTAAAGTATAAAATTCTACTATACTTATAGAAACAGGCTATTTTGCCATTGAAAGTTCCTAATGATTATAATGAAAGCAGAACTTTTCATCTCAAGCACTGTTAAATGTGAATTTACTGCCACTTTGTAAAATAAAATTAAGACACAGAGTAGCCTTGTACCAAGGCACAAAACAAAAATAAATCATGAAAACTCACAGGTGTATAGTTAGTGTGAATAAAGCATAGGATTTGGGAGAAAAAGTCATTATATAGAAGGAATGAAAAGAGAGAGGTCAAGTTGGTAAGAGGTTTTCCATGACATGTAAAAGAATTTCTGTTTTAACCTGTGGAATGAGCCATGCAAAGTGTTTAAGAGGGCAGTGAGTAACGTGATCAGACTGGGTTTTAGAAAGACTGATGCAGCTGACAAATGCAGGATGGACTAATTAAAGTGTCAGCTAGGAGGAAGACAAATTTTTAAAAATCTAGATGAGAAAAGAAAAGGACTGGTATCAAAGATGAAAGACAAACATAAATAATATTTCCAAATGGATACAATCAGTAAACAAAGGAGAGCCCAATGCAACCCATATATTTTTAGTTTTGATACCCAGAAGAAAGATGCCTTCAGTGACATAGGAAATAAAAGAGACGTGGAACGAGAAAAATGAGTTAATTTAGACATGTTGGGTTTGAACTCCTGAGAGACAATTAAATACAAACATCTAAAGTATAGTTGAAAATACAGATTTAAAACTCAGCAGTCTAGACTCGGCGCCTGTACACAGTCGTTAGGGCACCGACCACATACACAGGGACTGGAGGGTTCGAACCCAGCCTGGGCCTGCTTAACAACAATAACAACAAAAATAGCTGGGCATGTGGTGGGCACCTGGAGTCCCAGCTACTTGAGAGGCTGAGGCAAGAGAATTGCTTCAGACCAAGAGTTTGAGGTTGGCATGAGCTGTGATGCCACAGCACTCCTACCAAGGGCGACTTGGTGAGACTCTGTCTCAAAAAAAAAAAAGAAAAGAAAAGAAAAAGAAAAGAGAAAAAAAAAATCAAAGATGAGACAATTACAGAGTCTTTCAAGAAGAAATAAATAACCAAGAGAGTCAAATCCTAAAATTACTGTCCTGGTGGAAGTAAATTTAAAAACATCTCTAAGGAACACTAAATTCTCTATTATTTCATTTTCAACCTACTCTTCCCCTCAATAACATAGGTTACTAAAAGGAAAACAGGTTGTTTTGAGTACAATCTATCCATATAAAGATACTTGTTCAAAGATTAATTCACATAATGGCAGTTTACATCCAAATCATTCCACCTAAGCCAATTGAAAATTAATAGATGTTTCTCTCCTTTCCTTTTTCAAACAAATACGTTCTATCATAGGTGACTATGTTTTTAGAGGAAGACTCTTTATGACTTCCCCTTCAAACACACCTGTGCATTCCATCTCTTGTGCTCTCTATCAAGCTGATTAATTAAGACTTCTGCAGCTTTGATTGTTTCTTGTGCTTTGCTTACTTCAGCTTCAAGTTTAGCAGCTTCTGAAGTCCTGCTTTGAAATCTGTGAAAAAATTAACATTTAATTAAATACAAAAAAGATTTAAGAGAAATTTAATGGAATTATTCTTTGGCAATAAAGTGAACTTTAATATCAGAATTTAATTAATGATAATACTGACATATTTCTGTAAAAAAGTCATTGATGGAACAAATACATCAGCACATATATTTAAAGTGTAGCATTCTCTACCTCAAAAAACTTGGCAGAGCCTCCAGGCCCTACTATATTATACACAAATTTCTCAATATGGCACCAAAGCCCTGACTTAAGACTTAGATAATCTCTCCTTCTAGTGTTATTTCATTCTATTTCAGCTCAGCACAAATACATGTCAACATCAGAAAAATGTTATATTCTCAACAAATATCCTATCTTTTACCTCCTATGTTCTTTAGAGATGTGCTATTTGCCTAGATATCACCCAACCACTCCCTTATTCCTACCCTCAGACCTCAGCCCAATCTCTTCCAACATCTACCACCAAAAATATGAATAAAATTTCAAAATTCACCACAAATATCCAGTATATTATGCATAATCTCTCGATATATGCCTATTCACCAAAGTTTATAATTCTCTCTTTAAATGATTTTCCTTGAAAAATACTAACACAATTTTATCATTTTATTAACTATAATAGAATATTCTATATACTCCACAAACATGTACGTGTTTGTAATATGCCCAAGATTATGACAGCTATCAAAAAACTGATACAACATTTAATTCTTTGAACAATTCAAAATAAGTATTATAAATCTCGTGCTATAGATATAGAAAATTAGACCCAAATAGATTACTTAACAAAGTCTTAACAACCAATAATCAGTAAAGAATCTAAAGTTCATACACAGCTGTGTCTGGATGAAATTCCACGCATTGTTCAGAATACTCCATTGCCTCTCTAAGTGCCTTCCTCCTTCCTCACCTCGGCATAACACCAGAACTAAGCCACCCAATGTGGTAGCCACAGCCACTTTGTGACTATTTAAATTAATTAAAAATAAATAAAATTAAACATTCAATTCTTCAGCAATATTATACACATTTCAAGAACTCCCTATGAGTTCACATATGGCTACTAGCTACCATATCTGATAACACAAGTTATAGAACATTTCCATTACCACACGAAGTTCCATTCGAACGCACTGCTCTAGAACCAAGAAACAGAAAACTGGGCTGGGCACGGTAACTCACACCTGTAATCCCAGCACTTTGGTAGGCTGATGCTGGTGGATTGCTTGAGGTCAGGAGTACAACACAAGCCTGAGCAAGAGCAAGAACTAGTCTTTGCTAAAAATAGAAAAATTAGCAAGTTTTGTGGCAGGCGCCTGTAGTCCCAGCTATTGGGGGAGACTGAGGCAAGAGAAGGGTGTTTGAGGTTACTGTGAGCTAGGATGCCAGAGTGAGACTCTGTCTTAAAAAAAAGAAAAAAAAAAACAAAAAACCCCCAGAAAATTACATCTTTACTCACTTCAATAGTTCATACTACATTTGAAACATTGTTTTGCAATTAATATTTAATTTAAATCAACTCTAATATTTCTATACATTTTTAAAAATGGCAAACATTTCCTAAATTTTGTCAAATTCAAATTTAAAAATTGATAGATCTTGTTGATTTTCCAATTATTTTTCGATTTATAAGAATATAAGACTGTCACAGCCTAGAGTCGATTACACCTCAATTAAGGATAATGATAAGTAACAGCCTGGGGAATAACATTAACTCATTCTTGGCAATGACTCTATGATGGAAATGTCATTCTGTTTTACTTAAAATTAAAAGTTAACTCCAAAGGTTTTTGTAATAATTCTTCCGAAATACTGGTAGCAAGAGGCAGGCAAGATGGCCAACTGAAGTCAGCTTTCAGCAGAGGCTCCCGTCCAGAGGGAGAAATAATGGCAAGAAATAACCAAATACAAAACCACCCTGAGATATCATCTAACCCCAGTGAGAATGGCCCACATCACAAAATCTCAAAACTGCAGATGCTGGCGTGGATGTGGAGAGAAGGGAACACTTTTACACTGCTGGTGGGACTGCAAACTAGTACAACCTTTCTGGAAGGAAGTATGGAGAAACCTCAAAGCACTCAAGCTAGACCTCCCATTTGATCCTGCAATCCCATTACTGGGCATCTACCCAGAACGAAAAAAATCCTTTTATCATAAGGACACTTGTACTAGACTGTTTATTGCAGCTCAATTTACAATTGCCAAAATGTGGAAACAGCCTAAATGCCCACCAACCCAGGAATGGATTAACAAGCTGTGGTATATGTATACCATGGAATACTATTCAGCCATTAAAAAAAATGGAGACTTTACATCCTTCGTATTAACCTGGATGGAAGTGGAAGACATTATTCTTAGTAAAGTATCACAAGAATGGAGAAGCATGAATCCTATGTACTCAATCTTGATATGAGGACAATTAATGACAATTAAGGTTATGGGGGGGGAGCAGAAAGAGGGACGGAGGGAGGGGGGTGGGGTTTGGTGTGTGTCACACTTTATGGGGGCAAGACATGATTGCAAGAGGGACTTTACCTAACAATTGCAATCAGTGTAACCTGGCTTATTGTACCCTCAATGAATCCCCAACAATAAAAAAAAAAATAACCAAATAAAGCGGAAGATCAGGAGCTGAATGGAGAGAGAGGATCAACAGGTTCACATCACCCCTGCTGCAACAAGCTGGGACTCCAAGGAAACAAATTTCAGGTACAAAACCCATCCCAAAGAGGACGGGCATCCTTTCCCCTCCCCCCGCCCAGGAGAAGAGCATGAGGTGAGTAAAGAACAGAGGACCTTTTGTTTCATCAAAGGGGAGAGAACACTGAGGGCCAGGACTCCTACCATGGAGAGATACCCCTGCAAGCCCAGGTAGTCTCTTGTCTGGGCTGAAAGTTGACTTAATATTCTCCCTACCTTTCCCAACTCCTAATCCACCCCTCCTACTTCTCCTAGCAGTCTGGAAGATGACACCCTGCAAATCCTGAGTGTTTGGCAGATTTTTGCTAGGGTGGGGCACCTCAAAACCTGTGGGGCAGTTCCGCTGAAATTATAACTTTAATAGAGGCAGGGAGGGAGTCACAAGGAGAGAAAGACTTGCCCTGTGTTAGAAAAGAGCACAGCTTGACCCTGCTACCGACCACCGGGGATGGCAGCCCACGGTAGGTAGCTCAGCTCCCTGCTGGGCTCCTGAGACTGGAGGCCATGGCGACGACTCCACCCAGCCCCTGTGACCTGCAGCCTACAGCCGCAAATCCCACCCGGCTCCTGCGACCAGCAACCTGGGCCCTTGGGCTCCCCACCGGACTCCTGAGACCCACAGTCCATGTCCAGAGACTCCTCCCCGGCTCCTGCAACCCCTGAGGCCCCAGAGATTGCCTACTCCACCCTCCGGTTTCCTGACCGGATCCTGTGGACCGAGGCCAGGGATCAGTAGCTCAGCCCTCTGGTTCCCTGCTCAGCTCCTGTGGCATGAAGCTGGGGGTCAGCGGCTCTGCCCTCTGGTTCCCTACCTGGCTCAGGTTATCGGCACACAGCAGTACCCCAGACCGGCAGCACCACCCCTGATAGTGGTGGCAGCTCCATAGTCCCTCCCACTGGGGTCAAATTGAGCTGCCAGTGGACCCCCGCTGCCTAGATGCTGAAGACCTTTTGAACTCTCCCACATGATCAGTTTTTGTGTTGACTGAGACAATTGGTTTGGAACTCTTGACCTGGGCCAAACACCCAGGGACCCACCAAGGTTGTACTCTGGTTGTGTTGTTGTGGTAGTGTAAGATTCTCCCCTTCAAGTTGCCACTGTGGGGTGTGGGGTGGGGTGTGTTAGTTGCTTATATATGTCCACACCTGAGATTTCAGCCCAAAGCCATTGATTCACTAGGACTGGGCAGAGACTAGCTGAATACTGGTCAGCACCATCTAGCCCCACCAAACCAAGCAGGTGCCCAGAGTTTCAGGCTGTAGTTCTGAATGGGACCTTTGTAAAGCTGTAAGGAAAAAGCTGCAATCACCAGTCCCAGTTCTTTGGTAAAGGGCTGGTTAATTACAACTCCAGGAGCCCTCAATGCAATTTCACCTTGCCACCTTCTCTAGCCAAAAGGTAAAAAACAATCATGGTGTCAAATCAGTACAAAAAACTCTTGCAACATGAATAATCAGAGTAGATCAACTCCCCCAAAGAATGAGAAAGGAGACACAATAGAAGATCCCATTCATAAACAAATGGCTGAGATATTAGAAATTGAATTCAGATTCCTGTAGACCAGGCTACACAGGAGGCTGAGGCAAGAGAATCACCTAAGCCCAAGAACTAGATTGCTGCGAGCTGTGACGCCATGGTACTGTACCAAAGGTGACAAAGAGAGAGTCCGTCTCTAAAAAAAAAACGAATTCAGTATTTGGATTGCAAATAAGATAAACAGAATGGAGGTAAAGATGGAATTAGAAATTCAAGGCGCAATTCAAATGTTGTCTCAAGAATTCACTGAATTCAAAGACAAAATCACCAAAGATTTTGATACATTGAGGCAAGAACTTGCAGCCCTCAAAGATCTGAGAAATACAGTAGAATCTCTCAGTAACAAAATGGAGCAGGCAGAAGAAAGGATCTCTGACATTGAAGACTAAGCTTTTGAACTCTACCAAATGCTCAAAGAGGAAGAGAAGTGAAGATCAAAAATGGATCATTCCCTGAGAGAATTGTGGGACCACTCCAAAAGAGCAAACATCACCTTCTCTCTGAAGGAGAAGAGGATGGTCCAAAAGGCACAGACACTCTACTGCAAGAGATAATTGAGGAGAAAGTCCCAAACATGGTAAGAGATAGTGAAACTTAGATAGCAGTTTCAAACCCCAGCACCACTCAACTCAAATAAAGCATCTCATAGACACATTGTAATTAACTTCGCAAAAGTTAACATGAAGGAGAAAATCCTGCAAGCAGGCAGATGTAAAAAAATCATAACCTACAAGGGGAAAAATGTTAGAATAACTGCAGATCTCTCTGCTGAAACTTTTCAAGCCAGAAGAGGATGGTCATCGATTTACAATCTCCTAAAACAAAACAACTTTCAGCCTAGGATCCTGTATACAGCTAAATTGAGCTCATTTATGATGGAGAAGTTAAAATACTTTAATGACATACACACATCCAAGAAATTTGCCATAACCAAACCTGCTCTTCAGAATATCCTCAGACCCATTCTCCATTGTAGCACCCCGTATAGCCTATGGCTAGGAGGAGTGAGAGTTATAAGAAATACCAGTATAGCTCAATAATGGAACACCTTGGTGAAAAGGGCATGGAGAGGGACTTAGCTCTAACAAGCATGAGAGCTTGCAAGAAGAAAGCAGTGATGAATTGGCAGTCTCTACACCTGTGTGTTGAGAGGCATGAGATCAGCCTTATATTAGGCTGGAGGAGAAGGCAGTCGGGAGCATGCGCACTCTATCACGGACCTGCTTACTCTGACTCTGTCTCTTCTCCTGCCTGCAGATTGCCAGTATGGCATCTCTCTGCTAAAGATTACTAAGCTGTACTAAAGACTAAGATCTATCTATTCTAAGACTTCTTTACTCTCTTTCTCTCTCCAGCTGAAGTAGATAGCCCTCAGGCACTTAAGAGAAATTCTTCCTGAGAAAGGTCGCTTAGCTGTCCATGTCCAGAACCTAGTTGAGCCAGGCCTGAGACCTGGCCAGTCCCAGGCCCTGACACTCCATAATGACCAACACAATGCTCTAGCATTAATGCAAACTCATTCTAAAATTCTTGACCAATTTCCACAGTGGTGAAAAGATTCAAACTGTCCACTAGACTTTCAAAAAATTTGACACCCAAAATACTACCAAGGTTATCAAAACTCTCAATTAATGTGAATGGCTTAAACTGTCTTCTTGAGAGGCATAGGTTGGCTGACTGGATACAAAAATTCAGGCCAGTTATCTGCTGCATACAAGAATCTTATCTTACCTTAAAGGATAAATGTAGATTCAGGGTGAAGGGATGGGCATCCATAATCCAAGCCCATGGAAATCAGAAAAAAGCAAGGGTGGCAATATTATTTGCACACACACTAGGCTTTAAATCAACAGAAGTAAGGAAAGACAAGGATGGCTACTTCATATCTGTTAAGGGAAACACTCAACATGATGAGATGTCAATTATTAACATTTATGCGCCCAACAGGAATGCTTTTCAATTGATAAGGGAGACCCTAACAGATATAAACAATTTAATATCTCCAGCACCATAATAGTTAGAGATTTTCGGTTAGATTCCCTTTGGCAGTGTTGGATAGATCCTCCAATAAGAAACTAAGCAAAGAAATTTTGGACTTAAACTTCACCATACAACAACTGAATTTCATAGATATCTACAGAACATATACACATTCTTCTCATCAGCCCATGGAACATCCTCCAAAATTGATCACATCTTAGGTCACAAGTCTAACCTCAGAAAAGTTAAAGTATAGAAATTATGCCTTGTATTTTTTTGGATCATCAGGCAATAAAAGTTGAACTCACCAATAACAGGTATCTGCATATTCATATAAAGACATGGAAACTAAATAACCTTATGCTGAATGATAGCTGGGTCACAGATGAGATTAAGAAGGAAACTGCCAAATTTGGGGAACAAAACAATAATGAAAACATGAATTATCAGAACCTTTGGGATACTGCAAAGGCAGTCCTAAAAGGGATATTTATAGTGTTACAAGTCTTCTCAAGACAATGGAAAGAGAGGAAGTCAATAACTTAATAGGGTATCCTAAGCAACTGGAAAAGGAAGAAGATTCCAACCCCAAACCCAGCAGAAGAAAAGAAAAACTAAAATTAGAGTAGAATTAAATGAAATCAAAAACAAAAGAATTATTCAAAAGATAAATGAATCAAAAAAGTTGTTTTTTTGAAAAATTCAACTAATTGATAAACCTCTGGCCATCCTAACCAAAAATAGAAAATTTAAGTCCATAATATCATCAATCAGAAATGACAAAGGCAAAATAACAATAGACACCTCAGAAATTCAAAAAATCCTTAATGAATACTACAAGAAACTTTATTCTCAGAAATATGAAAATCTGAAAAAAATTGACCAATACTTGGAAACACATCAACTTCCTAGACTTAATCGGAAACAATTGGAAATGCTGAACAGACCTATATCATGTACTGAAATAGAATCAACTATACAAAATCTCCCAAAAAAGAAGAGTCCAGGACCAGATGCCTTCACTTTAGAATTCTACCAAAGCTTTAAAGAGGAACTAGTACCTATATTACTACTTAATCTTAAAAAGAAGGAATACTTCCTAACACATTCTATGAAGCAAATATCACCCTGATCCCCAAACCAGGAAAAGACCCAACAAGAAAAGAAAACTATAGACCAATATCTTTAATGAACATAGATGCAAAATTATTCAATAAGATCCTAGCAAACCGAATATAGCAACACATCAAATGAATTATACACCACGACAAAGTGGGTTTTATCCCAGGGTCTCAAAGTTGGTTCAATATATGTAAACCTATAAATATAATACATCACATAAACAAACTAAAAAACAAAGACCAGGTGATTCTCTCAATAGATGCAGAAAAAGCTTTTGACAATATCCAGCATCCTTTCATGATCAGAATACTTAAGAAAATAGGTATAGAAGGGACTTTTCTTAAACTGATAGAGGCTATCTACAGAAAACCCAGTCAATATCATATTGAATGGAGTTAAACTGAAAACATTTCCATTCAGATCAGGAACCAGGCAAGGTTGCCCATTGTCTCCACTGCTTTTTAACATTGTAATGGAAATCTTAGCCATGGCAATCAGGCAAGAGCAGGCGATCAAGGGTATCCAAATAGGGTCAGAGGAGATCAAACTTTCAGTCTTTGCAGATGATATGATGTTATACCTGGAAAACCCAAGGGACTCAACCACAAAACTCTTAGAAGTGATCAAGGAATACAGTAGCATCTCAGGTTACAAAATCAATATTCACAAATCAGTAGCTTTTATATATACCAATACTAGTCAAGCCAAAAAAACAGTCAAGGACTCTATTCCCTTTACAGTTGTGCCAAAGAGGATGAAACATTTGGGAATTTACCTAACAAAGGACGTGAAAGATCTCTATAAAGGGAATTATGAAACGCTGAGAAAAGAAATAGCTAAAGATGTTAACAAGTGGAAAAAGATACCATGCTCATAGCTAGGAAGAATCAACATTGTCAAAATGTCCATATTACTCAAAGCAATTTACAAATTTAATGCAATCCCTATCAAAGCACCATTGTTGTACTTTAAAGATTTGGAAAAAATAGTCCTTCATTTTATATGGAACCAAAAAAAACCTCGAATAGCCAAGACATTACTCAGAAGTAAAAAAAAATCAGGAGAAATCACACTACCAGACTTCAAACTCTACTATAAATCTATAGTGATCAAAACAGCATAATATTGGCACAAAAATAGAGAGGTAGATGTATGGAACAGAATTGAGAATCAAGAGATGAACCCAGCCACTTATTGTCATTTGATCTTTGATAAGCCCATCAAAAATATAAACTGGGGGAAAGATTCCCTACTTAACAAATGGTGCTGGGAGAATTGGCTGGTGACTTGTAGAAGACTGAAACTGGACCCACACCTTTCCCCACCAGTAATAAAAATTGACTCTCACTGGATAAAAGATTTAAATTTAATACATGAAACTATAAAGATTCTTGGACAGAGTGAAGGAGAAACACTTGAAGAAATTGGCCTGGGAGAATACTTTATGAGGAGGACCCCTGGGCAATTGAAGCAACACCAAAAATACATTACTGGGATGTGATCAATCTAAAAAGCTTCTGCATAGCCAAGAACACAGTAAGCAAAGCAAGCAGACAGCCCTCAAAATGGGAGAGGATATTTGTAGGTTATGCTTATGACAAATGATTGATACCCAGAATACACAGAGAACTCAAACTTATTAATAAGAAAAGAACAAGTAATCCCATTTCATTGTGGGCAAGGGACTTGAACAAAAGCTTCTCTGAAGAAGATAGGTGCATGGCCTACAGACACACGAAAAAATGCTCATCATCTTTAATCATCAGAGAAATGCAAATCAAAAGCACTCTGAGATTTCATCTAACTCCAGTAAGAATGGCTCACATAACAAAATCCCCAAACTATAGATGTTGGCATAGATGTGTGTTGGGCCCTGCCATGTGCCTGAGGCCTAGTGCAACTTCCCGAGCTTGACCAGAAGTGGATCCATCCAGCTACTTCCGCGTAGCAATGACTCAGCAAGGCCTGGCCTGAAACTGCCTCTACCTAGATACAGCCAACGTGGTACCATGCCATTGGCCCAACCCTGTTTTACCACCCATCACACCATTTCACGTACCTCATTCCCCACCTCCTTTCCCAGCCCCTTCCCTGTGCCCTATATAAGCTGCTCCTTGCCGCTATAAAGTTGAGATCCTGCTTCGACAGACTCCCGGCTCTGTGTGCTCTTGTTTGAGCCGCTGACACTCGCCATCCCGCTCAGCCCCTGGGAGGAGATTGGGCTGGCCCCAATCTTCCCTCAACTGCGACTGCAGGAGGACCCGGCAGATGTGGAGAAAAGGGAACACTTTTGCACTGCTGCTGGGAGTGCAAGTTAATATATCCCTTTTGGAAAGCAGTATGGAGAATACTCAGGGATTTAAAAGTACACCTGCCATTTGAGCCTGCAATTCCTCTACTAGGTATATATCCAAAAGACCAAAAATCACTTTATAACAAAGATATTTGCACCAGATTGTTCATTGCAGCTCAATTCATAATAGCCAAGTCATGGAAGAAGCCCAAGTGCCCATCGACCCATGAATGGATTAAAAAATTGTGGTATATTTATACCATGGAATATTATGCAGCCTTAAAAAGATGGAGACTTTACCTCTTTTACATTTACATGGATGGAGCTGGAACATATCCTACTTAGCAAAGTATCTCAAGAATGGAAGAAAAATATCCAATTGAGTCAATACTATTATGAAACCAATTTACAATCACTCACACTTTCATATGAAGAATAGATCACAACTATGGCCCAAGATGAAGGAGGGAGGAGTGGGGATGGGAAGGGAGGGGGGAGGTCAGGTCAAGAGAGGGTGAATGGTGGGATCACACCTTTGGTACACAATGCAAGGGTACATGTCAGATCTATTAGTATAGAGTATAAATGTCTTAACACAATAACTAAGCAAACGAGATGAAGTATATATTAACCAATGTGATGTAAGCATTCCTAATTCTATATGAAATCAGCACATTGTACCCCATAAATGCATTAATGTATACATGATCTATGTGATTATGATTTAATAAAAATAAAAAAATAAATAAAAAACAAAACAAAATACTGGTAGCAGTTAGGAACAGAAACTTATGGAATTAGACAAATCTACTATCCAATACTGGCTTAGTCATTCATTAGCTGCTCAACTTTAGGCAAATAAGCCTGTATAAATTTAAGCTTCCTAATCAGTTGAATAGAAGAATAATATTCACCTCTTATCATCCTCCTAAGGACTAAAGAAATAATATGCAAGTTCTAGTACAAAACCTGACACAGCAAGTGACTAATAAATAACCAAAGCATTGCTATAAGACATTAATTACTCAATAAACATTTGAGAATTAGCTGAAGATTGAAGTTCCAGTTATGAGCATATGACACTGAAAATAATACATTATATATATTTTTATACTTCTCTTATAATACCTGGCATAAAATGAGGTGATTTCTTTCTACGTTTCTAACCAAAAATTGTTAAGGAATACCAAAAACACTAGGCTTATAAGTTTGAGGTTTTTCCTTTTTTTCTCTCTCTCTATAAGTGAATATGAGAAAGAAAGAATTATTTCCTGGACATGGAGAAAAAAAATCACAGTTTCAATATTATAAATTTCTTTCTTGGTATAATAATTTGTTTTTCTTCCATTAAAAAAAAGAAGTATGACATATCACTTCAAAAAAAACATCTGTAGCAGGGCGGTGCCTGTGCCTCAAAGGAGCAGGGCCCCAGCCCCTTATGCCAGAGGTGGCAGGTTCAAGCCCAGCCCTGGCCAAAAACTGCAAAAACAAACAAACAAACAAACAAACAAAAAAAAAAATCTGTAGCTTATAGAAAAGTACACATTAGTCTCATAAAAGTAAAAGCAACTATAAAGGTGCTATACTTAATCACATCATTCTTCACCTTAACTTGCACAATTTTTAAATGAAAATGTTCTAAGACTTTTAATACTTCTCATACTGACATATTTCTGTCCTGTACTAAACAGCAATCACAGGGATCCAGGGTGAAAGGCCACAAGACTAATCATATGTGTAAATGCTCCTTAACTGCAAGACTAATCATATGTGTAAATGCTCCTTAACTTTAGTATAGTATTTGCAAAAGAATTTTTTTTAACACAAAGAAAAAAAAAGTTAAAAGGATAGAATCTTTAACATGACAATGAACCCTAAGCAAGATTATACTTCATAGAATAGGTTGGCTCACAGCGTCATCTGACATAAAGGAGTCTCAAATCTAAAAGTCAAAATAAGAAAGAACCAAATGTCAGTGCCCAGGATTAACTCATTACATTCAATTCCTCTTGCTCACTTTTCTCCTCAGTGCTTGGGAACATATGTAGCAATAGCTACACAAATGGAGACATAAAAGAATTTTACTCCTACCATAAATGTTCTGTATTATTCTACACCATTTCCAACATTAAGAGTTATTACAACTATTTTCAAAATTCAAAATATATTTTGAAACTTAACTTACTTCTCTTTGAGTTCTGATACCTTTTGACCAACAGAATTAAGAAGCTCCTCTAGTTTCCTTTTTCTGTCTTCAGTTTTCTTCAAATTCCTAAAATATAACTCAATATTATAAGTCATTCTATTACAGATAACAACAATAAAACAGCAGCAACACTTTAAGATGTAATCTTACAGTAAATACATGACAATACAAATTGTGAATACTTCAATATGATAACACTTCTGCTTAGAATTTAATTTGAAAAGCAATGCTGAAATTAAAATTTATCTTCTATCCTTCTAAAACCCTCCTAAAATGAAACCAAGAGAATAAAAAAGACAGAATTGAGCAATGATAAAGAAAATGAAAGAGAAAAGTCTGACAAATAAGAAACTTGAATCAAATTTTGAAAAGTAGATAACGGACACACCAGAATGCAAAAAGGCAATAACTCAATGCCTATAGGAAAAGGAGCTGAAAGAAGCAGAATTCCTAAATGGTAAGGAAATGTAGAAAACAGGCACTTCTGAAGGTAATAATAAAGCTAAATACAGAGGATCATTTAATAGTTGCCGTTGTAAAGAGTTTGACCTCAGATTCCCTCTTCCACTGAGAGCAGACTATGCTCTTAACACAACCCAGAATGCTAAGTCTAGCTTATACCCCACCCATCTCCATCCACCCCTGCTGCCTTCATCCTATATATAAGATTGAGGATTCCTAACTTGAAAGAAAAAAAAAAAGAAGAAAGAAAGAAATCCAGAAAGAATTATCAAGGCCAGGAGCAAAGCATAATTTTAAAAAAGAAAACTTTAATATTCTCAGGGCAATAGAGAACATTTTTCATGTATGCAACAAGGTGATAACTATTTTTTTTTAATGAAATTAAAAAAATAATGGAACTTTGGAAACTACGGGTGTAATAGCATAAAACGAAATAGTATAATGGTAGGACGATGCATCTGAGAAATTAAAACAAAGACAGAACTTATAGAAACCAGGTAGGGCTGTGAGGTACAGCTGAACATCTGTGCACAGCACAGACACTCGACTGAGGGTTTTTTCCCAGAAGGGGTGCCTTTTTCTGTTTTGTACAAAGATATTATATTTAGTAGCAGAATACTGAAATCATTAGAGAAGAAGAAAGAACATATTAGTTCAAGTAATCCAATAAGACTAACAAGGAGTTTCAGATAAAGAAAATGAAGATAACACTTTGCCCTGCCTATTCAGAACCGTTTTCTTTTTCTAGGATATTGATAAAGCCTTAAATTTTTTTCTGGCATGCACTCCTTTTTCACTTAGTTTGGGGGAAAACGACACCCTAAACGTTACAGTCAAGGAGAAAGCAAGGAAAAATCTGCTGGACATCTTGGGCCGATTTCCTTGTTCTTACAAAGAGCTACTCCTCTAGACACAGGTTTACAGGAAAAAACCAATCCCTTTCTGTCAACTACATGTTGTTTTGTCTGACAAGAACTTCAGCAGCCATCTTGCATCCTGCAGATAAATTGAGAATGTCAGAAAATGAGGAAGGAGCTTAGAATGACATCACGGAGGTACATAATTAACCACCCTGCAACCAACCTACTTTGGGATTTGCTGTTTATAACATATTACTTTATTTCTAAGGCCATTTTGAGAGGTGATGTTGAGATTCTATAACCAAAAGCATTTTAAATGATAGAGAGGTACAGAAAGGGATTATTAAAGAAACAATACAATAAGTTTGCACAATCCGTCATGCATGAATTTCTAGATTTAAAGTAAACAGTGAGCATTTACCATAAAGATTTGTTTAGTTTTACAAGGCCGGAAACATTAAAAACTTCTAAAGAAAAAAAATACAAGGTAACGTACAAAACACTGGGAATCAAAATTGCTTTCAAGAGCAACCCTGGATCCTAGAACAGAGCAAAGAGGGAGTTTTCAAACTTTAGTGTAGGCCAAAATCACCTGGAGAGTTTACCAAAGCACAGACTTCACACATCCCCACCCCTCACAGCCAGCATATCTGAATCCGAAGCAGTAAGTCCGGGCGGAATTAAAAAGTCTGCACTTCCAACAAGTTCCAAGGTGATGCTGATGCTGCCGATCCACGGGCTAAATTTTAAGGGTCATTACAATAGAAGAAGGCCTTCAAAATTGTGAGCTAAAACTATTTCTAGCCTCGTATTCTAAACACAGCCCAATTACTGATCATTATATAGTATAATATAGGTATTTTTTTTTAACTGGGAAATAATATTTATTAAAACACAATGTTACATAGCAAATACAAATAATAAAAAGCACAATGAGATATCATCCCACATCCACAAAAAATGGCTATAATTAAAAAGATAAACAGTAACAAGTGATTACAAGAATGTAGAGAAATTGGAAGCCTCACGTACTGCTAGTGAGAATATAAAATGAAGTTTGGTACTTCCTAAAAATACTAAACATGAAGTCGCTACATGATCCAACAACTCCACTCCTAGGTATACATGTAGGAGAACCAAAAATATCAATCTACTCAAAAACCTGTACATAAATGTTCATAGCAGCACTATTCACAATAGCCAAAAAGTAGAAAAACCCAACGTCCACCAAGTGACTGGATAAACAAAATGTGGTATATGTAAGTAACAGACTAGTCTTCAGCCATAAAAAAGGAAAAAAGTACTGACATATACTACAACACGGATATCCAACTAAAAACGTCACACCCAGGCTGACAGCAGTGGATCGTGGCTCGTGCCAGTACTCCTAAGCCCTCACTTGACTTCAGGAGTTCCAAACCAGTCTGAGCAAGAGCGAGACCACACCTCTACTAAAAAACAGCAAAACTTGGCCAAGCATTGTGGTGGGCGCCTATCATCCCAGCTATCTAGAGGCTAAGGCAGGAGGATTGCTTGAACCCAGGAATTTGTGGTTTCTGTAAGCTGGGCAGACACCACGGCACTTTAGCCTGGGGTAGTAGAGTGCGACTCTTAGGTTATCTGCCAATATCTTTCTTTCTAGGGTGGTGCCTGTGGCTCAAACGAGTAGGGCGCCGGCCCTATATACGGGAGGTGGCGGGTTCAAACCAGGCCCCGGTCAAAAACTGCAAAAACGAAAACAAACAAGAATATCATTCTTTCTAGACTCACAACAGGATTTTTGAATTTAATATCAGCAGGAAATATCACTTGAAGGGCAGAAATACCGAGTCACACAGTCCACCATTACTCTCCTAAATGAAATCACTGAGTAACTTTAAGACTGTCAGATTTCTGCCTTGGTCTGCTTCTTCTGTTTGTTATTATCATCTTCAGGCAGCTCAACTCAAGTTCAGACTGATAACCAAAACCTGAGGTACAAACCTTTCTCTTGTAGAAAAAGTCGGCCACTTTCTTAGTGGCCTGGGGATTATGCATGATATTCAAAGGGCATGCTGCTAACACTGAGGCACCTGTTGAAATGGCTGTGGGCTGGGTTTCGCTCATACAGCATCTCAAAAGGGGATTATCTGGGTCTGCAGCTCGATGATGGTCACTTCTGTCTGCAGACATGACTGAAAGGCTAAAAGATTGTGAGACTGTCAACTTTTTGTGGATTAGGAAAGACTAGACGAGGAAACATAGTTCCTTCTGTAGCCAGGTCTCGAAGAAACAGTCTGTCCAACCAGACTACAAGCAAGGAGAAATTTCTTCAAGGAAGAGATTCTGCTAGAAGTTTTGTATCTTAGAACTCGAGCTGCATGAACGCACTTCCATTCATGCAAGGAGTTCTTTGCCCCTGTGTAACAGTCACTGCACCTCACTGCAGGTGCAAATTCAGCCTGGCAAAAGCATATCTCCATTTGCACACATGTTCACACGTGAGGCACGTATGTGCCTAGGGCCAAAAAGCTCCACGATGCCTCAGATCTCTTCAGGATCCAGGGCTTGTGCTGCTCTGCTGACAGCCCGGCCACTTCCCCCAGGGGTTTGCTGCCTGTACGACCCCCCCACCTCCCCACAGCCAGAAAACCAGGACTGCAGCATCGCACCGCCTCCACCACCAGTTTCTGGGTCTCCAGGAGGAACTGATAGTTCTCCCTGTGGAACTGGTCACGAACCAGTTCACACAAAATCTTCAACTGCTCCAAGCTCTGTTCCTCTTCCATCTGATGCATTTTCTCCTTGCCCTCTACCGACAGCAAGCCTCCTTTTAACTGAAATACTTGTCAGTGTTCAGAGACAAGATGGCAGGCAAAACACAACAAAAAGCCCCAGACGCAACATTTCTTCTGTCCTCATTAACTCTGACCTCATGTAAGTTAGATTCGGAGCAAAACACCAGTACCCTTGGCAGTTCTTGGATACCACCACTTAGGGTTTCCACTTTCAGAACTTCACCTGCTCCCCTTTCCTTCTAGCTCTTTGAGAAGTTCCATAATTTGTTGGCATCGCAGCTCACAGTTTCAAGGGAATGGTTTCCAGCTGAACATCACAGTGAATATGAGGAATGTGCCAAGACTGCAGAGGTTCCTTGAAGCAGGTTCTGTTCAAAAGAGTGGACGCACACACAGGCTGCTGAAGGTAGGAACACAACTCTCCACACTCCTGGACGTGGCCTCCTGCAACTCCACCTGGGGCGAACCTCCCAATGAAGGCCGATCAACATCCCAACAGATGCTAAATTTGACGTATCTTGATTGTTTTTTCCACATTAGTTTCTCCACAGGCTCATTTCCAGCATTTTGTATGAACACATTAATACAGATGCCAAATACAAAAGGATGAGAAGGATTGGTGATACCATCTGCAAAGTATAAATGGACATCTTGAATTTTTAATTCAATATTCTCCACAACTCTCAATTCTCATAACTACCAAGGCGGTAACGACACACCAGTAGGATTCCCCTTTCCATCAGCGTCCCCGTTGGTGTTCATTCTTGTGTTTCTCCTCCAGGGCTGCTAGTGGTGCTTTCTTCTGCTCCCTCTCCAACAGCTTCTCCTTTCCATTACTGAGCACCTTTTCTGGGGCTCCAGTTAAGTGAAAGTTGGATACGGAGATCACCCAAGGGTCCCCCATGGGGGTGATAAAAGCAAATCTGAAGGGTTACTTTCCCACTGAAGCCAGCTTTGACTTCAAATGGTAATCTGAGTTCTCTCAAGGCATCTTCCTTTAATGGTAAGTTTTCTAATTCAACAGCATCCTTGAGGCCACTGAGAGTTGCTCTGTGTTCAGCTTATTGACATATTTCCCCAGATAGATATTGAGAACCCAGGGGACAAGACCTTCCAACATGACTACATATATCCTCAGGAAAATGTGTTTAAAAATCATAGATCACTTTTCCTTCTCATGGGTGCAGAAGAATCTGTGGGTGCCCTAGGACACCCCTCAGCCTGGCACTGTGCAGTGCTTCGTCTCCACCCCTCTCAGTGATGGAAAACAGAGGTGCTCAGGCCCATCCTGACACGGCCAAGCCAGCTCGAGCAGACAATGGCCAGCACCTGCTCAGGTGAGCACTGAGTTAGAGAGGAGGTGCCCTGGAGCCCACGGCCACAGCTGCAGGGCTGTGGGCTCCTCCCATACAGGTATTTTTAAACAAGTAAGATCTCTAAATATTTCTATCCCATAATATATTTTGCTCTGTATAATGTGCTCTTATATATAATATGCACTCATGTTTTTAATCCAAACTTTCAGGATAAAAAAACTTTCATTTAATTTTTAATTCAAATATGTATTTATTTATATTTAGGTTTTTGTTTTGTATATTATGAAGGATTTTTGCATTTATTTTTAATGTATTATGGTACAAGAAAGAGTTACACTTTTAACACATAGGCATAAATAAAAGAACTTCAAACATTCATAGATATATATACAGAATCAGTACTATCCATCTATAATGCACAGCCTTATTTTCCCTCAAAAATTTGGGCAAAAACCAACATATTACAGATGACAAAATATGGACCTCTTTCTTAGGAAGCAGAGGATGTGTTCTAGAACACTGAAGAACTAAGAAAGAGAAAGAGGAATTCAAGTTGTATAAAAGGATAAAATAAAGAAAAGAGACAAAGGTAATCCCAGAGCAGTGGCAAAGAGAAGTCTCACAGTAACAGCTGTGAGCAGCAGGCCGGGGAGAGAGCTGACCAGGCTGGGAAACAGCACAGAAAGCTGTCAGAGGGGTGATTCTAAGAAGAAACAAATACCACACAAAGACTGCCAAATATGTTTTAGAGTTCCAACAGATGTGGGTAAATATGTAATATGTAAGCAATAATATTGACAATAACACAAAGATGTACAAGAAAAAAGTACATGTTTGTGAAAGTAGAAAATTAATAGGTAATGTCAAATAATGAATAATCAAGGTCATAACCAACCTTTTGGTCTGCAGACAAAAAGAGATAAAATATAACGCTGACTCAGTAACAGCAGCAGATTGGAACTTGAAGCTCCATCGGTAAATACTTCTATCTTCTCCTACTTGCCCGGACCCTGTTTGGAAAATATACCCTAAATATGTTCTAGAACTTAGAAGGTAAAAGACAGATGAAGGCCATAAATGTCCAAATCCTTTTTGTACTTGAGTATTATCCCTATATCACTTTGGCTCTTCTAAAGGAACTTATCCTTCCAACAATATAATAATGGTAGAGAAAAAGTGAGCTGGTTCTGCTATCCATCTCCTTCTAATTGCTTTCTTTTTATGATCTATTTAATTTTTAATTTGTGTTCAATTGAATCACTTTGTATGTTTTAATATTGTCAGCTGCCTCACAGAAATAGAGAAAAATAAATACTAATAATAAAGTCATCATGTTAATGAAAATAAAGGTTACAAGTTTTTATATTTACATGTATTTTACTTACGATTCCAATCCTGCCTGTTCAGTTTCCAAAGGCTGAATTCGTTCCAACACATGAGAATACTGGACATTGGCTTTAACCCAGGCAGCCAAAGGTGCGGCTGCAGTACTGGCACGCTTAGCGTTCTGAAAAATCCATCGAAAGTTATCCAACATCCTGACTTAATTTCAAAAAAAGCAAAGTTAATTATAACACATTTTATTTGGGCTTTTTGCTGTTGTTGTTGAGACAGAGTCTCACTAAGTCACCCTAGGTAGAGTGTTGTGGGGTCACAGCTCACAGCAACCTCAAACTCTTGGGCTTAAGCGATTCTCTTGCCTCAGCTTTCCAAGTAGCTGGGACTACAGGTGCCCGCCACAATGCCCGGCTATTTTTTATTGCAGTTGTCATTGTTGTTTAGCTAGCCCGGGCCGGGTTTGAAACCGCCACCCTCTGTGTATGTGGCTGGCATCATAACCTCTGTGCCATGGGCACCGAGCCAGGGCATTTTTTAAAATAACCTAATCCAAATAAAGAAGTTTTTGGTTTACAAATAAATTAAAAACACAAAGTGACCGCTATTTTGATTAAAAGAAATATCCATGAATTTTAATTTTTGCTTTGAAATAAATCTCTTTGAACCACAAAGAATCTTTAAAATAAAGATGTTTTATCAACATAATTACTCTATTAGTCACATTTATAATACATGTGCCCTCCATAACAATGTTCAACCATCAATTCTTTTTCTTCCCTATGGGTGCTACATCTTTATTAGATAAGAGCAATTTTGAAGCCGCTGTATGTAACTGGACTCAAAGAAGATGTACATAACATCTTCAATAAAAAATACTAAAAATACAACAATCATGAAATTTAAAATGCTCACTGAAAATAAATAAAATTATAGATACAATTATCCTAACATACATATCTTATTGTATGACAACTACACAAGACAAATGAACAGCATAATAGAAAGGTTGGAAGTAAAAAAATGACAAGGTGGGAACTTAACATTGACAGCAGATACCACGATTAGAAACCACTTAATAATCTGCCCCTGTTACTGGGATTCTGATTTCCCTAATTCTGATGGCAGATTCTTCCTAACTATAATACCTATAGCTCATTTTTTTTTAATTTTAGTTTTTAGGCAGTCAAAACACTTGATAATGATAAGGCATTACATTTTGATAAGGCATTACATTTTGGCATAAATGTCAAAAATTACCTTTGGATCAAAAGATCCTTTATTTTTAAAAAGAAGTTCTTCCACACTCTCTCTTATTTCCTTTGGAATATTTCGTGCATCAAAGGTTGCTATGTCTTCTCTCACACCTCGTTTTGCAAGGAAACTAAAATTAAAGCATATTACTTCAAATAAAGCTAAAAGAAAATTTGCTATTTCTGAAAAAATATCAATCTAACAAAATGTTGTATACTTTTAATCCTTTATGCTTTTTGTTGCATACTTTTAATCCATTAGTTGACCAAAAATAAGAGTACTAAAATATTTAAGCTTCTATTGTTCATCATTTTTTACAAACAATGAACTCTAGAAAGATGCACAGCAGTCTTTCTAATGTTCTGTGTATGAACAAGAGCAAGAAGTGAATTGTAAGAATTATAATCTTATTTTACTCCAACGGATGTATACTCATATGCAAGTAAATGTTCTAACTCCTTTTATGGTACTTTAAAGTACTTCCCCAAACTAAATCTCCTCTCCTGTTTCCAAAAATAAAAGGGACTGATACGCTCAACCTAAAACTAATGAGGAACTTAAAGTCAGCACAAACGATAATGCCACTATCATAAGGCACAGCCTGCAGCTGCGTGGTTCTGCTCAGTTAACACCCTTCCTCCCCAGCTGACACCTCTCTCGTGTTCTTTATGGGTTTCCCTTTCTCCATCTCTGTCTCTGTCTGTATCTCTCACCAACCTTCAAGAATACAAGACTTTTACAGAACACTGATTGTATTTTCTTCATCAGTAAATCACAGTTAAATTCAAGTGCTCACCAACCTTCAAGAATACAAGACTTTTACAGAACACTGATTGTATTTTCTTCATCAGTAAATCACAGTTAAATTCAAGTGCTCTCTGCTATGTAAGGACCAAATAAATTATGAAATTTACTGAGACATTCTTAAAGAGCCCAAGGCATTCCTTTACTCTTCTTTTGACATTTTTAACAATCACTTGTGGAGTAAGGAATATGTAGATATTTATATATAATTACATAGAATATCTTGAGATTTCAGGCAAAGTATGTAACCATGTACTCAGATAAAAACAGGTATTAAACACTATGAAAGAATGTGTCATTCACTGCTAAAATCATATCATTTCTCACAAATTCAAAAACTTACCTTTTCATGCTCACCCAAGATGTATCAAAGATACCCATTAACCTTAAAACCCCTTCAAGAATGTCTCTGATTACATCAGGTGGCATGCGCAGTGAGCGAATTTCTGAAAGAGATTCTGGCTTAATGTTTCCAACTGCTAATTTAGCTTCATTGACTAGAGGCTAAAAGAGAAAAAGTCATTTTTTACTTTCAAACATAAACAGTTTTAAAAATCATTAACCCTTTATAAATAACCTAATATTTATTGTTGTTTTATTCAAAATGACTATAGTTGTAATGGCCTTTCTCTTCTAATATCCAAAAGCTTTAAAACACCTAGGTAAAAATTGCTCAAGTTGAGTAAACAAGAGTTCTTGCCACCACAACTACAACAATCTAATTTGGAAATCTAATTTGCTTTGAAACAATTTGGCATTTTTAAGACACTCTTTATATTTTAGAACTAGCTGGCTAAACGAGTTCACTCTGGATAAAAAGAACTTAACAGTTTGTCTTAATTTATCTACAACACATTTTTCCCCTCTATAATCAAAACAACATAGTTCATGGTAAATTAAGATTATTTTTAATGACCATCACTAATTTACTTACTTTCCCTGGCAGGCTTTCCTTCTTGCTTTTCTTTTGTAAGTAATAGTCTGGCAGAAAGCCACATTTTATACTATTAGAAATAATTTCAGGGGGTTTGGAGTTCAACACAATTTTTAATTAAAAAAAGAAAATGAATTATAAATAATGTTAAACTCCTACTGGTAAGCAAAAATGTAAATGGATCTTAGAAATTTTTTTTACCTTACCTGCACTTCTTTTAATTCATCATCAATTTTATTTTTTCTTTCTTCAATTTTAACAACTTCTTCTGCTATCTTGTGCTTTAGTCTTTCAAGTTCTGTTTTTTGCTCACTAGCATCCTATGGAAATATTTATATGGCACTCCAGTCAGTTTTACTGTGCTCAATATTTAAAAGAAAATTCCTAATTTACTATAACTTTACCAAAAATATAGTTTATTAAACATTTTTTTCTACCAAATGTTTTTGTAATAATAATGTTGAATCTAAAATGAGAGTTTCCAAAATGCCTGGGAAACATTTTACTCTAGGTTTATTATCAGAAAGATTTCTATGCTCTGCTTTTTTCTACTTAGCAAAGCAATAAATGCTTGGTATGTACAATTTAAACAAGTTAATAATACATAATTTTTTAAATGATCATAATGCATAGGGAACAATTGAAACAACACAGATACAGTTCATATGCTCCTTCTTCTATTAACCTCTTAATTCATGGACAATATCTCTGAGTTTTTATAGCATTTAATATTTACTTTGCTTATGCTGCTAACCGGGAATTGCAAGCCTTTGAAGTTACACAGCTTGGTATTTAAATTCTCTCTACATATAACTTCTTGCAGAAATATCTGCTATTTACATGATATAAAATGAGATGCACAGTTACTCTCCTCCTGCGTCACTTCAAGATAAAACAATTAGCTACAGTCTTAGATCCACCCTTTCTCAAGAACAACTCCCAAAAAGAGTAGCAAAGAGCTCAGTGGGTACAAGTATTACTAACGTGTACTAGCCTGGAACTATATAAGAACTACACAAGGCACACGTAAGTGCTGAATATTTTTCTTTTATGAATACACGATTATCGACAGTGTTATCTTTTATCAGGTTTTTACTATTTTCATGTTTCAAATTACTCTTAATTTCTTAAAGTAATTTAATTTCTTAAAGTAAGAAGTAATTGACAGATTTTTTTAACAATAAAAATGGCTGGCTTCTTTAAATAAATATTTATATTAATTTAGTTCCAAAATGCCTTGAGAAAAAAATATGCTAAAGTTTACAGTATAAAAATTACATTTTCCTATCTAATGAACTAGTAACTAGATCAGGTAAACACTAATCTGATTTCTGCCACTGTAGTTTTGTGTTTCTATAATTTCATAGAACTGAAATCACACAGGATGGAGTCTTCTGTGCCTGGCATTTTTCACTTAGTATAATGCTTCTGTGATTTATCACACGTTGTTTTCATTTCTCTTAGCTAAAAACCTGAAGTGGGATTGCTAGGTCACATGGTAAGAAACGTTTAACTTCATAAAAAACTGCTAAACTTTTGAAAATTGGCTATAGCATTTTGCATTTCCCCAGAAATCATGAGAAGTCTAGATATCACTTCATCTCATCAGTCTTTCCCTTTCAACCATTCTCGTGGCTGTGTGGCGGCACCTCGCGGGGTTCTCACTGCACATTTCCTTGATGATTAGGAACACTGAGCATCTTTGTGCTTACTGGCCCTTCACGTCTTCTTTCATTTCAATCCTATTCTCCCATTAGAATACTCTGCCCACTGTTAAACTGAACTTTTTGCTTTATTTGATGAATTAATATACTTTTGATATATTCTGGATACAAGTCCTTTATCA
The DNA here is from genome assembly GCF_027406575.1 of Nycticebus coucang. Lineage (NCBI taxonomy): Eukaryota > Metazoa > Chordata > Mammalia > Primates > Lorisidae > Nycticebus > Nycticebus coucang. The sequence continues at coordinate 94,072,197 of NC_069793.1, read as the reverse complement.
AATATGTTTTATAAATAATTTTCTCCCAGTCTATGATTTGCCTTTTCATTTCAGAATTTATTTCAAAGAGTACAAGTTTTAATTTTGATAAAATCCAATTTGTCACGTTTCTATTTTGGTATCACATCTAAGAAGTCTCTGCCTTACCAGGTCATAAAGATGATCTCATATGTTTTCTTCTAAAGTTTTATAAGTTACTGCTCTACCCTTAGATCAATGCTCCACACTGAATATATCTTTGTACAAGTTATAAGGTAAAGGACCATTCTCTCTCTATGTGGATATCCAAATATCCAGTACCATTTTTGAAAAGACCACCCGTTCTCCATTATTTTTGTATAAAATCAATTTGCCATGTATATATAGGTCTCTATCTGTACTTCACAGCATTCTTTTCTTTTTTTTAAAAGACAGTGTCTCACTCTATAACCCAGTTTAGAGGGCAGTGGTATCATAGCTCACTGCAACTTCTAACTCCTGGTTTCAAGAGATCCTCCTGCCTCAGCCTCCCAAGTAGCTGGGACTCCAGGCATGTGCTGCCATACCCAGCTAATTTTCCTATTTTTTGTAAATACAGGGTGGCGCTCTTGCTGTCTTCCATAACATTCTAATGATTTCTATGCTTAACATTAAACCAGTATCAAAGCAAGAATCCAATGTACTCAATACTAACATGAAGCCAGTAAATGATCTAATACGCGCCCACACAAGAGAAAAACTCAAATCAATTCAAGGCGAGGGAAGAGGGAATGAGGGAGCGGGGAAAGGGGATGAGTGAGCGAAATGGGGGTGCTCCCACTTAATGGGCACAATGATAGGGTGTATGACACACCTCTTGGGGGAAGGACACAATTATAAGAGGGACGCTACCTAACAAACAAATGTAATACAAACAGTACAATACAAACACTGTAATCTAATTCTTGGTGCCCTCAAATTAACATGAAACAATAATAAAAAACAATAACAAAAAAACCCAGTATCAATCTGCCTTGATTAGTGTAGCTTTATAGTGAGTCTTGAAATCCTAAGTCCTCCAACTTTGTTATTTTTAAGACTTTTTAAGCCACTTACTTTGTAATTGAGATATATACATTTGTCTGATAAATATTAAAGTTATTTTTATTAAATGAATCATCAGACTAGTGACTGAGTTAATAGTCACCAAAAGGAGATTGGGGAGATATGTTTGAGTCAAGGAGGTAGGACCAACAGAATTTAATGATTCATTACATGTAACAGATGAGGGGAAAAAAAGTCTAACATGATTCATAAGTTCTGTCTTGAATACTTAGCTATCTTGCAGTGCCACAACCTAAGAGACAAAATGCAGGAGAGGAAAATCATCAGTTCAGTTCTGAACCTGTTTCAAGTTGCGATACCCATGGCACTTCCAAATATTTCACAGATAATTGGATGTTTGAATCTGAAGTTTAAAGCAGGAGTTAGGGCTAAAGAAAAAAAAAGGTGTCCCTGGAAATGGCCGTATGTGGTTGCCAGGACAAAGCACTGTAATGAACAAGAGCATCCTGAGAAAGCGTGCTGCCATGAAAGACACCTGGGCAAAGAAGGAACTCAGATACATCTCCTTTGAAAGAGATCAACAAAAGAAAGGCAATGCTAAAAAAAAATATAATCAAAATATAACGCTTAATAAAATAAAGACCTATTAGATAAATCTTAAGAATATTAAAGGCAGGGAAAACTCAAAGCCTGAGGAGAGAAGAAAACAACTGAACTGGCAGAGCATGAACAAAATCCATTATGGGCAGTTTCCTATCACTGTAAAATACAACAAGGATCTAGAGAAATTAGTACATGGTCAACTGACTGGACTGTGTTATGATTCTAAACAATGTGGGAAAAATACTACTTTTTTCCACAAAAGCACAAAGATATAATACTATCAGTCTGACTCAGCGGGGACTAGCAGGATTTTCAGAAATCCAGAGGTGAAACTTGACAGCCAGGCACGAGTGCACCCTCCTGTGGTACCTGCATTGACACAGTGATCTCCTGCAGAGCAGCGTCGGCTTCATCCTGCTTAGTCTTCAGCAATATACTTTGTTCTCCAGCTTTTCTGTTCAGTTCATCCACAAGAGCTTTAGCTTCATTCAGTTTGGATACACCAGCCTACATCAATAAAATATTGATTGGCAACATGAAAAGAAGGAATTTTACACAGAGAGTAAATAAATCCCTATAAGAAAGATTGGGCAAACAAGTAAGTGTACACATGACAAAAAGAATAGCAAGTACACTTATGGTTCTTTCTTAAGCTAATTATAAGATTTATTTAACACTATACCCATTAAGGTAAAGTATAAAATTCTACAGAAGGCATACTGAAAACAGACATTAAAGCATCACGGAGGATGCTTGTCTTATATGACAAACCCACAGCTGACATTGCACTAAATGGAAAAAACAGAAAGCTTTTCCTCTAAGACCTGAATAAGACAAGGATATCCACCCTCATTACGCCTCTCCAACAGAGTCCTGACAGCCCCAGCCATGTCCACTGTCAGTACCTCTCTCCAACAGAGTCCTGACAGCCCCAGCCATGCCCACTGTCACTGCCCCTCTCCAACAGAGTTCTGATAGCCCCGGCCATGTCCACTGTCACTGCCCCTCTCCAACAGAGTACCGACAGCCCCAGCCATGTCCACTGTCAGTACCTCTCTCCAACAGAGTACTGACAGCCCTGGCCATGTCCACTGTCACTGCCCCTCTCCAAAAGAGTTCTGATAGCCCCAGCCATGTCCACTGTCACTGCCCCTCTCCAACAGAGTACCAACAGCCCCAGCCATGCCCACTGTCACTGCCCCTCTCCAACAGAGTACTGACAGCCCCGGCCATGCCCACTGTCACTGCCCCTCTCCAACAGAGTCCTGACAGCCCCAGCCATGCCCACTGTCACTGCCCCTCTCCAACAGAGTTCTGATAGCCCCGGCCATGTCCACTGTCACTGCCCCTCTCCAACAGAGTACCGACAGTCCCGGCCATGCCCACTGTCACTGCCCCTCTCCAACAGAGTACTGACAGCCCCGGCCATGCCCACTGTCACTGCCCCTCTCCAAAAGAGTTCTGATAGCCCCAGCCATGTCCACTGTCACTGCCCCTCTCCAACAGAGTACCGACAGCCCCGGCCATGCCCACTGTCACTGCCCCTCTCCAACAGAGTACTGACAGCCCCAGCCATGCCCACTGTCACTGCCCCTCTCCAACAGAGTTCTGATAGCCCCAGCCATGTCCACTGTCACTGCCCCTCTCCAACAGAGTACTGACAGCCCGGCCATGCCCACTGTCACTGCCCCTCTCCACAGAGTACTGACAGCCCCGGCCATGTCCACTGTCACTGTCCCTCTCCAACAGAGTAATGACAGCCCCGGCCATGTCCACTGTCTTTACCCCTCTCTAACAGAGTACTGACAGCGCTAGCCATGTCCACTGTCACTGTCCCTCTCCAACAGAGTACTGACAGCCCCGGCCATGTCCACTGTCTTTACCCCTCTCCAACAGAGTACTGACAGCGCTAGCCATGTCCACTGTCACTGCCCCTCTCCAACAGAGTACCGACAGCCCGGCCATGTCCACTGTCACTGCCCCTCTCCAACAGAGTTCTGATAGCCCCAGCCATGTCCACTGTCACTGCCCCTCTCCAACAGAGTACTGACAGCCCCGGCCATGTCCACTGTCACTGTCCCTCTCCAACAGAGTACTGACAGCCCCGGCCATGTCCACTGTCTTTACCCCTCTCCAACAGAGTACTGACAGCGCTAGCCATGTCCACTGTCACTGTCCCTCTCCAACAGAGTACTGACAGCCCCGGCCATGTCCACTGTCTTTACCCCTCTCCAACAGAGTACTGACAGCGCTAGCCATGTCCACTGTCACTGTCCCTCTCCAACAGAGTACTGACAGCCCCGGCCATGTCCACTGTCTTTACCCCTCTCCAACAGAGTACTGACAGCGCTAGCCATGTCCACTGTCACTGCCCCTCTCCAACAGAGTACTGAAAGCCTGGCCATGTCCACTGTCACTGTCCCTCTCCAACAGAGTACTGACAGCCCAGGCCATGCCCACTGTCACTGCCCCTCTCCAACAGAGTTCTGATAGCTCCAGCCATGTCCACTGTCACTGCCCCTCTCCAACAGAGTACTGACAGCCCCGGCCATGTCTACTGTCACTGCCCCTCTCCAATAGAGTACCGACAGCCCCGGCCATGCCCACTGTCACTGCCCCTCTCCAACAGAGTTCTGATAGCCCCAGCCATGCCCACTGTCACTGCCCCTCTCCAACAGAGTACCGACAGCCCCGGCCATGCCCACTGTCACTGCCCCTCTCCAACAGAGTACTGACAGCCCCGGCCATGCCCACTGTCACTGCCCCTCTCCAACAGAGTTCTGACAGCCCCGGCCATGTCCACTGTCACTGCCCCTCTCCAACAGAGTACCGACAGCCCCGGCCATGCCCACTGTCACTGCCCCTCTCCAACAGAGTACTGACAGCCCCGGCCATGCCCACTGTCACTGCCCCTCTCCAACAGAGTTCTGATAGCCCCAGCCATGTCCACTGTCACTGCCCCTCTCCAACAGAGTACTGACAGCCCCGGCCATGTCTACTGTCACTGCCCCTCTCCAACAGAGTACCGACAGCCCCGGCCATGCCCACTGTCACTGCCCCTCTCCAACAGAGTTCTGATAGCCCCAGCCATGCCCACTGTCACTGCCCCTCTCCAACAGAGTACCGACAGCCCCGGCCATGCCCACTGTCACTGCCCCTCTCCAACAGAGTACTGACAGCCCCGGCCATGCCCACTGTCACTGCCCCTCTCCAACAGAGTTCTGACAGCCCCGGCCATGTCCACTGTCACTGTCCCTCTCCAACAGAGTACTGACAGCCCTGGCCATGTCCACTGTCTTTACGCCTCTCCAACAGAGTACTGACAGTGCTAGCCATGTCCACTGTCACTGCCCCTCTCCAACAGAGTACTGACAGCCCCGGCCATGTCCACTGTCATTACCCCTCTCCAACAGAGTACTGACAGCGCTAGCCATGTCCACTGTCACTGTCCCTCTCCAACAGAGTACTGACCGCCCTGGCCATGTCCACTGTCTTTACCCCTCTCCAACCGAGTACTGACAGCGCTAGCCATGTCCACTGTCACTGTCCCTCTCCAACAGAGTACTGACAGCCCTGGCCATGTCCACTGTCTTTACCCCTCTCCAACAGAGTACTGACAGCGCTAGCCATGTCCACTGTCACTGTCCCTCTCCAACAGAGTACTGACCGCCCTGGCCATGTCCACTGTCTTTACCCCTCTCCAACCGAGTACTGACAGCGCTAGCCATGTCCACTGTCACTGTCCCTCTCCAACAGAGTACTGACAGCCCTGGCCATGTCCATTGTCTTTACCCCTCTCCAACAGAGTACTGACAGCCCTAGCCATGCCCAGTGTCACTACCCCTCTCCAACAGCGTATTGACAGTCCTGGTCATGTCCACTGTCACTGCCCCTGTCCAACAGAGTACTGAAAGTCTTCGCCATGTCCACTGTCACTGCCCCTCTTTAACAGAGTACCGACAGCCCTGGCCATGCTCACTGTCACCCCTCTCCAACAGAGTACCGACTGTCCTAGGCAGAGCAATCAGGCAAAGCGAGAAATAAAAAACATAGAAGAAGTCAAACTGTCCCTCTTTGTAAATGTCATGATCTTATTTGTAGAAAAATCTATGGACTTCAAAAAAAATCTCAGAACTGATAAATTCAGTAAAGTTGTAGATTTCAAAATTAATGTATAAAAATTCATAGCATTTCTATGAAAAAGAAATCAGGAAAGCAATCCACTTTACAATAGCCACTAAATAAATAAATAAATTAGAATGCCTAAGAATAAATTGAGATGAGTAAAAGACTAAAAAATACTGATGTAAGAAATTGAAGAACTTGTCATGGAATGGTAAGACAGCTCATGCCCACAGATCAGAAGAATATTGTAATAATGACCAATCTATAGAGTCAGGGCAATCTTACCAAAATACCAATGACCTTCTGAACAGAAATAGAAAAAAAGCCCACAGTTAGTACAGAACCAAAAACAGAGTCTGAATAGTGAAAGCAATCCAAGCAAGAAGAAAAAGCTGGAAGCATCCCAATACCTAATCTCAAAATACTCTACTGGAGCTATGATAACCAAAACAGCATGATCTTAGTATAGAAACAGAAACACAGACAAACAGAACAAAATTAAGAACTCGAAAATAAATTCATGTATTTACAGCCAACTGATTTTTGATAAATTCCCGAGAATATATATTGAGGAAAGGATAACTTCTTCAATAAATGTTGTTTATTGTATCCAGTTGGGAAACTGGATAAACATGTGCAGAAGAATTAAAGTATACCCCTATTTTTCACCATATACATAAATCAACTTAAATGGATAAAAGATTTAAATGTAAGAAGCTGAAACTACAAAACACTAAAAGGAAACATAAGGGAATTATTGTAGCACGATGGTGTCGGTAAAAATTTTCTTGATAAGGCTGCAATAGCATAGGTAACGTAAGAAATGAACAAATGGACTATATTAAATTCAAAGTTTCTGCACAGCAAAAGAAACAATCAACAGAGTAAAGAGACAGCCTTTGAATGGGAGAAAATACAGGTTGCCCATAAAGTTTATGTGCAATTTAAAATAGTTTACATTTTAAAATAGTTAAAATAGTTTGCTATTTTAAATTACACACAAACTTTAGGGACATCCTGTATTTGCAAACTATTCATCTAACAAAGAACTAATATTCAGAATATACAAAAAACTCAAACAGGTCAACAAAAAACAAATAATCCAATTAAAAAATGGACATTGATCCTGAATAGACATTTCTCAAAAGACATATGAACACATGAACAAATGTGCAACATCACTAATCATCAGGGAAATGCACATCAAAACCATGAGACATCATCTTAACCTAGAGGAAATGGCTACTTCAAAAAGACAAAAAATAACAAATTCCAAAAGGATGCAGAGAAAAGAAAACATCCATACAATGTTGGTGGGAATATAAATTAGTGAAATCTCTGTGGAAAACACTATGGAGATTTCTCAAAAAACTAAAAAGAGAAGGACCATGTGATCCAACCATCCTGCTACTGGGTATTTATCTAAAAGTAAAAGAAATCAATATAAGAAAAAGATATCTGCACCCTCATGTTTATTGCAGCACAATTTACAATAGCAAAGACCTAAAATCAAGCTGTGTCTACCAACAGATGAATGGATAAAGAAATCGTGGCATACAGACACAACAGAATACCTTTTAGCCATAAAAAAAGAATAAAATGATGTCACATGTAGCAACATGGATGCCACTGGAGGTCATTATGGTAAGTGAGGCCAAGCACACAAAGATAAATGTCACGTGTTCTCACTCATACACGAGAGCTAAGAAAGTGAATTGTATAGAGGGGATAAAATGACAGATACCAATGGCTGGGAAGTTGGGTTTAGTAAAAAGATTGGTTAATGGGTACAAACATACAATTAGATAGAAGAAGTAAGTTCTAATGTTTGCTAACAGAGCTGAGAGACTACAGTTTATTATATACTTATTATATATTTCAAAACAGCTAGAAGAGAGGACTTGAAGTATCCCCAATACATAGAAATAACAAATACTTGAGGTGATGGATACCTCAAATACCCCGACTCTATCATTACACATTCTATGCAGGTAACAAAATATCACATGAATGTCATAAATTTAAATTTAAACCAATAAATTTAAAAATAAAGTCATGAAACTTAAATAAAAAGCATCACAGAAAAGCTTAACAGATAAACCTATATTTGATGACTTTAAATGCCAGGTTTAAATGCTTTTTACCCATTGCATTAGATGAGAGAGAAAAGGGAAAGAGAAAACCCAGTGACCCTTTTCCACTTTTTAGTCTCATTGACTAGGCAAAAGACCCAAAGGTCACTCTTTTTTACAGTAGCCATGACTTGGTTTTGTTTGGCCTTTCATTTTAGAGACTGCCTCACATACGATGCTGGCATGCTGCCATTCAAAATGCCTTAGTTATTGTATGGGTGGGCACTTGACCCTAGGTATTATGAACCTAGGTCATCCCACTGCCCACGAAGAATCCAAAGACTGAACAAAAGGACTATTTTTTCCATGAGTTTGGAAAAGAAAAAAACCCAAAAGATCTCGGAGATAATTACGACAAAATGGGAACATAACCAATAGTTATTGAGCACCCAACCTAGAGGACAGGTATCAAGCTTGGTTCTTATGTATGAATTTTATCTAATACACTCACGTACAACTGCCATGGACCCCAGTAAGCTGCTATTCAGTAAGTTTAAGTAATTTTTCCAAAGCACTATGGAGATCTAAATCAGGAAATTAACTTTTCTAAAAGCATATGTAATTAGTGGCTGTGGCTGAATACAAATGAAAGTAAATCATTAATCAGAAAGGATAAAGATAATCATTTCAATTAAGATGGAGCCTAGTTTATCTCTTTAACAAAAAGAAGCTAGAACTTTAGGGGAAATGCTCTCTGACAACTTAGAATCCAGAAGCTGGCATTCTCAAGTCACATTGAAGTTAAAGTTCTGTAAGTAGAGAAGATAGGAAAAAAAAAACTGTTCAGAATGTTAAGAGGAGTGACATGATAAAAACATTGACTTAATATAATAAAATGAAATTTTACTTTTAAAGGTTATTATAAAGTATAATCCTGGAGATTATGCTTAATTAAAAATAGGAATTTTCTATTTCTAAAAGTGCCTTCAGGTGAAAAAAACTCTTAAAGGCAGTACCATAAGCTATCAAAACCACATAAACATCAGTTGGTAAAGAAAAGGACTAATTATTGAATCAAAAAAATAAAAACCATTATTATAATTTAGTAGGCAAAATAAAGAGAGAATTGAGACTGTTTTCCAAGTCTTTTAATACAGTGCATTATTATTTATACCATGTATTTGCTACAGGCAACACAGCATTGTGATTTACATAACCCTTATTTCCTATATAAAGATAAAATAGTTGAAAATTGCCAATACCATACCTGCAAATGACTTTGTCTTTTTAACAATTCCTTTTTCTTACTGTTACTAATGGCAGAATACATACGTAAAAAGGTCATATATCGGCTTGGCGTAGCACCATGTGCTTTACAAGACTCGTGGATTAATAAAAATGATTTTAGAAAATCAGGATCAACTAGAAAAAGAAAATAAAAATGAATTAATATATGCATGATTAACAATTAAAGGAAATAATGTTAACTATAGTTTACTATACTCTAGATATTTCTACTCATAGTATTATAAACAGGAAATACCATCTTTGCTGAAAGATGCCCAGGCATTCATAGACATCTATTCACAGCTCTCATCGTCCTCATGAATTTTGAATTATCTAGGTTCAGCAATCTCTCTCCCTTCTGCTATACATTTCCCATGAACATTTCTATTCCCAGAAGGACGATATATAGACATGGTGTCATAACATACAATTGGAACTACACGACACCATGAACAGTAACAGAAGTGAGCTCAATAAAAGCTGCTTGCATAGAAAGGAAATAACAAACGAAATAACACGTATCCACTTCCATTTGACACGGGGGAAAAAAAGGACTTCAGAGGACAAAAAGTTAAGAGTAAGTTCACATTAGATTCAATATATCCACGATCATACACATTATCGTCCTCTCTCTGACTCAGTGTTCCTCTGTACTGCCTACGCCTGTGAATGAAATCAACTTCTAATGAATTTCCTATGCCAGAACCAAGCCAGAAACATCCTTGACTCCTCCTTCTTGCATGCCACAAACCTTACATGATCAGTTAAGATTACCTCAATATCCCCCAAGTCTGGTCCTCCCTCTCCATTTTCACTACCTCTTTCTCGACTCAGGCTTCAACATGTCTCTCTTAGATTACTGCAACAGACTTCTAAAGTGGTCTAACTGCTTTCAGTTTCTCCCTGTATCAATCTGTTTTCCAATAACTGAAGAAAGAGATGGACCAAGAAATTTCTGTTTCTAAAACAAGCCTCTGGTTACACGTCTAATAAATATCTAAATAACCTTATGTAACCTGCAAGTTAGAATCCAAATGCAACATAACATGGAAGGCTCTCCATTACCTGAAACTGCTAACCTTTTTCTCTTCATCTAGTACTCTATACACTCTTTATGTTATTTATAGTTCCATAAAAATGCCTGTTTCACATCAATCCTTTCCCATTCTCTGATCAGAATGCCATTGCCAAGCTGAAGAAAATGTCTATTTCTTATAATATCTTGCAATAGAAGTTTCACTGTCCAACATACTTCATATAAACTTTCATACTTGCAATAGAAGTTTCACTGTCCAACATACTTCATATAAACTTCATATCACTTACCTTTATATAGCAGAGCTTTAAGTTTATATATAACATAATTCATGCTATCACTAGAGTTTGAGCCACTTAAATCATCACTAAGTACCTAGCATAAAGCAATCTCAATAAATACCTGATGATTACATGAATGAATGAATAAGCTATGGTATAAAGAAAAATAAAGAACACTTTAAAAATTAACTTAGAGTTGGAGAAAATGATTAGAACATTATAGTTACAAAAACATTATATCAAAGAATATCATAAAAGTTTTTCGTAGAGGAAGTGAGTTCTTCAACATCTCTAAGTAATCAGCTAATGTGAAAGTTAACACTAGGCCCTTCAAATCACCTGGGTCAGAAAAATAATTTTTAAATTTCTTAAATTCAAGCAGTAGATCTTCTTTGGGTTCTATATTAAATGACAGAAACATTAAAAATAATAATGTTTTCAAAATTTAGTTTGTATCAGAAGACATCAAATTTTGGGGTCACGTTTAGCATTACTCAAACTCATCATCATCATGAATCGTTAATGGATCTATCACATTAGAAAAATGGCAAGTATTTCACAGATTAAAAATCAAATAATATTGACTTCCTTAAAATACTACCTGAACTTTTTTTCTTTTCTTCTTTTCTTTTTTTGTCGTTATATTTTTCTTCACCACCACCCATTTCACTAAATAACATTTCAGGTATCTAAAACATGAAAAGCATTTCTTTAAGACTCAAATCAATGTGAAAAGTTCAAGTAAATCCAACAGCAGAGATTAAAAACCTTTAACAAAAAAGATAGTATAAATTGCATTATTCTTCAATATTCTTTCCAGACTAAGAGAAAAAAATAATATGCCAATCTTTAGAAGACATCATTTCTTAGACAATACTTTGACATATACTAACAAATAACTGATTGCAAGTTAATGATGTTTAGACTAAAGCTCTAATATTTCATTTGGAAATGACTACGCTGAATAAAATGAAGGAAATTAGAATTTGTATTGAATTAGAGAATAATCATAACGGCACTTAATGTCATATAATAATAAAAATAAAATATTTGCCATCAAACTAATAAAATGCTTTCATGGTCCAGTATAAAAGCAAAGATTCTTGACTTTCTCAAAAAAGAAATAACTAAAACTAAATAAAAATAGCTTCATAATTAATAATTTCATAATTGTGATATGAGGACAATTAATGACAATTATGGTTATGGGGGGGGAAACAGAAAGAGGGAAGGAGGGAGGTGGGTGGGGCCTTGGTGTGTGTCACACTTTATGGGGGCAAGACATGATTGCAAGAGGGACTTTGCCTAACAATTGCAATCAGTGTAACCTGGCTTATTGTACCCTCAATGAATCCCCAACAATAAAAAAAAAAAAGAAAAAAAATAATAATTTCATAATCGATAACTCTCAAAACAAATATTATATTCTTGAACTGCTGGGTCTGCATGCAGGTGGGGCAGTGTCCTCTTGCACTTCTTTGGTATTTCAAAACCATCCTCACTAGACTCCCTAAACTTAAATCTTAAATTATCAGACGATAGCAATTTCTAACCTTCTTGTTGCAGGCATCTACCAGTCCAACCATTTCTTTCTTCTACAAATACTTTTAGTCCTTGGCTCACTGTCACTCTCTCCAACACAATTCCTATCTTATTTTCTTAATAATTTCAATACCCATTATAGATAATCCTTCTGAGACCCTAGGCTCTCAATTCCATGGACTGTTCTCTTATGTTATCCACCACTACTTTATCAGCCACACACCCCACAGCCATATCCTGAGACCTTGTCATTGGTGAAATCCTTCCGTAATCTTCCTTTGGAACATCCTACTCTTCCATTCCTATACTCATCTTCCCAGTTTCCTCCTTAATCAATAATCCTAAAACTACACTAATCTATTAAATCATCTATCTTTTCACTATCATTCACCATCTTCCTATCCTAATTTACCATCTTACCAACTTAAATTCCAAGGCAAATAACAGTAATTATAGTCTTATAAATATTCTCAACTCCCTTGCCTTCATTATTTTGACATACTCAAGTATCAAAGCCTCAATGCTGATTAAATCCATGTCAACACCTGCTCTGGGTCTACACCCGTGAATGCACATATGGCTTGAGAAAAAGGACACAACGGTGTTGACTGGCCGCAGCTGAACCTCAAGATCACTGATCTCAAGTGAAGCGGTGCTACCGAGCTTACGCCCTCTGTTCGCCCAGCGCTTTCACTCTTACAAACGAGGTTTTCCACATTTTCTAGTATCTCTTCAAACCTTCAAAACCTCCTCTCAATAATTTTACTTCCTATTCACCAACAAAACAGAAAATGAGATAAAATAGATAATTTTACTTCCTACTTCCTATTTCACCGACACAATAGAAACGATTAGAAGATAGTATCTAAAACTTTCCAATAACACACTGCCCACCCACTAGACCTGTATCCCTCTACTCGACTTTTCTTCCTGTTATTATGGATGATTCTTCCATTTTCCAGGGGAAAACCAATACTTAATTCTTCCACTTGTGCACTAGGCTGATCTCCTGTCCACTACTCAATGATATCACTACAGATATTACTTGCTTCTCTACCAAATCATTCCCAATAGCATATGAACATGCTACAGTTTGTCCCATCTTAAAAAAAATAAAACTCTTTTACCACCACTTCCTCTAATTGCTGACCTATTTCTCTCTTCCCCCTTAAATAAAATTCCTCAAAAGAGTACCATATCACTGTTTCCAATCTTGTTCTTGTTGTTGTTGTCACTGTTGGTTTTTTAGCTGGCGCGGGCAGGGTTTGAACCCACCAGCGTTGGTACATGTGGCCGGCGCCCTACCCATGAGCTATGGGCGCCGCCACTGTTTCCAATCTTATTCTTTCTGAAACATACTCCAATATGGCCCTTTCCACTACTAATTGTAACTGCTTTACCAAAATCACCGATGACCTGTGTGTTGCTAAATCCCGTGATCAATTCCCAGTCCTCATCTACTTTCATGTGCCATAGCTTATCACTCCTTTCTCCTTTGAAGTGCTATCTTCCCTTGGCTTCCAGATATTATGCTCTCCTGGTTTTCTTCCTATTTCCCTAGCAGCTGCTTCTCAACTCCTTTGACATGGTTCTTCCTCTTTACGTCCCCAGCTTCTTAATGCTAAAGTGCCTTAGTGCTCAGTCCTTGGATGGCTAGTTATCTTTTGTCGACGTTCACTCCCTTGGTGACATCATACAGTCTCATAGCTTTATTTATTTATTTTTTTATTGAGATTGTTCTTAATTTTGTGTGATAGTGGTAGAGTGGATATAATTTTTTTTTAATTATTAAATCATAGCTGTGTACATTAATGTGATCATGGGGCACCATACACTGGTTTTATAGACCTTTTAACACATTTTCATCATACTGGTTAACATAGCCTTCCTGGCATTTTCTTAGTTATTGTGTTAAATGCCACCCTACTCTGGTAATTCTCCAATTTTTGCCTATATGCCTGGCCAATGAACTACAGACTCATATATCCAAAGGCCTTCTCAACTTTGCAACACGGATGTCTGGCTTCTCACATTTAATATGTCTAAAAGTGAAGGCCTTGCATTATCCTATTATCCTCTTAATAAACCTTTTTTTTTTTTATACAGTATCCCCCATCTCTGTTGATGGTCATTTTATCTTTCCAATTGTTCAAGCCAAAATAGTGGAAGTGTCCTGGACTCCATGCTTTTTCTTATACCTTATTACAATCTGTTAGCAAATCCTTGTTTCTAGCACAAAACGTATCCAGAATCCAACCACTTCTCACCTCCTCACTGCTCTTACCTTAGCCCAAGCCAGCCTTTTCTCTCAGCTGGATTATTGCAGTAATTTATAACTGCTTCTGTCTTTACCTGCTATAGTCTGTCTACCTTTAGCCAAGAAACCAGAGTAATCACTCCAAGTCAGAACATTTTTGCACAAAACCCTCCAAAAGTAAATAAGTTCTTGGGAAAAGCTAAAATCCTCATCCAGAATAACGGCTTTCAGAGCCCCGCCCTAACTGATCTCCTCTCCTCCTCACTTCGTTTCCTACTGCTTCCCCTCATTACTGTCCCAGGCAGAGTGGCCTCTTGTTGATTCTCAATCCTCAGGCCTGCTCTTACATCAAGACCTCCACCTAAAACTCTGTCCCCTCAGATATGCTCAAGAAGAATGCAAACTTCAGGAGGGCAGGGATTTTGGTCAATTTTTTTTTTTTTTTTTTGTAGAGACAGAGTCTCACTTTATGGCCCTCGGTAGAGTGCCGTGGCCTCACACAGCTCACAGCAACCTCCAACTCCTGGGCTTAAGCGATTCTCTTGCCTCAGCCTCCCGAGTAGCTGGGACTACAGGCGCCCGCCACAACGCCCGGCTGTTTTTTTTGTTGTTGTTGTTGCAGTTTGGCAGGGGCTGGGTTTGAACCTGCCACCCTCGGTATATGGGGCCAGCGCCCTACTCACTGAGCCACAGGCGCCACCCCTGGTCAATTTTTTTTAATCCTGATATATCTCTAACATATAAAACAGGGGTACATTTTAAGCACCCAATATTACTGTTTAATAAATGCCTTCTATTCATGTGCCCTCCTGAGACTAAAATATCTTCTCTCTCCTGTATCTCCTTACTGAAATCTAACTAAAATATGATCTCATATGTAAGGCCTCGTCTTTTATCTCAAATCATACTCCTTACTGTGATTATAACAAGCATTAATCTGTACTTATATTATAAATATAAAATAGTGATTAAGAATATGAATACCATTCAAAGAACAATGTTGACAATTATTTAAACTCATTCTCCTCTAAACACATTGCATAGCAATGACAGATTTTTTAAAATGACATAAAGATTTTTAAATAGTTAAAATCATTGCTATGATTTTTTTATTCTAGGCTGGCTTATAAAAAGCTAGTTAATTAAAGACATAAAATTTTAAAATTTAATTATATCTATAGTCTTTAATTAAGAACATAATCCTCAATTTAAAATTCCATACTCAACTAATCTACTATGTAAGAGTAAGAAGAAAACAGAAATATAGTAGAACCTCTGTAAACTGACCACCCAAGGAACTGTAACAAACTGGTCAACATAAGGACTAGGCCGACAATACTGATTTGTACACGTGGGGAATGTCCAGTCTATGAAAATCAGGTCAATTTAAGGAGGTGATCAGTGTAGGGGGGTGGTTAGCCACGGAGGTTCTACTGCATTGCAGTCATAAGGGAAATAAGAACAAAGAAAAGGTATGAAAATAAGTAACTTCAAGAATAAAATGTACTTATTTTGTTTCATTTTAATATTTAAATGTTAAACTTACTTTCTTCATACTGCTATCAGACCAACTCTCCATCCACAACACCTGGCATTTCTTATGCAAAGCTGGATTACTCTCACAGTTTATTATGAAGTTTAAATTTGCAGAATCCATTATCAAGACAACATGTAAGTTTTGCTGAATTCCTAAAAAATAAGAAAATTATAACCATGGGAAATTTAAAAAATAACAATAGAATCTGGAAATCTATATATGGTCTGGGTTTAGGAGATTAACATTTTCTGAAATGTAATAGTAGGAGCTGTTTATTAAAAGAAGTAAGCAATAAAACAATATTTTGGTATGGTTTTTATTTTCATTAACAAATACTTTAAAAATGTGTCTTGTATGCCTGTTAAGAAAAAGATTCAAAAGGACATTCAGGAAGTTTGTAAGTGTAATAGTGTCTGTGTGATGTGATTACTGCCTCATCTTTTACATATTTCAATTTTAGATTTCTACAGCACCCACAAAACTATTTCTGTATTAACAAAAGGTTTTTCAGTTTGTTTGTTTTTTTTAACTATAAGTCTGGCACAATCTAAAGCGTTCAATAGTTCTCTAAGATAAGAGGTAGTACTGGCACTAATTTTACAAAGGAAGCATAGTAAATATTCCAAAGACAATATCATACTTTCATCATTACCCTCTGCTGAAATTGGGCTAGAGCAGTGGTTCTTAACCTTACTAATGCTGCAACCCTTTTATATAGTTCCTCATGCTGTGGTGACCCCCAACCATAAAATTATTTTCGTTGCTACTTCGTAATTTTATGGTTGGAGGTCACCACAACATGAGGAACTGTATTAAAGGGTCACAGCATTAGGAAGGTTGAGAACCACTGGGCTAGAGTGTTTTTATTAGAGACCAGCCTATAAACTAGTTAAATGTTACTTTCCTAAAGCTCCAGAAAAAAAACAAAAGTATAAATTACCAAATGGATCCAAAATTTAAGATACCTTTGCAATCTGATAAGAAAGTAAGGCAAATTAAATGGCATTTATTTCACATAACCACTGTTTCAATTGATTAAGGAGTTCGATGTCACTTACTATATGTGAAATAATTGAATACTGGTCCAAAAAACCCATCCTGAGAAGCTTCATCTTTAAGAGGTGACAGCAAAGGTTCTAATTCTTCAAGAGTATAGAGTCCAGGAACTTCACCTATAGAAAAAGATATTATGTTTCTTTTTTTAATTGTAGCTGCATTACACTAATTCAAAACATATTTTAATAGACTACACTTTTCTATTTTTTGTATTAAAAATATGCTCTTATTCAATCTTCCTTTCAAATCCTATTCCCTCTATATGACTCACAAATCTCTATCAATAGCCTTCATTTGATAAATTCAAACTCCTAAGCAAGCCAGAAGATAGCTCATAATCTAGCCATCTATCTTTTTTTGTTTATTAAATTTATTTATTATTAAATCATAGCTGTGTACATTAATGCAATCGGGGGCACCATACACTCGTTTTATAGACCATTTGACATATTCTCATCACACTGGTTAACATAGCCTTCCTGGCATTTTCTTAGCTATTGTGTTAAGACATTTATATTCTACATTTAGTAAGTTTCACATGTACCCCTGTAAGATGCACCGCAGGTGTAATCCCACCAGTCACCCTCCCTCCACCCATCCTCCCCCCTCCCTCCCCTCCCTCTCCCCTTCCCCATATTCTTAGGTTATAATTGGGTTATAGCTTTCATATGAAAGCCATAAATTAGTTTCATAGTAGGGCTGAGTACATTGGATACTTTTTCTTCCATTCTTGAGATACTTTATTAAGACTAATATGGTCCAGCTCCATCCATGTAAACACAAAAGAGGTGAAGTCTCCATCTTTCTTTTTTTTTTTGTACAAACATAATTTGTTTTTATTTTTATTTTTTTATTAAAGTACAAACATAATTTGGCAAGAGTATGGACATGACTGAGGTTAAATTTCTAAATAGGTATTGCCAGGCCAAAGAGAATATGCATTAGATGTTTTTGATGTATATGTTTCCAAATAGCTTCTCCAAAAAAAGTTGTATAAATTTATATGTTGGCTGGGACTGCATAATATTCCATAGTGTACATATACCACAATTTATTAACCTATTCATGGATCGATGGGCACTTGGGCTTTTCCATGACTTAGCAATTATGAATTGGGCTGCAATAAACATTCTGGTACAAATGTCTTTGTTATAATGTGATTTTTGGTCTTCTGGGTATATACCTAGTAGAGGAATTGTAGGATTGAATGGCAGGTTAGATCTCTCCAAACATCTTTCCACCATCTATCTGTTTTATGGGTTTTCCCCCCATACTCTCAAAGACCTGGTGTCTAGCTCAACTAAATTCTTTGTGCTCCATAAATATAACAAAACATTCTCTTTTCCTGGAATATACACCTATGATTCCCTTTGCCCATTCTCTTCCCAATAAATTACTGTTTATCCTTTAAGATGCTACTGTGCCAGCTGCCATGTCCATAGCCTTTCCTAACTACCCATGTGTTAAGCAAAGCATTCCTTTCTCTCTCACATATTCTCTGAAACTAGCACTGTTTAGCATTTATATGATTTAATAATAAATTAGTCACTTCTCTCTCCTGCACAATTAGAATCTAAATTCCCAAAGGACAAATATTTGATGACATTCAACATCCATCCCTAAATAACATTTACCTAAGTACCTGGAACAAAAATATTTGTTAGATAAATGAATGAATGAATGAACAAACGAACTTGTACTAAAAACTAGGAGACCTGGCGCACGGCCTGCACTGTGTGAGGCTACTCAAAGTTGATTAAGAAGACAGACGTTTGATAGAAGGCCTGGACCACGTCTTGTTTAGAACTATAAATCTAGTATTTAAAACTTGGCCCTGCACAAGAAGATTCTTAATAAATACATTGTATTGATTAAACCAATATATTTGCAATTAATAAGAAACTGTAAGAGTAAGTGAAAATTCCTTTGCTACACATCCATAACATCACATTCACATAGGGCTCATCGCAATCTGATCTCTAATTTTCTTAGGGTCAACTAAGAGGCACTAGACTACTCTTACTCCCCCCAAACTTGTATAATTCGTCCTCAACATATGCACACACAAATCTGTTTCATATTTCTTTCTTTAAATTTCAACCAAACGAAGATAGTTTTGATTCCTTAAATTTAGCAATAAATGCTAGCTCCAGTTAAATGTAATGCTCATTAGGGAATAAGAATTTGAGATAAAAAAAAGAAACAAAGGCCTACTGAATACATCTGTGAAACGAAACTGCCAAAATTTAACTTTACTTGTGATTTTTGAAGTTATATCTTGATAATAAAGAATAATTTTTTTATTTTATTTTATTTTTATTTTTTTTGATAATAAAGAATAATTTATCTTAAAACAGCAATTATTAGGTTAAGACTTATCTGAGTGCTTCTTTTCACACACACACATACAAAAAAAACCCCCCAAAAAACAGAACAACAACAAAAACAAAACCTGTATTTGGTCTATTAGTTTAAGTCAGCCAAAATGAACAAGATCTCCCTCTAGTGACAACTTAAGCAATATGCAATATATTTTCTTAAAAACAAAAAGATGCTGGTCTGTAAAATGGCCACACTCTAAATCAGCTTTACACTCCACGTTCACTAAGCCATTACTCTCAAGTCTTTAACAGAAACTGATCTACCACTTATCTACTAGAGAGTCTGAGTCTGTATTTCTCATTTGGGTACTAATGTGTAGACACTACATATTAAAATTAAATCTTTTCTTTAACCAAAGCTGTTAAATTCTGAAGAAAACACTATTTTACCTCAGAGCCTAGAATGATACAAAACCAGTATTTATTAAAAACTGAGTTGACTATGTGTTCCCATACACTAACTTTGTCCTCAAGTTCCCATAATGGAACCATCCACACAATTCAAGCTAGTTTTTTTTTTTTTGGCCGGGGCTGGGTTTGAACCCACCACCTCCGGCACATGGGACCAGCGCCCTACCTCTTTGAGCCACAGGTGCCGCCCAATTCAAGCTAGTTTTTAACAAGGTTTATTTTGGACACCTAAAAGCAAAATGCTTTTGCCCAGCTTTAAAACCAAGCTACCTCAGACTGATGCTACCAACAGTCACTACTAATAACAAGATTCTAATAAACTTCACAAATTCTTCAGAAAAGGAAGAAATATAGGAAAGTGTAGGTATCTACGCCACAAAAACACCCAAACTGTTAGGTGATACCAGGGACAACAGCAGAGTACACAGTGGGCCAGGGAGGGAGCTGTGCAAGTCGAGAAGGCAAAGCCCAAGAGCAACTCAAGAATGAGATAACGCTTCTCCACCCAGGTGCAGAAACTTGGTGAGGGAGCCTTACTGGTCAAATACTACCCTACACAGAGTCCAGAGGTTCTAACTTAGTGCGTTTAGGGTGGTAGCAAAGAATTAATATTTAATTTTAATGTTTTTAATTCTCTAGGTGATGCTAATAAACAGTTACGGTTGAGAAATGCTAGAGAACAGAAATCCACAGGGCTCGCCGGGTGGTGCATCCTGGGGGCCAGGGGAGAAAGAGACACGAATCAGGCGGCCAGAATCTAAGTAATGATTTTCAAACAATAAATACCTTAAAAACACAAAATGGTAAGTATTTCCACAATCCATACAATTCTATAAATATACAAAGCTCACACACTAGCCATGAATTTCTAGAAGGTATTTGGATTAATGCAGACCTCTTTCAAATAATATTTTTCTATTATACAAATATATACTTAAAGTACTTAAAAGTTCCTTTTTTCCTTAAAAATAATGTTGATTTCTATTTTTGAAAAATAAGAATACTTAGTACTTGATTTGCCCTATTCAATAAAGAAGCAGAATGTGCATTTTTCTAGGTTAATGTATTCATATATCCATATGAAGGCCATACCTACGATTATAAATTATACTACTTATTTTCTGACATACTAGTTCTTTTATTTCTGTGAGTTAAATTTCTACAGATAATAGAATGCTACATCAAAGTGTATGGTATAATTTTTATTAAGTACTGTTTCATAACTTTTCCAAAGGTTAGAACAGATAACAATATACCACAGGTGTATGAGAGGGCCAATTTTTCTGCCTATTCATCACTATTCAATATTAACAATTACTTTAATGTAATTCCTTAATTCTTGGTTTTATAAGAATAGTTTCTTAATTCTTCTACCATAAGCATGTTTAACCTCATGTCACCTTAGTATAGGAACTATGCCAAAAGCTCTGTGAAACAAAGTTAATT
Organism: Nycticebus coucang; assembly: GCF_027406575.1. Classification (NCBI taxonomy): domain Eukaryota; kingdom Metazoa; phylum Chordata; class Mammalia; order Primates; family Lorisidae; genus Nycticebus; species Nycticebus coucang. The sequence continues at coordinate 94,051,140 of NC_069793.1, read as the reverse complement.
TTACATGAGATAATTTTAATTGAATAATTTTTACATTACTATTTGTATTATTTTAATAGAAACCATTCACTTGCCTGAGGACAAAAGACTGTTGATCATCTCCAAAAATGTAGGATGCACAAACTGGTAATCCTCAAGAAGCAAAACTACCTGCTGTGCTTCAATTCCTGCAAGATGCAGCACCTACAAAATAAAAAATTTTTTAATTTGCTTTTGCACAATTTGAGTGAAAGTTTACGTGTAAGTTTTTTTTTTTGAGACAGAGTCTCACTATGTTGCCCTCAGTAGAGTGCTGGGGTGTCACAGCTCACAGCAACCTCAAACTCTTGGGCTTAAGCTTATTCTCTTGCCTCAGCCTCCCAAGTAGCTGGGAACTACAGGCGCCACCACAACACCTGGCTATTTTTTGGTTGTCACTGTTGTTTGACAGGCCTGGGCTGGATTTGAACCTGCCAGCTCCAGTGTATGTGGCTGGAGCCTTAGCCGCTGAGCTATGGCACGGAGCCACGTGTAATTTTTTTTAATTTTTAAATGAAAAATATTTTTAGTGCCCTCTAAGTATTTTGGTACAGTCAAAAAAATCATCACTCTATATGTAAAGTATGTCACTATCGTGAATTTATTTATCTTTGAAGTAATCAAATTTAAAGGTAAAATTTTGGGCATATAATTTAGAAAGTAAATCTAAGCAATAAATAAATACTGTTGGAGTTTTATTTTAATTATTTTATAGCTAGGACATTAAAACAACGACTACAGGTTCATTTATAAATGTATCCGCATATTTCCTATGTAAATTCCTTCCTTTGGTTTATATATAAACATCCCATAACCTCAGGTACCTAGATCCTAGAAATTGTAATAGAAATCTTTTTCATATCTATAGATTAAAAATATACTTTTCTAATAATCATGTGAAAAATATTAATCAATATTAAAATAAAAATTATGTTGTATGTCAGAAGAATTAAAGCTCTTGAAAGGTATTTAGAGTAACTAATGTGATTTTAAATCCAGTAAAGTAAAAAAGAGTGAGCAACTCACATGTTTGAGATCGTTTTTGAACTGCTTCAGTTCATAGCCTCTGGAAATCTTTGGAGAAAACAGCACTGCACCATGCATATGGCTGACTAAGGAAGTGATGGTCCGACGACCTACGCCACTGCGTCCTGCTAACAGAAGGGAGCCTCCGGGGAAACTCAGCACTCTGTCTATTCTAGACATATACTCCAGGACTTCTTGGAAAAGTAAGATATCTAAATTCTGGTTATCTCGTCCATAATGAATAAGACCCTTTTAAAAAAATCACAAAGAATATTGTATAATTAATATAGGCCCTAATTACATAATAAAATGTCACTTATCTAGATTAAAATACCATATTTTGATATACGTATAGATGTCATCTCATACCCCAAATTTTATTTATTCAGTTATCCAGCTTTATTGGAACTCTCAAGGAAAAACTCATATAATGTCAAACAAGTTCAAAAGTCCATGAAAATCTGTTACTTTTGGTTTGGACATTAATACAACTAATTAAAAACAGTATGAGATAGTAAATTATAAAAACTTTAAAATCTCTTGAATTTTATTAGTTGTTATGAATAACGCATCCAGATGATGCATAAATTCCATAAATCTAGAAACCAAATGTTTAAACATCTTCTTTGAATGCTTGTTCTTCTGCACTGTTTGGGAATGAGCTGAAAGCCCACGGAGGAGCCATGCTCCACAGGGGACTGTGTGGCAGAGCACAGGAAGGGAGAGACAACATTTAGATGTCACGTGCTGAACAACTTTCAACCTTCCCAGACTCTGCAATATCCATTCCAAGCAAATAAATCCGTTTATCAGAACATGAAAAAACTTTTTCCGATATAAAGTTCACACTAAATTAAATCTAAACATTAATTTGTATAGCAATGGTATGAACACTGTTTCTTTTTCTTTAACTAAATATTTAAAAAAAAAAAAAAAAAGACATTCTCTAGGACTACCAAAGTTTCAAGGACAGGCAGCATCAATATCTTCTGGGACCCAGTTAGAAATTTGGACCCTCTAGGCCTGAATTTGACTCTGAGGAGATGGGACCAGGAATATGTATATTTCCAGTTCTCCAAGTAATTCTGATCCTCACTAAAGTTTGACACCCAGTGATCTAGAATGAGCTCATGATTATTAACCCTCATTAATATTTCTAATATGAGATATCTTCTCCAAAAATGTATCTTAATAATTTTACTCATATCAATATAAGTACATGTCTATCTAGTTATACCCCACAATAGACTAAATTGAGAAAAATAAAATTTATCTCAATGCCTTCAAATTATTTGCAAGAAATATTTTAAAAATGACTATGCAAACTAAATCACAATTCAAATTAATGATGCATATTACACCTTTTTAATAACATCCTTGAGCTCTGTGCAGTTTAGTTTTCCAAGTGGTTTTCCATGAGGAGGTAATGGTTGCCCTGGGGCTGTCCTTGCTCCTGAATTATGGCGGGCTCCCCATGTAACATAGAAACTATCTGTAGAAATAAAAGATATTTTGGTTTCTATGGATTATTTGTAATAGGAGAATCAATAAATGCATTGTTTATTAAATTACTGTTAACTTAATTAGTCCAAAGAAGGTTTTCCCCAGCAAGGAAAAGGCAAATTAAAGTATGCCCTGGAAGGTTCAGTATGACCAGCTACAATATAAAGACTGTCAATTCTACCAAACTCAGGTTACCTAACAAGCGACTGATGGAGTCCCTAGTCTATGTTCCACTTCTTCTTTTCTTTCTCCCCACATGAACTGGCTCCCTTCTGCCTCCCCTCCTCTTCTCCGTGTTTACTATCAGTTTCTCCTATTTCCCTTCTCCTTCAGAATTTACAGATTTGTAAATTAAAAGTACCTTATAAAAAATTGGCAAATAAAAAAACTAAAAACTCTCCTTGACAGTAAAAACATAGAACCACCATGAAGAACTCTAACTTCTAAAATAAAAGAAAAATTGGGCAAGAGGGAAGAGGAGGCCATGGGCAACGACCTACCTGACAATACAATGAACACCACCTGGGTGACGGGCAGACTTATAACCATGGCTCAAGCATTATGAAAGTGACCCCTGGAACCAAAAATATTGGTGTCTCATAATACTTTGAAATTTAAAAAGATTTTTTTTTCTTTTTGCAGTTTTTGGCCAGGGCTGGGTTTGAACCCGCCACCTCCGGCATATGGGGCCGGCGCCCTACTCCTTTGAGCCACAGGCGCCGCCCGAAATTTAAAAAGATTTTAAAAAGGAAAAATTAACAACAAATATTAGAAAACAAAGATCCCCCAAACTTCCCTTTCAAATTTCTCTTAAATTCGTCCATGGTGCTATCTTGCCCCCATCCAAGGAAAATCTATTTGCTTCCTATTGCGCCTTTCCCCTCCCAGCTCTTCCAGGAGACTGCTCCATCAAGTGCTCTCCTTGTCACGCGCTCATCTCCACACTCACTCTCGCCTTCCCCCTAGACTGGCCATCATCATCACATTTCTTATGTTATTTTCTACCTGCAGAGATCATTAAACTTTCATTTGGGAATAACAATGCAGCCTTAAGCTCCAAAGCCAGATCCTGGTAGTCATTAGCCTGGCGGTAATTTCATGCATCTCCTTCCTGAAGCTTTTTCCCTGCACTGGAACGACTTTACACACAAAGCCACAATCTTTTCGGTTTTCTGCTCTCCCTTATATATTGATGTTCCCCTGAATCCACATTCACCCTTCCATTCTTTTAATTCCAAAAAGTCTCCTTGAATTATTTAATCTTACTGTTAAATTATCATATTTTTAATATTTACATATATTCACACATACATGTTCAAAAAGTGTCAAAAAAAATATACACATTTTAAGATAGGTTATATGTGTATCTTTTTCAAAGTTGATTTGAAGATACTGTTACTGGTCAATTGTACCTAGACATGCCACACACATTCATTTCACCTGAATTCATACACTTTTGGGGAATGATCAATTTTACTTCCAACAAGATCTCGTAGGATGTGCACATGGACTTTATGGTCACTCTGTATATATTTATTTATTTATATTTATACTTATATACCAAAAGCTCACCTCCTTATCTCTCTGGTAAACCTCCTAAGCTCTAGCTTAGTCCATGTTCGATTGTTTAATAGACATTTGATTCACACATTCACTCACTCAGTACTTAATTTTGAGAACCTGTGTTTAACCAATGTACTTTCTGTTTGAGGTAAGAATTGAAATGGTAAACATGACTCCTACCCTCACAGATTATAAACTCTATGTACATTCCCAAAAGACACTTATAAAGCTTGCAAACATTCAAACACATACATGAAGAAGTCAACTATTATCTTTGTATCTCATCATTTCTCACCTGGACCCCTGCTCTAAGTTTTTACCTCCTTAAGTATATTCTCACTGCTACTGGAATAATACGTACAATTTAACAAAACCTGATTGTGCTAAACCACTCCAGTGTCATATATAGCTTTCCTCTACTGCCTTAAAAAAAAAAAAAAAAGAAAGAAAGAAAAAAGTCTCCTATCACGGCCCTTTGCAATCTGGCTCCCCCAGCTGGCTGAACCTCCCACCTGTCTCTCACTATGCACTCTGGCTCTCTCAGCCTCTGTTCTGTATGTTCTGTTTGCCTGATGTGAAGCATCATTCACTTACTATATTCATCCTTTAAAACGTAATCAGATCATTTACAATTGTTTTAAAAATTAAAAATGCAGGTATAATTTTTTTTACTATTTTTAATGTGTTTTTTTAGGTTTAATTTTTTTTTAAAAAATGTATAGGATTTAAATAATGAAAACTGAAAGATCTAAATAAATAGAGTAAATTACGGGAGAGAATTGATAGACTTAACATAATAAAGATGTCAATTCTTCCCAAACCAGTATGCAGATTTAATATAATTGCTACCAAAATCTCAGCAACAATTTATAGATATAGAAAAGATGGTTCTAAAATTTACATGAAAAGGCAAAAACTAACAGAATTGTGAGAAATATACTTTACACAATGAGGAGCCAGTCTACCAATTTCAAGACTCATTATATAGTAGCTGTGGTAATAAAACAGTGTAGCGGCAGACGACAGACCCAACAATGGGACAGAATAGAGAACTCAGACCCACACGACCAATTATTGACACAGGTGGAAAAGACATGTGAGGCAGAAAGACAGCCTTTTTAAACAAATGGTGCTAGAGCAAGTGGACATTTGCAGGTTAAAAAAAAATTAGTCTTAACCTAAGTATCATTCCTTATATAGAAGTTACTCAAAGTGGACCACTGACTCCAATGTAAAACACAGAACTATAAAACTTCTAGGAAAAAACATATGAGAAAATCTTTAGCATCAGCCCAAAGAATCCTAAAACTTAACATCTAAAGATGCTTACAAGGAAAAACTGATAGGTTAGACCTCATAAAATTAAAAATGCTTTATTTTTGAAAGACCCTATGAAGAAGATGATGAGACCAGCTACAAAAGAGAAAAAACATATTAATGTTTACAAATCATATATATCCAACAAACTAGTATCTACAATACATAAATATTCTCAAACTCAACAGTAAAAAACCAAACAATCCAATTAGAAACGGGCAAAAGATAGCCGGGCGTTGTGGCGGGCGCCTGTAGTCCCAGCTGCTCGGGAGGCTGAGGCAAGAGAATCATGTAAGCCCAAGAGTTGGAGGTTGCTGTGAGCTGTGTGACGCCACGGCACTCTACCGAGGGCAGTAAAGTGAGATTCTGTCTCTACAAAAAAAAAAAAAAAAAGAAAAAAAAAGAAATGGGCAAAAGATAAGAGACATTTCACCATAGAGAATATACAGGTGGCAAATAAATACATGAAAAGATGCTGAACTTTACTAGCCATAAGGGAGATGCAAATTAAAACCACAATGACGTCTCAACATCCACTTACCAGAATGGCTAAGATGAAAAATAGTGACAACACCAAGTGCTGACAAAGGTGAAGAGCAATTGCTACTCTGGAAAATAGTTGGGGTTGGCTGTGGCTGCTCATGCCTCGTCAGACCCTGTTTCTATTTAAAATGGAAAAACTAGCCAGGCATTATGGCAGGTGCCTATAGTCCCAGTTACTTGGGAGGCTGAGGTAAAAGGATCACTTAAGCCCAGGAGTTTGATGTTGCTGTGAGCTGTGACTTCACAGCACTCTACCGAGGGCATCAGAATGAGACTATCTCAAAAAAAAAAAAAAAAAAAAAAAGAAAAGAAAATAGCTTGACAGTTGCTTGAAAAACTAAGCGTACAAGTACCAGACAACCCTACAATTACACTCCTATGCATTTGCCCAGAGAAACAAAAATGTACGTTCACACAAAAGCCTGTATTTATAGGACCTTTACTTGTTCCTAATAGCCAAAGACTGAAAACAACCAAGATGTCCTTCAAGAGATAAATGGTTAAAGAAATGGTGGTACATCCACACAGAAAAACACCGATTGAAACACACAACAACTATCTGCATGTGTCTCCCTATAGTTAAAGTTGAGTGAAAATAACATTCTTGAAATGACAAAATTGAAGACATAAAGAACACGTAGGTGGTTTCCATGGATGGGAGAGTGTGGGCATGGTTAGAGGGCAATGTGCTCTATCCTGTGGTAATGCTAATATTCCATTCCTTAACTATATCGATGTCAATATCCTAGTAGTGATGTTGTACTATAATTTGCCCAGATATTACCACTGGGGAACCCATGTGAAACGTGTGCATACTCTCTATGTATTAATTTTTATAACTGCATATGCATCTACAATACTCTTCAAAGAATTTAATTTAAAGGAAGTTTCGATATAACTTCCTCAAAGAATTTATCTTTACCTCTTCTACAACCCTGCTATCATTTATCCAAACATATTCAGAAAAGTTATACTAATTATAAAACATTTCATGCTCGGGCGGTGCCTGTGGCTCAGTCGGTAAGGCGCAGGCCCCATATACTGAGGGTGGCGGGTTCAAACCCGACCCGGCCAAACTGCAACCAAAAAATAGCCAGGTTCTGTGGCGGGCGCCTGTAGTCCCAGCTACTTGGGAGGCTGAGGCAAGAGAATCGCTTAAGCCCAGGAGTTGGAGGTTGCTGTGAGCTGTGTGAGGCCACGGCACTCTACAGAGGGCCATAAAGTGAGACTCTGTTGCTACAAAAAAAAAAAACAAAAACATTTCATGCTCTATTATAATTATAATTTTAACCATCTATTTCAACAAATCTTTGTGGCATCTAAACATAGCAGATATCACTGTAAACTAAGACTTTCATACCTGTTCCTGCCATTAGATTACAAGCTTCTTGAGGACCATAATGTATCTAGTTTCTTTTTTATGTATCCAAAAGCAAATGTTCTTCAAAAACCATTCTTTCACTATGTGAATATTCTATATTGCCTAGATCTGACATATGACAAACCTGTATTTTTTTAAAAAAAACCATTTACTAAAGAGCAAAATACCAAAAAAGAAAGGGCACGTATTATTTACTGAGTCTTACATACGGGGCTCTGAACGATACCAAATCTAGCAGGACTATCCAACCTTTTTTTTTTTTTCAGCCACAAATTGGAAAAAGAGTTAGTCTTGGGCCACGCATTAAAGACACAAACACTAATGAACAAATCCCTTCAGGATTCAGACAGTGACTAAGGTACCAACACTATCTAATGCCCAAAGGATATGGATATGCCACTTTCTTTGCAAGAAGATACACTACTGACTCGATTTTCAGACTGAGGAGGATGGTATCACGTAAGAAGCAAAGCCTCTCCACACTCAGTGATGAAGGCTCCAGGCCACACTGCACAAACCCTCGCGAAAGCCGCGCCAGCTCTGGAGCATGACCAGGCCTCTCCCAGCACTGCATCCTGTTTTCACTATTTGTGGTTCTCGGAAACTCCTTTCCTGATTCCAAAACTAGGGCAGTTCCTAGAAAATTTCTTTCTGTTAATCACAGTATCTTTTCCACTGTGTAATTATAGCCCTGACACCAAATTTGAATTTAGAAGTGTACGATATATAGAACATATTATATGAAGTATTTTTAAAGCCTAGCTTTACACTCTGAAAAAATAAACGTTTTATAGGCTGAAAGCAGTTTTATTAGAAAGTATTTCCATATTGAGGTCTTTTATCAAAGGTCCTCTCATCATGATGATTTTCACATTACGTGCATTATTTCTACAGCAGATTTCAAAATGCAGACTGATTATTAAGCAGTAATAGCTGCAAATACAACATAGCTGCCTTATCCGAGTGGTTTTATACTTTCTATGGCCATTACCCTTGAGCAAATGTCATTACAATCAAGTATGGATTTTCTCAATAATCTTTAAAACTTTCACATACATAACTGTTATTTTCAAAAAAAATTTTATTAAAATAATTTTTATTTTTTTAAGAGGAAGGACCTGTCACTCTTTTGCCCAGGAGGGAGTGCAATGGTAAGATCATAGGTCACTATAACTTCCAACTCTTGTGTTTAAACCATCTTCTGCCTCAGCCTCCCAATCAGCTCAGAAGACAGATGTGAGCCACTATGCCCAGCTAATTTTTGTATTTTTTTTTTTAGAGACAGGGTCTCACTATGTTGCCCAGTCTGGTCTTGAACTGCTGTCCTCAAGACATCCTCCTAGCCAGATGTGATGCCTCACGCCTGTAACTGTAACACTCTGGGAGGCCAAGGCAGGTGCATTGTTTGGGTCAGGAGTTTGAGACCAGCCTGAGCAAGAGCAAGATCCCATCTCTAAAAATAGTCCCATCTACTGGAGGAACTGAAGGGAGGCGGAGGCAAGAGAATAACTCGAGCCCAAGAGTTTGAGGTTGTTGTGAAGTATGACACCACGGCACTTAACCCCAGGGCAACTGGGTGAGACACTGTCTCAGAAAAAAATAAATAAATAAGATCCTTCTGCCTCAACTACCCAAAGTGGTGGCATTACCGGCATGTGCCTCTGAGCCAGCCTATTAAAATAATTTTATAGCCGGGCGCAGCAGCTCACACCTGTAACCCCAGGACTCTCAGAGGCCGATGCAGGCAGATCACCAGAGCTCATGAGTTTGAGACCAGCCTGAGGTAGAGTGAGACCCCACCTCTAAAAATCACTGGGCATTGTGGCAGGTGTCTGCAATCCCAGCTACTTGGGAGGCTGAGGCAAGAGAATCACTTGAGCGCAGGAGCCTGACATTGCTGTGAGCTATGATGCTATGGCCCTCTACCTGGGGCAACAAAGTGAGACTGTCTCGATAAATAAATAAATAAATTAATTAATTAATTTAATTAAATAATTCTATACTACAAAGGTAAAGCAGTGTGGCCTGACCTACTTTTTTCGAAGAAAAAAAATTAATATCATCATACTTTGTTTAGAATATAATTACTGAAATCTAGCAAAAAAAAAAAAACTGAGCAGATCTTTATAGAAAAAAACATTAAAATTACCCACAGTTTTTATTTGTTTAAACATGCACAATCATGCTTTGGGTGAGAAAAGTAATTTTCAAGTTCTCCTAACAATCACACATTTGCATATGCTCCATTACATTACCTGCCATGTTGTCTAACACATCAGAGCCCCAATCTCCTCGAAACACTGATGATAAAATACTGTCAAATAAATGAAGTTCCTTTGCGCCAACAATTTTGTCACGAAATAAGCGCCGTGCTTCATATGCTACAATTTCTAACACGTAATCTAATGGATGGTTTGAGGATCCTAAAAGAGGCAAAATTTTCTTTAATTGTAAGAAAACTCAAAGGAGTTAAAAATGGTCTGCTTAATATAATACTAGAAAGAAATAGAGAATAGGAATCTACATACCATACGTTGGGCATCAGATAAACAGGAGAAAAGAAAAAAAGCATTAAAATTCATTTTGTTAATGAGTTGCTACATTTTTGCAATAACTTAAAGGCTACATTAAATGCTACCAAGTCTACTTGTTTAATAAAATTATCAATCCAAAAAGTATATTAAACATGTTCTGGCTACAAAGAATAATGATTTCATTTTTCCTCAAATCAAGTTTTAATAGTGACAATTATACAAAGTTTAAAAGAAGAAATACAATAAAATATTATTATTTTAGGCCAGGCGTGGTGGCTCACGCCTGTAGTCTCAGCACTGTGGGAGGCCGAGGCAGGTGGCTTGTCTGAGCTCAGAGGTTCGAGACCAGTATGAGCAGCAGTGAGCCAGAGTAAGATCCCGTCTCGTCTCTATTAACAACATCAAAAAAAAAAATACAGCCGGACGTTGTGGTGGGCGCCTGTAATCCCAGCTACTGGGGAGGCAACGGGAAAGAGCATCGCCAGAGGAAGAAGAAAATGAACAAAAAGAAAGAGTACTTCAAACAAAGAGGAATGAACAAGCAAGCTGAAATTTAAAAAATATATATTATTATTTTAATAGTAATATTTAAATTTAATAGTAACATAATTTTAAAATACAATTACTGCTACAATACTCATTTAACACATCTATTACAAATACAATATACATCATAAATGTGTACTCACACACATACATACGTACACAGACACACTAGCAAAACTTACCTCCTTCTAAATCATATCTGAATAACCCAAGAACCCACTGGGTAAGAATACAAGGAGTAAAGAAATAGTGACTATAATCATCAACTGTAAATTTGGCCCGCACCTACAAAAGAAAAAATAATAAATAATCTTTGTACTTTCTTCATACATAAGGTATAAATTTTCGGTCACCTTGGACTCAGAGGAATCCCAATTTCTACTTGTGGGTGAACTATATTTTAATGTAACTGACATCATTAGTTACCCTTATATTTTACGCACTTAAAAATTCTATTCTAAGACAGGTTCATAGGCTTCAATAGCTGGCCACAGGCTAGCCAAGACCCCTCCCCCTGTAAAAGGTAAAAAAGCCCTGATAAAGAAAGGAATTCAAGAAAAGCTTACCCTAACCTTTCTACAATGATGGTGCAAAACTCACAGGTTTAGATAAGAATCATTTTCCAACTGTGGGAATAACAGAGCTAGCTTATGTTTAAGAAGTCACTTGCAAATCAAAGTACTTCTCCTCAATACATAACCAGGAAAGAGCCTGTCCTCCTTTCTTTGTACAGAGCCATTACTCTTATTTTGATCTTGATTACTTACCATCTGAATTAATTTTTTTTTTTGTGGTTTTTGGCCGAGGCTGGGTTTGAACCCACCACCTCCAGCATATGGGACTGGCACCCTATCCCTTTGAGCCACAGGCGCCGCCCTGAATTAAATTTTTTTTTTAAAGCAACTTCTTGCTATATAACTTACCTTGTCCCACTTCTACGCCAATACTACCAAAAGCATCTTCTACAAACACTTCCATACCTTACCAACGCTGATCCCTTTATCTAGAAGGAAGATAATTTTTTCATCTCTACCTGCTTTGTGCCTGTCTATTCATTTTTCAAAATTCAGATCAAATTTCACCTCCCCCCTGAACAACTAAGTTATTTACTCCTTCCTATGCTAGCTCTGTGACTTGGACATACTGTCACTATTCTATTTATCACTCTACTTTAGTAGTTTATTTATATGACTCTGTCTCTCATTTGAGCGTGAACTTGTAGAGAAGAGATTTAGTCATCCATGCACCCCTAGGACTAACACTGGTGAGAGAAGGTGCTCATTAAAGTTCTTGTGCCTCCTCAAAGCCTATTTTCAAGTATTTTTCCCCACTTTATCAAGGAAGAATCATTTAGACATTTCCTCACAGGGAGCAGGAAAACAATAAACACCAAAGACTACTCCCAGATAGAAATTAGGAGAAAGATCTAGTTTTGGAAATAAGATGAATTCCATTCTAATTATGCTAAATTTTAGCTGACAACAGAACAACCATCTACCCCAAAATCATTCATTCAACAGATATTTATTAAGTGCCTCTTAGAAACTGTGCCATGGATACAACAGCACCTAAGGCACACATAGCATCTGTCCTCACAAACCCTATGCTCCGGCAGAAAAATCCAGTAACAAGAAAGTAAAGCCTGGGCATCAACACAAAAGTCAGGATTAAAGGTAGTCCTCTGGAACTGAGCCTAGAAGAGATAATATAAATGCACAGATACCTGTTCATACACTTGCACCATAGATCCTGCCAAGAGATAAATCTTTGATGAAGAACCCCAAACAGAATGATTCTTCAGATTTTTATGTAGAACTGGTTCCAAATACGCTCCACATATTGTTTGTAGTTGCTCTCTTTCTGGGTAACTAAAAAAGGGAAAATAAGAAAGAAGAAAGCAAAAATAAATCAATATTCTAAATAATTATTTCAGTGTTACAGCAGTGGTTTTCAAACTCCATTGCTCCAAGACCTAGATATCTCTGAGGCTTAACCACCAAGGGATAAGGCCAGGCTCAAGTTGTCTATTCTCACTACAACCAAATTTCATCCCTAAGTACCTACTGTCAAAAGCTGGAGGTCCTACTAGAAGTTGTCAAAGAAATTATTTAAAAATTTTATTGTTCAAAAACAACTCTTCAGTAGCAACACCAACAGAAAAATCTTACTTTAAAAAAAAGCACTTTGAAATAAGTATAGCCTGTACACAGGGCAGTAATCTACCACAGAACTATAAAAGCAGATACAACAAATAAAATTGACCTATTTTTCTCCAACCAAAATTTATTTCACTACAACTGTTCCCAACAATTCTAAAAGAAGGATGTTAATTTATGGGATGAAATTAGCATGAAAGCATATAAATAAGGTTTTGTAATATTCAAACATTTATAATGTAATACTTGTTTATTCAATACAAACAGAGGAGACAGTACCATAACTAAAACATTCACAAGTCCCTGTAACAATATAGACCATGGGCATGGACAGATCTATTAGGATTGATGCCATCAGCCATTAAAATGATCCACCTCTACCTTGCTCAGATTTAAATGATCTTTTTGCTTATATTCATAAAATTTGATAATATTTTTTATGAACCACATAAACATTAAAATCTGAAATCTACCATTCAGATTCCTGATAATAACATTTCAAAACAGTTCTATTTATTTATATATTTCAACTAAATAAGATGCTTTGATTAAAGCCTATATCATACTAAATTATTAGGCATATTTTGGTAAGGATAGGAAAAAATTTTAGAGCTTATGTTTGACCATTTTTATATTCTATATCTTAAAGAAGTATCACTAACCAATAGTTTTAATAAAATGCAATTATATATGATGTCTCCTTAAACAAAAAAATTTTTAAACACTAGAATACATACTCTACAGCACAAAGACGAACAATGGATGTAAATCTGGTAGTAAGTTTGTGTCTTCCCAGTCGTCCTCCAGCTGACATAGAAGCCACAATTTGAATATTTTCTAGACCTACCCATTCCAAATTTTCATCATAAAATCCTTGATATGTCAATACCTATTGGAAAACAAATACATTTCAAATGTTTCATACTTAAGATTTTCTAATAATGATAAAATATATTTTTGCCTAAGTTTCAATTATTTCCAAATGCATCTTCAACCTAACTTAAGAATTTAAGGTTGAAATATATCCTAAATTCTGATATCACTATAAAATATGTTCAAATCTCTGTGTTCTATTAATATTAGCTAAATTATACTAGTTTTTTGGAGGGGGGGAGGAGACAGAGTCTCATTATGTCGCTCTTGGTAGAGTGCCATGACATCGCAGCTCATAGCAACCTCAGACTCTTGGGCTTAAGCAATTCTCTTGCCTCAGCCTCCTTATAGCTGGAACTATAGGCGTCCGCCACAAGACCCGGCTATTTTTTGGTTGTAGTTGTCAATGATGTTTGGCAGGCCTAGGCTGGGTTCAAACAGGCCAGCTCCGGTGTATGTGGCTGGCGCCCTAGGCACCGAGCTAAATTATGCTAGTTTATAAAATGCTTCTTTCCTCACTAAACACTATAATTCAAAGGTATTATAAATCTACTAACGATTATCCAAAAAAAGGAAAAAGTCAGAACAAACACAAAGAAAATATTTTGGGTTTTTTCTATAAATATTTCATCATATTTTGTAGTTACAACACAGTAAAGCTAAATTTAGATCTACATAATAACAAGCACAGACTGAAAATATATGACTTTAAATCCTGACTACTGTCAGTAGAATGCATACTTTAAAAAATGATAGAAAAATCTTCCCCAATTCTGTTTTCCTCCTTGTTTTAGGAATAAAAAAATGTAATAGACGTAAAGGTTGTTTCTACTCTCCCTGTCATATATCATCTTGATGTAATTGCTAACTTCACCCTAAAGGGTTGAAAATCAAAGAAATTATTAAAAGAACTGGAACAAGACTAAAATGCTTCCCAAGCTTAACTTCATGACACATCCAGTGGGCCCTCACAGAGGGCATGTCTATGAGAAAAGTTAATGGAATTAGATTACTTTCAATTATATCAAAACACTTCAAGTGATAAGACTTACCTGCTGCAGAAAAGCTACCAAAGTACTGGTTCCCCATTTATCAAGCTTGGGTAGATTGATATCTTTCAAGTACAGAACAAGTCTTTCACAGTCTTTTGGTCTGTATACTCGACCAGTATTGGTACTGATTACCATGCAAGTCTGACTCAGTTTCTGGAGGAGATGCCGAGAACTCGTCTGCGCACTACAATGAACTGTGGCCACTTGAGTGGACCGAAGCTGGGAGAAGGCGTACCTGAGCAGCATCCTAGGAAAGACGACATCTGACTTTGATGAAAATGCAACCAAAAAAATAAATTTTCTATTCAAAGTAAAAGTTCTACTCTTATAAATATTTCAACTTCTAAATATATGTTTAAGGGAAAAGAGGTAAACATGAATATAGTCTCCATAACTATCAAGCTATCATTCTAACTATTTTTTTTTCCTTTTTTGGAGACAGAGTTTCACTTTGTTGCCTGGGTAGAGTGCAGTGGCATCATCGTTCTTCACAGCAACCTCAATTGCTTGGGCTGAGGTAATCCTCTTGCCTCAGCCTCCCAAGTAGCTGGGGCTATAGGCACCCACCATAATGCCCAGCTAGTTTTTCTATTTTTAGTAGAGACAGGGTCTCACTCTTGCTCAGGCTGGTCTCAAAGTCCTGAGCTCAGGCAATTCACCCACCTTGGCCTCCCAAAGTGCTAGGATTACAGGCATGAGCCACCGCACCCGGCCCATCTTTCTAACTTTTATACTGGAAAAAAAATAAATTCATATTATTTAAGGCATTCTTGGGATGAGGTTGCAATCAAAATACTCAAGAGTTCTCATAAATAATAGTATTTGATAAAGTAAATATAGAATATACTACCTGGGTTTCTCCTTTAAGTTCTTGTTAAAAAAAAAAATACCATGACCTCATAGAATTTTTAAAATTATTGCTCTCCCACTAGAAATGTGAAACTAATAATCCACAACTCCTTTATTCCAAGAAACTATGTTCCATAGGCACTATGTTAAATTCCATGAAATTAAAATCTCCTTTTAAAGGACTAACTTCAAGATTCAAATATTTTAACTAAAGGAAAGAGTAATTTCTGAGTGTACCTAAGGTATTCATTTTTGTTGTGATTATATACACAGGTTCTTTTTGGGAGTTAGCTTTAGATTACTCCCTTTCTATTAGAAATCACATAACCTGGCAGATGGAGGAACATTCTTCTTCATAATCATTATTTTTGCATATAATGAAAATAAGAGTCCTCCATGAAAATGTAAATGCTACTTTACCCAAAAGAAACGCAACAAAATGTGCTAAATCATTTGGGGAAGGATAAATCTCTAAAATACACCTTTGTCAACATTTTTCTTACCCTTTGCCACATCCTTCTGGTCCTACAAGAATGAAGGGCTGTTTGGTATTAGAACTTAACCAAGGTTTGAAATAATCTAGACCTCGCTGCATGTCTGGAGTCTGAATGACTGGAAGTGTTTGGCTATTGCTGAAATCATCAGCAGTCAAGTTTTCAGACTTCTTCAGCACATAAGATGCTAATCGTTTTCTACTTGAGTCATAGTAGGTATCCATTGGTCTGTGAGAGTCTGGAGGAGATTCTCGTGCCCAATTAAAAACCTTAAGAAGAAAAAGTTGTGATAAGTTTTCACATACGCCAGGGAATATGAAATCTTTTAATTCTTCAAAGTAAATGTCCCCAAAGTGAATCATCTTAGTTCAAAAAAAGTTCACACATGCTAAACCTACTTTATAATTAAAGTAACATTTTAATCACAAATATGTTCCTCAAAATGACCATGTAAACAAATAAATAAAAGTATATGTAAAAGATAATGGATTGGTAGATATCAATTGACATACCAATACATAAATATATTAATGGAGTTCGTATGAACATCAAGTCACAAATTACAGAATGCAGGAGTCCTGAGGCTTCATTTTCACTGGAGTCTATGCTGTCCATTCCAGCATTACTCCCTCAACATGTTATTCTTCTTTCTAACATCAAAGACTGTTATCTGTGCAGAGTGAGGCCCTGATGCTACTCTTCAGCACTTTTATTCTGAACTTTGACGAGATGGTATCTGCTTACAAGCGGCACACAGTGCAGCTGTGAGTGGTAAGGAAGAGAAGCAGCAGGTAACAGGACGCCCACGGGAGGGGAACAGAGAAAGCAACCAATGACGCTATCAAAGCAGCAAAATGGGAAAGAAGCCGGAGCCAACTCAAAGGAATACATGTTTAATCACTTCCTTGAAGGCCAATAGAAAAAGAGTTCTCATTGTGTAGAATTCAGTTTTAAAAACAACTTGGCTAAAATACAACTTTTACATATGTTAAAGAAAAGTACTATTAATTTATCCTAGCATTCCTAACTGCTAAAACTGTTCTGGTTAACGGGATGATAAAAAGTATATTATTTTCAGATTAAAAATGAATGAAATAATTAATATAAGGATGATAAAAAGTATATTATTCTAAGATTAAAAATGAATGAAATAATTTATTAATATAACTAGGTAGGTTCAAAAATGTCTAACGTCACAAACACATGGTCCAAACTTTAACTTATTAAAACACTGTACAATTTTAAGAATATCATCAAATATCATGAACTACTTCAAAGGAGAAAACAACTATATACATAAATATGTATGTCTATATATACACACACAACATATAAATTCATTATTACTCAATTGAATGAATAATTTCAAATTTTAAAACTTCCATGACTTATAGTTACATATTACTGTATTTTAGCAGTTAATAGTCAATAGAAAGTTAAAATTTTGATTGAATACAGGATTTAAACATGCATTACCTCTTTGGTGAATTCCAAACGTGATTTCATATTCAGATTTCCACTAAGTCCCCTTATGAGATTAATAATAAATTTGTCATGATCTTCACAGCCATGTAGATGTGACAAACCATTCATCACAGTCCCAACCAAACTTGTTTCTACCACATAATCATTCTGTTGATTAAAATCCATGATATAAACAAATAAAAGGCAACTATTAACAGTAAACTTAGAATCATACAGACTACCATTCATATTATCTTTTCAAGGACCAACTTTAAATTGATTCCTCTATTTAATTGTAGAAAATTAATATTTCTTTCAATTCATATACATACTTTTAAAACAAAAAGTAATTTTGACAACACAATTGTATATTTCTAGCTGTAAGTGCTAAAGTAGATACGTGATTTATTTACTTTCTAAAATACAAAAGAAAAGGTAAGTCAGTAGAATTGGCCCCAAAAGAGTAAATGCTCATTTCCTCTTATTTATAAAAAGGAAAGGAGAGGCATTAGTTAGATGGATGGCATTGGAAAAGAAAGGTTGGGATGGCAGCCTTAAATGAAAAGCCACTTGAAGCTAGATAAATGGTTTTGATCTACAGGTCCCCCTTGGGGCCCCTGGTAAGTGTTAAAGAGCTCAGAGGAAAAAGGGTCTCAGTCTTTTCAGATTTACTTTATACAGACCTACCCCATTTGCATCACCTTCTCATAAATCTCTATTTCTCCATCTTTCATTCTTATAAAGTCAGAAAAGAAAAAGGTTCAGGAAACTAGAGTAAGATCTCCCTTTCTCTTAATCATAAAGTATCAACTCCTGGACCAAATTCAGATTAATAATTAGATACTTTCAAAAAATTCATTGCTGTTTATTTCCTCTATTGTGTGTATGTTTTCATTTCATAAAAGCAATGACATAAACATTTATAATATCTGAACACCCTCCATGATTATCCTTGCATGCTAACCTTCTATTCATGCTTCACATTCAAAATCAAGTGTGATCTCCATTTTAAACCTCTTCTCAAAGATGGCAATAGTCCCTTCATCTGCTTATTGTATCGTGAGCATCTGTTTGCAAGTCATTTCCTTCAATTAGGTAAACTTTTCCCAAGGAAAGGAATTCTCTCATTGATTTTCAGCTCTTAAAGTCTCCGTAGTGTTTAGTGTTATGCTTCACATATATTAGATATTCAATATATTTTTATTTAAAAAACAAATGTTTTCATCATTATTGCAAATAACTCATCATCTTTTTTTTTAACTTTGGCTTCATATTATTCTTAGCATGATACATATGTAAGTATTTATGGATATATCAGTACAATGTGACAGCAAAATGGTCACTTTCTAATTTTGCTAACAGACATTAGCAAGACCTTCTAATATACAGTATTTTTAGATAAGCAGTGCGAAGTATTGTGGATGAAAGAAGTGTTTTAAGACCAACATAATAAAAAGTTAGGGATACAGAAGGACAGCACTGACGTATATCTCTCTCCTTATCCCCAGTGAAATGTAAACATCAGTCTTAAGCATTATACTTCTCGCCTTGACTAATAATGAAATATTATGGGTGATTTACCTGCTTTAGAACCCATTGCAAAGCTTTTTCAAAATAATCTCCAATCCAATTTTTAAGATTATTCCTATATTTAGCAGGCTGATTCCTCAACCAAGATTTTATCAAAGAATTAAGATCTGTTTCTTCATCACTGAAACATGTTATGACAAACAAATAAGAAATAACATAAGAAGAGTGTCAATTTTTTTTCAGATAAATTTCTGCTCCAATGAACATTATTCTACACATGTATTTATCTACTACCATACAAGGGCTGGCTTTAGTATATGTATGTAATACAGGCACTTCTGTATATATACATATATATAGCTGTACATACAAATATTGCCATTTTCTATAGAATATAAACAAATCATTTTCTTATTATTTTATTATAAATATATACGAAAGAAGAGCCTACAGGTTAGCCTAAAGTAGTCTAAAGCCTTCCTACTCAAAGAGTCTGTTAGAAAATACAAAATCTCAAGTCCTACTAACTCTATTCCTACAAAAGCAAAATCTTCATTTTAACAAGATCCTTGATAATTCAGATGCACACTAGAGTTTAAGATACACTGTTCCAAATCGTAATGTAGATCTTTAAAAACAGTTTTTTCTCTACCTTATAAAAATCCGACTACCTAAATTTCCATACCACTTTTATTTATTTATTTATTTATTTATTTATTTATTTATTTTTTGAGACAGAGCCTCAAGCTGTCACCCTGGGTAGAGTGCCGCATCATCACAGCTCACAGCAACCTCTAACACCTAGGCTTAAGTGATTCTCTTGTCTCAGCCTCCCAAGTAGCTGGGACTACAGGCACCCGCCACAATGCCTGGCTATTTTTTGGTTGTAGCTGTCATTGTCATTTGGCAGGCCCGGGCTGGATTCAAACCTGCCAGCTCTGGTGTATGTGGCTAGCGTCTTAGCCGCTTGAGCTACAGGCGCCGAGCTTCCAAACCACATTTAAAGCTTAAATACCTTCCTAAAATAAAATAAAATAAAATAAAATTCTTTTAGCAAAACACGTAATTATACAAATCTAATGATTGAAATTAAATATAATTTTCACTTCTTGTTCAAAATTATATCCTAATTTTAAAAATTATAGCACAAACAATTCGGATTAATAATTTTAATATGGACAAGGGCTCAGGATTTTGTTATGTTTTGCTATCTTCTACCATTGTTTCAGAGCAACAATACTAGTAAATACAGAGTCGTTAAATGTCTCCTTTTGCACTTCCTATTCAGTCTGATATGGAAAAGAAAAATAAAAAGATCAAAGGTTAAAAATTGAATCACATTTGATCCTCTCAAAGCCGATAAACCAAAGACTCTAAGTTCCTTCAGAATGAAGATTTTCTTATCAATGGCATGTCCTTACTGCTTACGGAGACTACTTGTCTTAGTTTGTCCAAAATAACTCTGCTTCGTACCAAATGTCCCAGCATTATTAATAACATTCTATGTCACTAGTAAAAGGTCTCCATTTGGCCTTCCATTTGGCCTATAATATATCAAGTGTTCAACAAATAACTGCTGAAGGAATGAATGAAACCTAAAACTAAAGTATACACTAAACACACAGTAATCAAAAAAGTTAATACGTGTTTGCATTTTACATGCAACTATACAGGTATACATTCATTATTCATTATGCCTCTCACAAACAATACCTGGTTCACCTACAATTTTCAAATCCTAGTTTATAGCAATATGTGGTCTTTTTTCCTGCTAAATATCTATGTCATTCTGCTTCTGTTTATTTCATTTATATTCTATCTTGTATTCTTAAGCTTGTATTTATTTTGTCTCTTCTACAAGAAAGTAATTTCTAAAAATTAACACTTACAAGCTATAAGTGTTAATTTTACTCCTTTCTTGCTCTCTCGCCTAAAGTCCCTAACTTAATGACACATACGTATTCAACAAATATTTAAAAATGTAACTGAAAACTTACCTTTGTCCTATTTTTCTCATAAAATTATAGGACTATCTGGAATGAATACAATTGTGAGAATGCTGCCATGAAAGCTACAAAACCCATGTTATATTTTTTTTAATAATTAACATCTCAAAATATCAACTGAAGTTCCTTACTAATGTAAATGTTTCCCACAATACTGTCCAAGAAGTAAGCAATTAAATAATTTTTTTTTTTTTTTTTTTGGTTTTTGGCCAGGGCTAGGTTTGAACTCGCCACCTCCGGCATATGGGACCGGCGCCCTACTCCTTGAGCCACAGGCACCACCCAGCAATTAAATAATTTTAAAACACAACTTAAACCAACTTAATAATACTGTCTGGTGTCTTACAACACCTAAAATGGCTGCAAATGGCCCTAAAACAGTACATCAATTTCTATAGGCTAATATAAAATTCTAAAACATAAATTCAAAAAATAAAATTCTTTTAATGCCAAAATATGACTCATTTTGGGAAATGAAATTGGCTCAAATATCTATATGCTGGTTTGTGATTACTGTACATGGAATTGAAAATTAGTTTATTATTTACTTTTATTTTTAAGCCTCTTCCAGATATAGTAAAGAAGAAAGAAAACATTGAATAAAAATGTTTTCAATTTATAAAATAATAATTTTATACTTAGGATGTATTAAACTTGAATATCCTAAAATTCCATGAATCTAACATTCTATGATTAATACATTACTTCTTAGCTTTATATTATTAGCCTCTAGCTCATAATTAATATGTTCTTTTCTCTGAACTCAATAATAATAGATAAAATAATGGAAAAAAGAAAAATTAAATACTTGCTGTTTCACTTAAAGTATTAGTAATTATAATACAACTAAACTGCTGAAATAATTCAATTGTAATAAAAGAGGAACTCTCTGAATGAATTAAAATCTGATAAAAAGAAATTACTCATAAATGAGGAAAATATTTATACGTCATCATTTATACGATGCTTATTTTACTTAGCTATGAAACCAGGATAGTAATTGAAGACTACTCTAATACAATATATGCAAATACTGAGGCTTACCTAAGAAAGATCATTCCCATTCTAGATATTGTGGCCGGTGAGGCACAACTTAAATCATGAGTTTCAAATACAAAGTTAACATTTGGGCCAAACTGAATCCTTTCCCCACTGGGCATGGTAAGGAGTCGGTTATCATCCAGAACAGAGTTCAGAGACTCTACCCACTCAGGGTCGATGTCACCATCACAGATAATCCACGAGCTGACATCTATTTTTAAACCAAAATAACGGAATTAAAATAAAAATAAATGCAGTGAGAACAATTACAAATAAGGAATAAACTACTTATTATTTAGAAGTGATTTCCACAAATGAAGTTAAATTTAAAAAAAAATTGAACAAGCTGGAAATTCTCATATGAATTTTTACCACAGATGTGCTAGAGAACCCATGAGCAATCTTGGCTCATTTGGCCAAAGACTCACTTATAATCCTATAATAATACTTTATTTATCTACAAACATGCAAAATTGGTAATCTCACCAAAGTAAATGTGGGGCAAGACTTGGGTATTTCTACTCCCATGTGATGTTATGAAATGTGCCTTTTATCATGTCATGATAATGTATAAATGCCTGCTTTGTACAACAAAGAAATACAGAAACACAGAAAATCCATTTTTTAGAGGCCTACATGAAAAATAAAAAATTCACTGCTGTCAAAATTTTTTGATATACACAAAGGTAAGGGGGAAAAGCAGTGACCAATTTTCAGACAGTCTTTCCAAGAAATAATCTTTTTTAATCTACCCTTCCTAAAATGAGAATGTTTAAATGATTCAAGGGGGAAAATGTCATCAATAAAAGTATGAGAAATGCATAAAGGTAATATCTGGTCCTTATTTAATGTAATAGTATGTAGAAAATGAAGAAACTACAATGAAAATCCCTTCCAAACAATGTCTTAGAGTTTCAATTCTTTTGCTCATTGCCTTAGACCAGCGGTTCTCAACCTGTGGGTCGCAACCCACGGGAACTGTATTAAAGGTCCGTAGCATTAAGAAGGCTGAGAACCGGGCGGCGCCTGTGGCTCAGTCAGTAAGGCGCCGGCCCCATATACCGAGGGTGGCAGGTTCAAACCCAGCCCCGGCCAAACTGCAACCAAAAAAAAAAAAAAATAGCCGGGCGTTGTGGCGGGCGCCTGCAGTCCCAGCTACTCGGGAGGCTGAGGCAAGAGAATCGCTTAAGCCCAGGAGTTGGAGGTTGCTTACGGCCCTCCGTAGAGTGCCGTAAAGTGAGACTCTGCCTCTACAAAAAAAAAAAAAAAAGATTGAGAACCATTGCCTTAGACAAATAACTATTAATTATCAGCTGGCAAAAAATAGGGAGTCTCCTCTAGATTTAACCAAAAATTCTCTTAAAAATCAAGTAAAAAATGTAGACAAAGTCCATTGTTTCATCCTTTAAATTTTCAAAGTTGTCCAATATATTTTATTCAAACTGATGAGTTAATGTTCATACATACTAAATTTAACCCCAAACAAAAATTTGTCATCTTGCTTATTTATAAGGCATTATATCAACTCAGCAAAGATTTTATATTTATTTAGCAAATTAATCTAGTTGTGAATTAGAGTTCAACCAATTTACTCTGAGTTTTTACTGTATTAAAAGTAGTTATAAAGTGTGTTATGACAAAATGACAGCACGCCTTAATGCCCTCCAAAGTAAAATACCAAATGTACAGCATTATTAGGCAGTTTATGGTCATGTTAAATCTTGATAAATACAGCATTATAGACAGATTCTATTTTTCTCTAAGAATTATTAAATAAATCAATAAATTATACAGAGACCAACCTTGAGGTTCCCGAACCACTTGACGAGCACTATTTGTCAAAACACCATCAGACCATTCTCTTGTATCCATGTCAATATGGCCTAATAATTGATGTCTAGGCATAGCTTTGGGATTCACAGTATATTGTTTTACTACTTTGCCAATTTTACAAAGTGCCGCCCTTAACATTCTCCAAAGCGTTGATTTGCCAGCACCACTTGGACCAACAATAACAACTCCCATCCTCTGGCGTAACTGTTCATACAATTCTAAAGCCTTTTTGATCTAGTAGGAAAGAAATATGTTCACTTATAATTTATAATTATCAATCATACTTTCCACTTTCATTCAACAATTGTTCTATTCCAAACATTACATTCTTAATGTAAATTAAGACTTTGAATTCTTTGGTGGAACATAAAGCCTTAAATAGAATAATACCTAAATAAATCTGAACATATTCACAATGTAAACTTTAAATTCCTCAATACTTATTTAAAAGAAACAAAGGTGATTTCCAAATTATTGACAATACAAACAATATATTCACTATTTTCTTTGCTCACTCATTCATCCACTCAAATGTAATATATTCATTATTTTAAGAACAAGTGAGATTTAAGTTAAAAGATAGAAAGATAACTTAAAAGATAAAGAATAAGAATAGTTAATAAGGAATTGAGTAGGAAAAAGAACCAATCCATTATAAGATATTCTTTTTTTTTTTTTTCTTGTAGAGACAGAGTCTCACTTTACCACCCTCAGTAGAGTGCCATGGCATCACACAGCTCACAGCAACCTCCAGCTCTTGGGCTTACATGATTCTCTAGCCTCAGCCTCCCGAGTAGCTGGGACTACAGGCACCCACCACAACGCCCAGCTGTTTTTTTGTTGCAGTTTGGCGGGGGGTGGGTTTGAACCCACCACACTCGGTATATGGGGCCGGCGCCCTACTCACTGAGCCACAGGTGCCGCCCCATTATAAGATATTCTTGACAGTTACCTGATTGGGTATGATTTCATAATTGGCCTCTTCAAAGACCTGCTTTAATGCAGCACTTAGTTCATCATATTCAACTTCTTTAAAGTCAATTCCAGGAAAGACATCTTTAATTAGTGCATCAAAACGGATGCAATCAGCAAACGTGAACTTGGACATAGTGTTAAGCCTCAGTGCTTGTACCACAATATGACTTTCATTAACTAGAGAAAAAGTTTAATTTAAAAATTATTTATTATCAGTTTAATGACTATAAAAGTGTTTAAGTATCCTATAGCCTTCATATGCACTAATAATCATTAAATGAAGCATTATTGTTAACATTTAATTGGCAAGCTTACCTTACTATCTTCTGACTGCTGAAAGATAAGTAATGCTAAGTAGAGTTATAAACTCTTTCCCATAGGATTTGAATTCCAGTGTATTAATGAATAATAAAAGTCATTATTACTTCTATTTGTATAGTACTTCACTTTTTATATTATATGATGTCATCCTTATAACAACTCCATAAAGAAGGTAAGAAAGTTATCTAACTATTATTATTACAATTTTAGATATGGGGATGTTAAGTTTCTAGAGGTTTAAATGACTTCCCTGAGAAAATACAGCAGGAAGTATTATAGCTGGGATTCAAATCTAGGTAAATGAGAATTTATGTCCTAAGACTAAAAATTACCAAATTAAGCAGCAGTCTGATCAGCCTTGTTTGAAACCGGTTCACAAACTCATTCTTAAACCAAATGCGAATACTAAGATCATTGCCACACATTCTTATTTTAAAGGATATTAGTTGACTGATAATATATACATGCAAAGTCAAAGAAAATATTTT